>NC_141879.1:337264944-337576286 GCF_056163025.1 Triticum urartu | reverse complement strand
ACATTTTGTACAGAGCTATCATGTGAGATGGCCACCTTACCAAGGCCAACCACCTTACCCTTTGAGTTGTCACCAAAAGTGACATACTTTTGAGGGTCGTCGTTTTCAGCAAGCTCACGAAACATATCTTTGTCTCCGGTCATATGATCGGTACACCCACTATGAAGAACCATTCCTTTCCTCCTGCCATGTAGCCGCAAATATTTGCCATAAGACCAAAGTGTCTAATAGACTCATCAAGATCAAGGTCACTATCATCATCCTCATCATAGTATCCATGTTCATCATAGTCTTGTGATGGATCACGTCATCACAATAGTCATCTTTATGAATTCTAATGTCTTCGTAGGTGATATTGCTAATGATTCCAACATCTCCTTTGGCACTCACAAGATTAGTAAGCTCAAATAGACAATCACCAAATTTGGGATCATTAGAACTCATCTTACTCAAGGCAATAGACTTGTGAAGGATCTCATCTAAGTTTTTCAAGGAATAGTTTGGAAATCGTTCCTCAAGAAATCTCCCTATGGTGTAGGCACAATCAAGAGCAGGCAAGCTAGCAAGCATGTTTCTAGGCAAACCTCTAGAGATTAAATTGATAGTTCTAAGATTACGGATCATGTCAATAGACTCATCAAGGGTAGGATGCAAAGGATCAACATGAGGTGCACAAGGGCTAGTAATGTACTTGTTCAAATGATATTCATTGAAAATCTCAAGCATCTCAATTTTCCACTCATGAAATAACTCTCCATCAAGTATAGGCACTCTATGTTTAAGACTCCCCAACGTAGACTCATCTGTCTTCCTCCAAAGGTGTTTAAACCAAAGCAATGGAGACCAATGCTCTGATACCAATTGAAAGGATCAAGAAGAGGTGTCAAGCGGGGGGTGAATAGACTCCTATCAAAGAAAAGTTGCAGTTTTTATTTTCTTCAAGTTAATGTAGAGTTTTAGCACAAGTTTAAACATTCACAATACATTCAAGAAAGCATGGCAAGAGTATATGAGCAGCGGAAAGTAAAGCATGCAATTTGCAAGAATGTAAAGGGATGGGATTGGAGTGTGCAGACGCAATTGGAGACACGGAGATTTTTGGCGTGGTTCCGATAGGTGGTGCTATCGTACATCCACATTGATGGAGATTTCAACCCACGAAGGGTAACAGTTGCGCGAGTCCACGGAGGGCTCCACCCACGAAGGGTCCACGAAGAAGCAACCTTGTCTATCCCACCATGGCCATCACCCATGAAGGACTTGCCTCACTAGGGTAGATCTTCACGAAGTAGGCAATCTCCTTGCCCGTACAACTTCTTGGTTCAACTCCAAAATCTTGACGGACGCTCCCAAGTGACACCTAACCAATCTTGGAGACACCACTCTCCAAAAGGTAATAGATGGTGTGTTGATGATGAACTCCTTGCTCCTGTGCTTCAAATGATTGTCTCCCCAACACTCAACTCTTTCTCATAGGTTTGGATTTCGTGGAAAGATGATTTGAGCGGAAAGCAAGTTGGAGAAGGATAGAGATCAAGATTTATGTGGTTGGAGTGGATTATATTGACCTCAACACATGAGTAGGTGGTTCTTTCTCAGAAAATGCATGCTGGAAGTGTAGGCATGTTCTGATGGCTGTCCTCAGGAATGAAGAGTGGGTGGAGGGATATATATATAGCTTCCACACAAAATCTAACAGTTACACACAAACCACCAAACTCGGTGGGACCGAATCAGGCAACTCGGTCAGACCGATTTAGTTCATAATGTGACTATTAGACATTTCGGTGGGACCGATATGATCAACTCGATGGGACCGATGTGCTAGGGTTAGGGTAATACCTCATCTCGGTTTGACCGATTACAAAAACTCGATGAGACCGATTTTGGTAATAAGCAAAACAGAGAGTTGGTCAAGCAAACTCGGTGGGACGGATTGCATATCTCGGTGGGACCGAAATTATTGCAATAGGTAACAGAGAGTTTGCAAGCCCATCTCGGTGAGACCGAGATCCCATCGGTGAGACCGAATTGATTAGGGTTTGTAGCAGTGGTTGTGTCAAGTGAACTCGGTGGCGTGATACGTCTCCAACGTATCTATAATTTTTGATTGTTCCATGCTATTATATTACCCGTTTTGGCTGTTTAATGCGCTTTATTATGCACTTATATTTTTTTTGGGACTAACCTATTAACCGAAGGCCTAGTGCAAATTGCTATTTTTTGCCTATTTCAGTGTTTCGTAGAAAAGGAATATCAAACGGAATCCAAACGGAATGAAACCTTCGCGAGGATCGTTTTTGGAACAAACGCAATCCAGGAGACTTGGAGTGGATGTCAAGAAAGAAGTGAGGAGGCCACGAGGCAGGAGGGTGCGCCCCAGGGGGTGGGCATGCCCCCACCCTTGTGGGCCCCTCGCAGCTCCACCGACCTACTTCTTCCTCCTATATATACCCATATACCCTGAAAACATCCAGGAGCACCACGAAACCCTATTTCCACCGCTGAAATCTTCTGTACTCGTGAGATCCCATCTTGGAGCCTTTTCCGGCGCTCCGCCAGAGAGGGAATCGATCACGGAGGTCTTCTACATCAACACCATAGCCTCTGCAATGATGTGTGAGTAGTTTACCATAGACCTTCGGGTCCATAGTTATTAGCTAGATAGCTTCTTATCTCTATTTGGATCTCAATACAAAGTTCTCCTCGATTATCTTGGAGATCTATTCGATGTAATTCTTTTTGCGGTGTGTTCGTCGAGATCTAATAAATTGTGGCTTTATGATCAAGTTTATCTATGAACAATATTTGATTCTTCTCTGAAATCTTTTTATGCATGATTTAAATATCACATTCTCGGTTCGAGATGCTTCATCTTTTCTTTTTCGGAGTTCGTTCATGATATCAAAATTCTCGATTTCAATTGTTTCATCTTTCTTTTTCCAGAGTTCCAAGCTCTCCCAGTTAACTCGCCGCGAAGCTCCATCTAAATCATTGCAAGGCTTCATCTTATTGTTTTCAAGATTCTTTTCTTTGCGACCATGTTTTTATCTATCTGGAGTTCTTCAAGAGTTTCTACATGGTGGTTCGTCAAGGATTCTTTTCATTGTTGAATTGTTCTTCAAGATATCTCTCGAAGTTATGATCCGCCAAGCTATACTCAAAATTAAACAGGGTGCTCAACACATGTTTTGTATTGAGGAGTTCAAGTATTCTTCATCGTGCATTCCAAAGTGCACTTCTTCCTACCTTATCTCTTGAGATGGTGTTATGTCATTCTTGTTAATTTCCCTTCGTGTTTCATGATTCCCATATGTCAAGAAGGACATATTCTAAATCCATCATTTTTCAGGATCACTTCTTGATCACTTCTTGATCACTTATGGATTTTTGACCGTTGTGTCGCTTCTCTTCTCGCTCTTATTTGCGTATGTTAGCCACCATATTTGGTTTAAGGGTTTTGGATGCACAAGTAGTAACTCTACTTAGTGCATGTCGGCGTTCTGGGAATGGGGGTCCCCAGACTTGCCTACCTGCGGTCCACGGTGTGGCTTTGCTAGCAGGCCTGTACGACCCATCTTCATCAACAAGACATTCAAGACCCTCGCGAGGGGCCAAGCCTCGTGAGGCGGATGACACAAGACCTCCTCAGGAGCGGCCTCACCAGGCTAGCTCACGAGGGGCGGAGAGTTCAAGCCACGGCAAACCTCGCGAGGTTCTCATGACGTGAGCCATGCCGATCGAGACCAGGCGGGTGCCAGGCAGGTGCCTGCACGCGCGGCGTCCTTGTTTCATCTTTGTTGCTAAGGATGCAGGCGCAGGCGCGGAGTACCGAGGTGTCAAGCAAAGGTTTCCATATCGGTGCAATGAGGCCAAGACCAGACGGACAGCAAGACAGAGGTCACCATGGAGCCTAAGGCGGCGTCACCACCAGAGCCTTTTGCTGGCGAAGCTGCTTTTGTCAGGATAAGCTGTACTAGCTGTCCCCTTTCAAATTGGCTGTTGTTGACTCCCTTCCGCTCAATATTTGGGGAGAGGACCAGGACCTCTATAAATAGGATTATCCACCACTGTAGGAAGAGGAGGGAGGCGGAGAGAGAGTCAGTTCATCCTCACACCCACCCAGCACAAGAACACCTCACCTCAGGAAGCTGTTCTTCCCTTTATACTGTTCATCCTCAGCCCAACAGGCAATCCACCACCACCACACTGGAGTAGGGTATTACACCCCAATGGTGGCTCGAACCAATATAATTCTTGTGTCCTTTGTGTTGCGAGTTCGTCGAATTAGTCCATAAGATCTTAGCCGAGCTAGGACATGGATCGATAGGGGGGAGATCTTCGCGTGCACCCCAGTGTTTGAACCTTAAGGGTTTTGCCAGAACCTGTGATCCAACATTTGGCGCGCCAGGTAGGGGTGCGCCGAAGCTTCCCTTCCGTCGCTTCACGTCACGTCGCTTTATCGTCTCCATGGCGGACGCACGCCGTGCTCGCGCCGAGCGCCGGGCTGCCCTCGCCACCCACGTTGCTCAGACGGTCCCTGTCGGCGTGCCACCCCGTCGCTCTCCATCGCCTGCCGCCAACGCCGCCACCGGTCTGACGGGGAACGAGCAGCAAGCATCCTCGCTGCACCCCTCGGTGCGACCGGACGGCTGCACCGCCACTCCATCACCGACTCCCGCTGGTTCGTCGTCTCACGCTCGCCCCGTTCCCACGGACGAACGGGCCGCGCTCCTCATGGCGCACGAGCTCCTGCGCTACCGCCCGGTCGACGACCTCTACGAGGACTGGCTTGACCGCATCGCCGAGCTTGTCCGCGCCGCAGGAGGCTCCCCTGCGCCCTCCTACCTCTGCCTCATCCTCCGCCGGCCACGGGCGACGCGGCTCATGAAGCACCTCCACCACCTCAGCACCAAGACGACGCCCTAGCGCCAAGGCGCGCGGCTCCATGGCGTGAGCCACCGCGTCCGGCGCCCATGCGTGAAGAAAGAAGCTATCAAGAAGTACCTCAACCGCAAGTGAACGCTCTGCCACTCCTCGCACCGCCGCGCCAGGATCGTTTACTACGGCAAGGCCCCGCGCTGCTTGCCGTAGCGGCGCGTGGGCGCCAAGACCAAGTTCCACGTCCAAGACGGGCCCTGGTGACCACGGCCGGCTGCCGCGCCTTCACCCCCGAGCTGTGTAGCGTCGCCTGGCCGGGGAAGTTCAAGCCAGATCTGCCTCCTCGCTACGATGGCACCCATGACCCCGCGGAGTTCCTGTAGCTCTACGAGCTGAGCATCGAGGCGGCCAACGGCGACGAGAAAGTCATGGCGAACTGGTTTCCCATGGCTCTCAAGGGTGGCGCCCGCTCCTGGCTCCTGAACCTGCCTCCAGGCTCAATTTCCTCCTGGGACGAGATGCGCAACCACTTCATCGCCAACTTCCAGGGCATGCGCGATCGCCCCCCGATCGTGGGTGACCTATGCCGCATCAAGCAACAACCAGGAGAGACCCTACAGAAGTACATCCAGCACTTCAACAACGCGCGAATCAAGATCCCCAAGGTGACTGACAAGGCTGTCATCTCCGCGTTCTCCGAGGGCGTCCACGACGTCAAGATGAAGGGGTAGCTTGCCATCCACGACAAGCTGTGTACGACCTTGGAACTGTTCAACATCGCGACCAAGTGTGCAAGAGCCGAGGAGGGGCGCCTCTCCCTCCTTGAACTCCCTACTGCGGACCCAGAAGGGAAGAAGACCAAGGCCAAGGACGTTAAACGCAAAGGAGTGGCCGTGCTCGCGGCGGAGCCAGACACCAAGCACGGCCGAGATCCTCCCAAGTCATCCAAGAGCAGCCGACCGTTCTGTGCCTTCCATAACATGCATACCCACAACACCAGCGATTGTCAAGAGCTCAGAGCCATCCAAGAAGTATGCTTCGGTCGACGCCCCAAGCACAGCGACCGGAGCTACGGCCGAGGAGGAGGACGTGGTGGCAGACACTGGGACGACCGTGGCTCGCGCCAGGAGTGGCACGACCGGCCTCGTGAGGACCCCTGGTAGGATCAGCCCCGCGAGGGTGCCTGGAGGGACCAGCCTCGTGAGGACCGTCCTCAAGGCAACGTTGGCCTTCCTCTACTACCGCCACCACCCAGGAGGTATGACGACCACCATCAAGATGAGGGGGCTAGGGGCTTCTAGGAGCCGCGCGCTATCGCCTGCATCTTGGGCGGAGCTCAAGCCCCAGCCTCGCAGCGTATCTTCAAACAGTTTGCTCGCAAAGTGAATGTAGTATTGCCAAGCTCGAGGCCACACGCCTGCTCAGATGGTCTAGGTGCCCCATCATGTTCTATTCGGTAGATCAGCTCAAGTGCGCAGCTACTGCAGGCATCTTCCCAATGCTTTGTTCACCAGTCATCAGCAACGTGCAAGTTACCAAGACCCTCATCGACGGCGGCGCAGGGCTCAATGTCCTGTCCGCCGACACGGTACCCCATGCCTCAGAAGCTCCTCCTCGCGCTCCTAGTGGCCCCGTGAAAGCTGTGGCACTACTTCCAGGGCCACCCCATCAAGGTCGTCTCAGCTTACCCATTGGAGCGAGTGCTCAGGAGCCCCAACTTTGCCGGAAGAGTCGTTGAATGGAACATCGAGTTACAAGCTTTCTAGTTGGAGTTCAGTACTACCAGGGTCATCAAGGGAGCCACGCTTGCTGATTTCGTGGCAGAATGGAAAGACGCCCCGGTGCTTGAGGAAGGCGAAGACCGGTCCCTCTCGCCGTGAACCGAGGCGCCTGACGGCTGGGTCATGTATTTTGATGGTGCCTTCGCACGCCAAGGTGTGGGGGCTGGAGCAGTGCTTATCTCGCGCAATATGGAGAAGCAATTTTTGGGCCTGGAGTTGCAGCACGTGCCCCGTCGCACCAACAAGGAAGCTGATGATATCGCCAGAAGAGCATCCAAGCGACAACCCCAGGAGCCTGGCGTCTTTGAGGAGCGGCTCTTCAAGCCATCAGCAACGCCACCGCTTTCAAGAACAGCTCAGCCTCGGGAGGAACTCCCGCAGCCGCCTACCACCGGAGCCCCCACCTATGGCTCGACCTCAGGAGCGCGCCTACTCCTGGCGCTCGAGCCTCAGGAGGGATGCTGGACCAAGGAATTCAAGGAATACCTGATGCAAGGGATGTTGCTAGAGAAGGAGGAGGACATGGAGCGCGTGGCCCGTCAGGCCACAACATACTGCATCTGGGACGGTGAGTTATATAGGAAGCGACCAAATGACATTTCACTGCATTGTATCTCTAGGGAACAGGGGAAAGAGCTGATAGGTGACATACACGGCGGCGACTGCGGGGACCACTCGTCGTCGCGAACCCTCATCGGCAAGGCATTCTGAAGTGGATTCTACTGGCCTACGACACTCAATTATGCGGCTGAGCTGATGAAGTGCTGCGAGGCCTGCCAATTCCACGCCAAGCAGGTCCATCTGCCAGCTCAGGGCCTC
The DNA here is from genome assembly GCF_056163025.1 of Triticum urartu. NCBI lineage: Eukaryota > Viridiplantae > Streptophyta > Magnoliopsida > Poales > Poaceae > Triticum > Triticum urartu. The sequence continues at coordinate 337,568,805 of NC_141879.1, read as the reverse complement.
TAGACCATTCCACTCTCGTGGCCGTTCCCAGTCTGGGGGCTGGATATTCTAGGCCCATTTCCTCGGGCTCCTAGGCTATCGATACCTCTACATCGCCATCGACAAGTTCACTAAGTGGCCGGAGGTTGAAGCCGTCCGCGCCATCCCAACTGGCTCTGCGGTCAAGTTCATCAAGGGCCTTGTGAGCCGTTTTGGGGTCCCCAGCCGCATCATCACCGATAATGGCTCGCATTTCACTAGTTATCTCTTCAAGTCATATTGTGCTAACCTTTGAACGCAGATCTGCTACGCCTCAGTAGCACACCCCAGGAGCAATGGCCAGGCCGAACGTGCCAATGCGGAGGTCCTGAGGGGCCTCAAGACCAGGACCTTCAAGAAGAAGCTCGAAGCCTATGGCAGGGGCTGGCACGACGAGCTCCAGTCCGTGTTGTGGTCAATCCGCACCACCACCACCAAGCCAACGGGCGAAACCTCGTTCTTCCTCGTCTACGGAGCAGAAGCAGTCCTCCCTCACGAGGTCAAGCATCACTCCGCACAGGTCCTGGCATTTGATGAGACGCAACAGGATGCCACGCGGGGTATGGACCTCGTGCTGGGGGACGAACGTCTCCGCGAAGCTGCACTACGGGTGGCAAGATACCAGCAGGCGCTGCGGCGGTACCACTGTCACAGCGTCTTCTCTAGGACTCCTGAGGTGGGTGACCTCGTCCTGAGGCGGGTGCTCTCCAGGGATGGGCTTCATAAGCTCTCACCCATGTGGGAGGGCCCATTCAAGGTCGCCCACATCTCCTGGCCTGGCGCCGCGCGCCTGGAGACGCAGGACGGGGTACCCGTCCAGAACGCATGGAACATCCAACACCTCTGGAAGTTCAACCCATGAAGAAAGGCCCAGTGCCTGTGAAGATGGCCCGGTGCCTGTGAAGAAAGGCCCAGTGCCTCTGAAGAAATACCAAGTGCCTCTGAAGAAGGCCCGGTGCCTGTGAAGAAAGGCCCAATGCCTGTGCAGCAAGGCCCCGTGCCTTTGAATAATCGCCGCCCGTGACACTCTCATATAATAATGAGTGGGGCTGTACACGCCTGGAGCCTCAAGACAGCCGCCCTTGGGCCTCGAGGGCTCCCTCCCATGCCGAGTGGCAGCCCTTAGCTCCGCGCTGGTGAGAAGACGTCAAAGACTAGACTAGGTGCCGGACGCGGCTTTTTATTTGCTTTCCGACCCTCTTTTAATTGAAATTTTCTTTCTGGTGTCTCTTGCTGGTCCCGTCTTATCGCTTTATGCCTCTGTTTCTGCCTTCATCTCTTTGGTCGACCTGTACTCTCCCTCGCATCCCTCGCGAGGGGGCTGAACAGGTACCTTCGTGAGCTTCCTCCTTCTGTCTTTTCGTGAGGCACCCTCGTTCGAGCCCACAAGCTAGCGCACCTCTCCTAGTCCGTGCCCCATGGGTATCGCGATGCAAGGCGCCGGGTCAAGGCCAGCGGCGCCTATGACCAAGCCCCGGGTGAACGATAAACATCTTGACGATTTTTTTGCAGTTCCTAAGCTCATATCAGGACAAGGAGGCCTCAACAGGTACTAGGAAGCAAGCACCTCGTGAGGAGGAGGCCACTCAAAACAAGTCAAGCTAAGTTATCCCTACTGAGGGAGTCCTGGATTAGGGGGTCTCCGGACAGCCGGACAATATCCTTTGGCCGGACTGTTGGACTATGAAGATACAAGATTGAAGACTTCGTCTTGTGTCCGTATGGGACTCTACTTGGCGTGGAAGGAAAGCTAGGCAATACGGATATGTATATCTCCTCCTTTGTAACCGACCTTGTGTAACCCTAGCCCCCTCCGGTGTCTATATAAACTAGAGGGTTTTAGTCCGTAGGACAAAATACAATCATACCATAGGCTAGCTTCTAGGGTTTAGCCTCTCCGATCCCGTGGTAGATCAACTCTTGTACTACTCATATTATCAAGAATAATCAAGCAGGACGTAGGGTTTTACCTCCATCAACAGGGCCTGAACCTGGGTAAAACATCGTGTCCCCTACCTCCTATTACCATCCGCCTTAGACGCACAGTTCGGGACCCCCTACCCGAGATCCACTGGTTTTGACACCGACATTGGTGCTTTCATTGAGAGTTCCTCTATGACGTCGCTGTTAGGCTTGATGGCTCCTTCGGTCATCGATAGCGATGTAGTCCAGGGTGAGACTTATCTCCCCGGACAGATCTTTGTATTCGGCGGCTTCGCACCGCAGGCCAACTCGCTTGGCCATCTGGAGCGGATCGAGAGTTACGCCCCTGGCCATCAGGTCAGGTTTGGAAACTTAAACTACACGGCCGATATCCGTGGAGACTTGATCTTCAACGGATTCGAGCCCCTACCTAGTGCACCACACAGCCACAATGAGCATGATTTAGCTCAGCCATCGGACAGTGTCCAGGAGATCACGTCGGCAACCGCTCCGACCCTCAGTTCGGAGCCAGCTGCGCCTTCCATGGGCGGGTGGATAGACCCCACCACAGAGGCCGCACTCTCATCGGCGATCGAGCCGAGTATCGACCTTACCCTTCATGAGAGCCGTGATGCCGAACTACCGGATTCCTCCCCGGCCACGGACCCCCAACCGCCTGCGCCCGTGCCTATCGAATCCGATTGGGCCCCGATCATGGAGTTTACCTCCGCTGATATCTTTCAGCACTCGCCCTTCAGTGTCATACTGAACTCATTAAGGTCTCTCTCCTTGTCAGGAGAATCCTGGCCGAACTATGTCCGGCAGGATTGGGATGCGGATGATGAAGAAATTTTCCGCCCACCCACCACCCACTTAGTAGCCACTGTCGACAACTTAACCGACATGCTCGACTTCGACTCCGAAGACATCGACTGCATGGACGACGATGCGGGAGGCGAAGAGGAACCACTGCCCACCGGGCACTGGATAGCCACCTCATCATATGATATATACATGGTGGACACACCCAAAGAAGGCAATGGTGATGAGACAGCGGAGGATGACCCCTCCAAGAAGCAACCCAAGCGCCAGCGTCAGCGGCGCCGCTCTAAGTCTCGCCAAAGCAAAAGCAGTGACCCCGGCACATGAGATAATAGCACTCCGGACAGTGCCGAAGACGACAACAATCCCCTCCAGCAAGATCTAGGGCAGGGGGATGGAGAAGCCAGCCCTCCAGAGAGAGCGGCAGATGGAGAGGCGGAGGATGAGAATTACATTCCTCCCTCCGAAGACGAGGCAAGCCTCGACGATGACGAATTTGTCGTGCCTGAGGATCCCGTCGAACAAGAGAGCTTCAAGCGCCGGCTTATAGCCATGGCAAATAGCCTTAATAAAAAGCAACAACAGCTTAAAGCTGATCAAGATTTGCTAACTAACAGATGGACTGAAGTCCTTGCGGCCGAGGAATATAAACTCGAACGCCCCTCCAAGAGTTACCCAAAGCGTACGTTGCTACCCCGACTGGAGGAGGAAGCACTCAAACCTACATCTCCAATATATGATGCGGCTAACCGGCCACCTTGTGGCCGCAATAGAGAGGCATTTCAGCCAAAAGCTCAGCCCGCACTCCAACGCCACTCAAATAAAAATGTCAAGGCATGGGGAAATATGCCAGACCTACGAGATGTATTGGACGACAAAGCAAAACATGCAAGATTGATCTATGGATCACGAGGGCGCGCCACTATGCGAGACAATAACCGTCACGCCGGATACAGTAAAAGTAGGTCCGGCCGGGCCGAACACAGCGGGTAAGATTCATTTGAGTTGCGTCGCGATATAGCCCAGTACAGAGGCGCCGCACACCCCCTATGCTTCACAGACGAAGTAATGGATCACCAAATCCCAGGGTTTCAAACCCGTAAATATCGAATCATATGACGGCTCAACAGATCCTGCGGTATGGATCGAGGATTTCCTCCTGCACATCCACATGGCCCGCGGTGATGATCTACACGCCATGAAATACCTCCCACTCAAGCTCAAAGGACCAGCTCGGCATTGGCTCAACAGCTTGCCAGCAGAGTCCATTGGCTGTTGGGAAGATCTGGAAGCCGCATTCCTCGACAACTTCCAGGGCACTTATGTGCGACCGCCAGATGCCGATGACTTGAGCCACATAATTCAGCAGCCAGAGGAATTGGCCAGGCAATTCTGGACACGGTTCCTAACAAAGAAGAATCAAATCATCAACTGTCCGGATGCAGAGGCCCTAGCAGCTTTTAAGCATAACATCTGCGACGAGTGGCTCGCCCGGCACCTTGGCCAGGAAAAGCCGAAATCTATGGCAGCCCTCACGACACTCATGACCCGCTTTCGTGCGGGAGAAGACAGCTGGCTGGCTCGTAGCAATAACATATCAAAGAACCATGGTACTTCGGATAGCAAGGATGGCAATGATAGTTCATGTCGCAACAAACACAAGCGCCGCATTCACAGCTACAATACAGAGGATACGGCAGTCAACGCCGGATTCAAAGGCTCTAAACCCGGTCAGCGGAAAAAGCCATTTAAAAGAAGCACTCCAGGCCCGTCCAGTCTGGACCGTATACTCGATCGCTCATGTCAAATACACGGCACCCCCGACAAGCCAGCCAACCACACCAACAGGGATTGTTGGGTGTTCAAGCAGGCCGGAAAGTTAAATGCCGAAACCAAAGATAAGGGGTCGCATAGCGATGACGAGGAGGAGCCCCAGCAGCCGAACACCGGAGGATAGAAGAGGTTCCCCCCACAAGTGCGGACGGTGAACATGATATATGCAACCCACATCCCCAAGATGGAGCGGAAGCGTGCTCTAAGGGACGTACACGCGTTGGAGCCAGTCGCCCCAAAGTTCAACCCATGGTCCTCTTTCCCGATCACCTTCGATCGCAGGGACCACCCCACTAGTATCCGTCATGGCGGATTCGCCGCACTGGTTCTAGACCCAATCATTGACGGATTTCACCTCACTCGAGTCCTTATGGATGGCGGCAGCAGCCTGAACCTGGTTTACCAGGACACAGTGCGCAAAATGGGTATAGACCCCTCAAGGATCAAACCCACAAAAACGACCTTCAAAGGCGTCATACCAGGTGTAGAGGCCCATTGCACAGGCTCAGTCACACTGGAAGTGGTCTTCGGATCCCAGGATAACTTCCGAAGCGAGGAGTTAATCTTTAATATAGTCCCATTCCACAGTGACTATCATGCACTACTCGGGCGAACCGCATTTGCGAGATTCAATGCGGTACCGCATTATGCATACCTCAAGCTCAAGATGCCAGGACTTCGGGGGGTCATCACAGTTAATGGAAACACAGAGTGCTCTCTCCGCACGGAGGAGCACACTGCGGCCCTCGCAGCAGAAGCACAAAGCAGCCTCTTAAGGCAATCCACTAGTTCGGCAATTAAGGACCCGGACACCTTCAAGCGCGCCTGGGGTAATCGGCAACAAGACCGCCTGGCACGTTCCGAGCTCGCATAGCAATGCGGCCCCCACCCCAGTCCCAGGCAAATGGCCAAATCCGTGCCGCGCGTACATAATTACGCATTTAAAATACCATGGGCATAGGTGGGGAGGGGGGCACGACTACGGCACGCCCCAAGACGCGGCTCAGCCGCACTAGGGGCTTCCCGCTTTGTTATTTTTCTCTCTTTCAGGAATTTAATCTCTGGAAACCCTGTCCGGCAGTATGATTGCCGACCACATGATGCAGCAATCAAGGAGGCATAAAGCTACGTCGAACGACGGAACTCCCGGGTGGATTACGATAACGAGTGAAATACTTGCTTTAATGCCATTCCTCAGCTTGCCCTTGGAGGGGACATGTCAAATAGTCCTACTTTTTGCTTATCGCACTACTTGTATCATTTTTCTTTAACGCACCTTTTTGAATAAACAATGCATAGCAATAGACTATTATCTCATTCTTTATTCTTCCTTATATATATATATGTTCATTTCATGACATCCAGCACCCGTACACTCTGGTACGGCTAATATGCTAGGGGCTTAAGCATACCCCATAATACGGTGTGAGAAGTCCGAACACTTTAGACAGTGCGGCACCCCGAACTTATAGCATTATATGCATCAGCTCCGAATCATGTCTTGGGTCAATAGTTGGGTTTGCTCGGCTCCCATGTTTTGGTACCTTACGTTCCGCTATATCGGCTAAGGTAGCACTGGGAGAACTACTGCGATTGTGCCTCGGTTCAGCTGGGCTAAGCACCTCAGTAGAGAAAGCTAAAACTGACTGTCATGATAAGGCGAGAGACTGGTCGCTGTTCGAGAGGTTTCAAGTCCCTAAAGACTTATGCCGCTTAGAGCGAGGAGTCGTCTTTGTCCGGCTTAAGGCGTGTATAGCGCCCCAAATTCGGCCTTCCGAATACTAGGGGCTTCGCCAAAATTTAAAATTATAGAATTCTATGGCTGAGTGAGAGTGATAAAGCATTATAATCTGATTGTCTTGTTCGTTGCGCTGAGCACCTCCCTCAAAGGACCCAAAAATGGGAACAAGAGTGCTCAGGTTTATCCCGAACACCCCAGCACTCATGGCATGGGGGCAGAAGCCGACGACTAGCCATCTCTAAGATTTGATAAATAGCCGAACAGAAGGTAATATTTTAAATTCAAACAAGCGTTGCATAGCACATATGAACAAGTTTTCATACCACAGGATCACACAAGCAAGTTCATTCAAATATTACATCTTTCGCACACTCGTCCGCTACAAGACGGGCACCCTTCAGGACACCCTCATAATACATCTCGGGGTGGCGATGCTCCTTGCCCTGCGGCGGCCCCTCCTTCAACAGCTTCTCGGCGTCCATCTTGGCCAAGTGCACCTTCGCACGGGCGAAAGCCCGGCGTGCACCCTGGATGCAGACGGACCGCTTGATGACTTCCAGCCGTGGGCAGGCATCCACAAGCCGCCTCACCAGGCCGAAGTAGCTGTTGGGAAGGGCGTCGCCAGGCCACATCCGGACTATAAAGCCCTTCATGGCCTGTTCGGCCGCCTTGTGCAGCTCGACCAGTTGCTTCAGCTGGTCGCTCATAGGCATCGGGTGTTCGGTCCTAGTATACTGAGACCAGAACAGCTTCTCCATCGAGCTTCCCTCCTCGGCCTGGTAAAACTTTGCGGCATCCGACACGCTGCGGGGCAAATCTGCGAATGCTCCTGGAGAGCTCCGGACTCGGGTAAGTAACAAGTAATTTACTTTCACATGCTTGCTTTGCATATTGAATGCCTTACCCACCGCTATCTTCCTCATTGCCTCAATCTCCTGGAGGGCCTTTTGGGCTTCAGCCTTGGCACTCTTTGCGCTCTCAAGGGCCGCGGCAAGCTCAGACTCTCGCGTCTCCGAGTCAAGCTCTAATGGCTCGTGCTTCGTCATGAGAGCTTGCAGCTCTTGCTGCACCTCGCCCACCCGTGCCTCTTGCTTTTCCCGCTCGGTGCGCTCCTGGGCCGCTTTGTTTTCAGCCTCGGACAGTGCTTGCTTCAGGGTCGCCACTTCGGTCGTGGCCCCTGGCAAATTCATATTGATCCTGTCATTTTGCAATCGCATCATTTTTTTGCATATATATATACAAGGTATTACTTACCTTTGTTCTCCGCGAGCTGCCTCTTGGCAAGGTCGAGCTCTTTCTCGGACCCCTCGAGGTCCTGCTTCAGCGCGGCGACCTACGCAGTCAGTGCGGCAGAGGCCAGCAGCGAAGCCTGCATACGCATATAGACATACTTATATTAGACTCCTGCAGATATTATATGATCCTCTATTCGGCTTTTCTTTGTGAACACCAAACAGAGCATCAGGGTCTACTGTCTATGCTGTAATATTTTCCCTATAATTTAAATACTTACCTCAAAGCATGTTAGAAGGCTGGCACAGGCTTCAGTCAGTCCGCTCTTGGTGGACTGAACCTTCTTGATCACCGCACTCATAATAGTGCGGTGCTCTTCGTCGATGGAAGCGCCGCGAAGCGCTACCAGCAGGTTGTCTGGTGCCTCTGGATGGACAGAGGTCACCGGCACGGGCGTCTTACCCCTTTTGGAAGGGGGCCGCCTGCCCGAGTCTGGAACAACTAGAGGTTCCGGCGCGGTGTTCGGCTGAGAACCGAACTTGGAGCCCCCGGGAGCCTTGCTCCTGGAGTCCGGAAGGTCGCCTTGAGGCGCCTCCAGGACTGTCTCCCCCTAGCCCGGTGCCCCCTTGAGACAATACCTCGGTGTTGTCCGTAGGGCAGGGGGAGGAGTTGGTCAGAAGTGGATCGCTATCCATATCCGACGAATCCAAGGAGCCGTCCGACGAGGATACGTTGATACGGGTTTGGGGAGGTCTGCATAATCATATTCGGCATTAAGGGAAGCAGTGCGACAAAGGTATGCTTCTGGTATCCGAATACTTACGACTTCTCCACAGGCTTGGCCCTGAGCAGCCACTCGTCTTCGCCTTCGGCGGAGGTGGTGGAGTAGTCCGGAAGGAGAGTCCTTCCCTTTTTGGACCCTTCGGCCTCCCCGGTTGGGGCGGCCTTCCTTTTCTTGTCTCCTCTGGCTTGAGGGGGAGCATCTTCATCTTCCTCCACCTCATCTTCATGAGAGGAGTGCATCGCGGAGTTATCAGATGATGAGTCCGATACCACCTGGCGCCAGGAAGTCTTGCGGGTTCCCTTGGCCTTCTTCTTGGTCTTCTCCGGCACCTTAGAAGGAGTTGGAGTCAGCATCTTCGTCAGGAGAGCGTCTGCAGTGTCTTCAGGCAGAGGGGCCGGACAGTCAATCTTCTCCGATGCCTCCACCCAGTCCTGTCAAAGGCATGGGAGCTCAGACCCCGCACATGGTTAAGCTATAGGAAACAAATATCCTACCAGATGTACAAAACTTATCGGATTCGCGGGGCGCTTCGCGCTTAGCCTGTGGTCCTCAGTGAGAGAGGGGGGGACCTCGACGCCCTTGAATAGCACCCTCCAGACGTCTTTGTGTGTCGTGTCGAAGAGCTCTCTTAGAGTCTGGTGCTGGGCCGGGTCGAACTCCCATAAGTTAAAATCCCGTTGTTCACACGGGAGGATCCGGCGGAAGAGCATGACCTGGACTATGTTGACAAGCTTAAGTTTCTTGCTTGTCATGTTCCAGATACACTTCTGTAGTCTGTCCAGCTCCACCGATGAACCCCAGGACATGCCCTTCTCCTTCTAGGAAGTTACCCGCGTGGGGATTCCGGATCGAAACTCGGGGGCCGCCACCCAGTTGGTGTCGCGTGGCTCGGTGATGTAGAACCATCCCGATTGCCACCCCTTTATGGTCTCCACGAAGGAGCCCTCAAGCCATGTAACGTTGGGCATCTTGCCCACCATGGCTCCGCCGCATTCCGCTTGTTGGCCACCCACCACCTTTGGCTTGATATTGAAGGTCTTCAGCCACAGGCCGAAGTGGGGCCAGATGCAGAGGAAGGCCTCGCACATGATGATGAACGTCGAGATGTTGAGGATGAAGTTCGGGGCCAGATCATGAAAGTCCAGCCCATAGTAGAACATGAGGCCGCGGACAAATGGATGGAGGGGAAACCCCAGTCCGTGGACGAAGTGGTGGAGGAAGACCACCCTCTCGTGAGGTTCTGGGGTAGGGATGACCTGCCCCGTAGCTGGCAGTCGGTGCGCGATATCCGTGGCTAAGTATCCGGCTCCGCCTAACTTTTTGATGTGCCCCTCCGTGATGGAGGAGGCCATCCACTTGCCTCCTGCTCCGGACATGTTTGGAGATAATTGAGGAGGAGGATACGGACTTGGGCGTTGGAGCTCGAGTGCGCGAGAATGGATGAGAAAGGAGGAAGAAGGCGTGGGTAGAAAAAGGGTGAGATCTTATCCCTTTATAAGGGCGGACTAAACTATGCGCCTCCACTAGCCTGGTAAAACTTGCTTGTCCACCAAGCGCCGTAATTGATGGCGCAGTTGGGTTACCCACGTCCGTATTGATGAGAATCCTGTAATAAGGGGAACACGATCTCTGCTTTGACAAGACGTGTCAAGAAACCGCCTCGCGTTATGTGTGGGGCTGGTTAAAGAAAAACGGTTCAAATAATTACTAGGCCGTGGCGTGATGTCATGCTGCCAAAACATGTCAGCATATTAGATTTGTGGAAATATTATTCTCTCTATGGTGGTATGTGGAACTTATTTTGCAGGCTCAGACACTACCCTTGTATTCAAATTCTTCCGTGGTGTATTCGGAGGAGGAACCCTCCTTGCAATGCCGAAGACAACACTGGATGCCGGACTCATCGTCATTGAAGCCTGGTTCAGGGGCTACTGAGGGAGTCCTGGATTAGGGGGTCTCTGGACAGCCGGACTATATCCTTTCGGCGGACTGTTGGACTATCAAGATACAAGATTGAAGACTTCGTCCCGTGTCCGGATGGGACTCTACTTGGCGTGGAAGGCAAGCTAGGCAATACGAATATGTATATCTCCTCCTTTGTAACCGACCTTGTGTAACCCTAGCCCCCTCTGGTGTCTATATAAACTGGAGGGTTTTAGCCCGTAGGACAACAGACAATCATACCATAGGCTAACTTCTAGGGTTTAGCCTCTCCGATCTCATGGTAGATCAACTCTTGTACTACTCATATTATCAAGAATAATCAAGCAGGACGTAGGGTTTTACCTCCATCAAGAGGGCCCGAACCTGGGTAAAACATCGTGTCCCCTGCCTCATGTTACCATCCGCCTTAAACGCACAGTTCGGGACCCCCTACCTGAGATCCGCCGGTTTTGACACCGACACCTACGAAAAAGACGAGGTTGCGACACAGCACAGGAACGACAAACATAGCATAAAAATTGAGATCATAGTTCAATAGACGCCCCTCCAGGGCCCATTCTGGTTTCCTTCTGATGCAGGAAAGGAAAAAAAGAACAAAATAGAAGCATCGCCTATAGTAGTCCACGGGGGTAGGCCCCAGCGCCTTCTCGAGTTCAGCCGGACCCCTCCTCGCGCTTCACGGAGGCGTGGCGACGAGACGACCCGCCATCATCTTCGAAGCGGGCACAAAGACGTGACGACTGGTCGTAGCTGCCACTGCTGGGGCTGTCGCTGGGGGAAGAGCCGGCATAGCCGGACGAGACGCGGTCGGCACCAAGGGCGGGTTCGCCCTCATCCTCGTCGCGGCTGTTGCCAAGGCCGAGCACCTCCTCCTCGTCGTTCACCTCGGGGCAGCACCCGGCGCAGCGACCATCTTCCCCAAACACCCTCACATAGAGGGGCGTGGCACCGTCGTATTTGAAGTGGAGGGTGCACCGCCTGCCCAGGCCGCGCGCGCGGGCCAATGTCTGCCAACCGTGGGCCAGGGCTATGTTGCCGCCGGCGAAGACCTTGACCGCGACCATGGAAGCCCTGCTGCAGTAGCTGTCTGCCTGTAGACAAAGCCCTCCTGGAGCTGAGGCCGGTAGCTCGTCGGCGAAGAAGTGCGGGACCTGAAGCCAGTTGCCGGCCAGGTTCGCCGACCAGACAACGATCTCCGACAGCATCTCCGCCGAGTGGAAGCACGACCGGGGAGGCCGCGCAACCACGGCACATCTCCCTTCATCAACGGGACCGCCACGACTGGAGCGACCCCTGCCCCACGAAGCGGCACCAACACGGCAGTGCGGGGCCACTACGGGGGTTCCGGTGTGCTTGCATGGACGTCCACGTCCACGCTTGGGCACCGGAGAGCCGGGCATCTCGCGAGGGGCCTTCCCCTTCTCCGCGGCAGCAAACCTCCTTGACGGCGCCATTGGTAGCAAGAGAGGAGCAAGGAAGGAGAAGAAGCGGGAGAGGCAGAAGAATAAATGGGTGACTGGGGCTCTGCCCCCCCTCCTCCTTTATAGCAGGAGAAGGCCAACCAGCACCCCCCACGATCACAGGTAATGATGGCCTTCCTTGCATATCGCAGGGACTTGTCAAGTCGGGCAGTTGCCGAGGCAGCATGGGGAAGCGGAGACGCCCACGTCCAGTCAACCACCACGCATCGACCAAGGCCGCAGGCTATTGGGGCCCGTGGCGCTCCGCACTTGACCTTTGGCTTCGCCCCAAAGCCAAGCCCGAGCGCTCCTTGGGCCTGGGGGCTACTGTTGGCATTCTGGGAATGGGGGTCCCAAACTTGCCTGCCTGCGGCCCACGGCGTGGCTTTTCTAGAAGGCCTGTACGACCCATATTCATCAACAAGACATTCAAGACCCTCGCGAGGGGCCAAGACTCGTGAGGCGGACGACACAAGACCTCCACAGGAGCGGCCTCACCAGGCTGGCTCGCGAGGGGCAGAGAGTTCAAGGCATGGCAAACCTCACGAGGTTCTCATGACGTGAGCCATGACGATCGAGACCAGGCGGGCGCCAGGTGGGTGCCTACGTGCGCGGCGTCCTTCTTTCCTCTTTGGTGCTAAGGAAGCAGGCGCAAGCGTGGAGTCCCGAGGCGTCAAGCAAAGGTTTCCATATCAGTGCAAGGAGACCAAGACCAGACGGACGGCAAGCCAGAGGTCACCATGGAGCCCAAGGCGGCGTCACTACCAGAGCCTTTTGCAGGTGAGGACTGCTTTTGTTAGGATAAGCTGTACTAGCTGTCCCCTTTCAAATTGGCCATTGTTGGCTCCCTTCCCGCTCAATATTTGGGGAGAGGACCAGGGCCTCTATAAATAGTATTAGCCACCACAGTAGGAAGAGGAGGGAGGCGGAGAGAGATTCAGTTCATCCTCACACCCACCCAGCACAAGAACACCTCGCCTTAGGAGGCTGTTCTTCCCTTTGTACTATTCATCCTCACCCCAAAAAGCAATCACCAACACCACACTGGAGTAGGGTATTACACCACAACGGTGGCCCGAACCAGTATAAATCTTGTGTCCTTTGTGTTGCGAGTTCGTTGAATTAGTCCGTAAGATCTTAGTCGAGCTAGGGCGTGGATCAATAGGGGGGAGATCTTCGCGTGCACCCCAGTGTTCAAACCCTAAGGGTTTTGTCGGAACCCGTGATCCGACAGTGCGGATTTTTGGCTAGCAAAGATATTGAGGAAGCACCACATGTTGAAGGATCTATGACAATATAACTCCATGTGAATATGAACAAAATAAATCATTATGTTGTCTTCCTTGTCCAACGTCAACAATTTGGCATAAGATATTTAATTGGGGCTCACAATCATAAAAGATGTCGAAGATAGTGTATTTGCATGTGAATCTTCTCTTCCCTTATTAATTCTTTCATGAATTGCATCGTTGACCAATGCTATGTTTGTCAACTTTTAATAAAATTTACCACTTATACTTTTCCTTATGTGATGTCATTGCTTACCATAAGATTAGTGTATGACTCTTTTGATTATTTTCCTTTATTTTTATTAGAACATAAAAGTAAAGAAGCAAAAACTCAAACTAAACTTTATTATATAACTCTCACTTGATTAGATAGATAGATAGATCACGAAACTAGCACTTGAAAATAGATCATGCTAAACTTTTATTCAACTAAATCACGAAATAGCTAAAGATCGAACTAAGGTAGGTAAAGGTAATAAAAGTGATGGTGATACGATATCGGGGCATCTCCCCCAAGCTTGGCACAAGCCAAGGGGAGTGCCCATACCCGTGTGCTTAAGTCTCCTTCTTTGGTGATGATGATGATGATGGTGGTGATGATGAGGCAGTGTTTTCCTCCAGCTTGCGTCTGAAGCTAAAGTTTTCCTCTCTTAGGTCATCTTTCTCTAGATCAAGCTTTAATACCCTTTTGCATAATGCCGCCTTGCTCTCCTGCAGAAAATGGGATGGGATAAATTGAAACTTGGGTCTATTTCCTTTGTTAGTGTCGGGTTCTAGAACAACACCTATGGGATCCCTCGACGGGATCCCTTCTATGGTTGCGGGGCGTGGGGCTGCACAAAGAGCGGGTCTAGAAGATCAACTCGATGGAATTTTCACCCAGGTTCGGGCCGCAAGCGATGCGTAAAACCCTAGTCCTGCTTTGTGTGTATTTAGTGTTCTTGAGTTCTTGAACTAGTTGCGGTGCATGCCCAGTCCAAAAAGTCCGAATCCTTCTTCAGTACGCCTCGGGCCTCCTTTTATATGTCAAAGGGGCCGCCACAGTGGCGCACAGGAGATGTAAAGTATGTACAGTGTACAAGTTTATCTCCTGACATCCTACGACAAAACGCATTTAATGCGCCGCCTATGTGTCCTCTTGCTTTATCGGGGACGGTAAAGGAGCCTGTCCCGTCCATCGCCGCCTCGCCTTGCTTCGACGCGCGTCCAAGGTGATGAGGTATGCAGCGCCACGCTGGCTGGCTGCTGAGCTGGTGCGGTGGCAGGGTCTTCACGAAGATCTGCATGCCACCACGTAGGTGCTTGGCTGGCTGGCCTAGAAGCTGCATGATGCCACACAAGTGTGTGCCTAGTGAAGGAAATATGCCCTAGAGGCAATAATAAAGGTATTATTTATATTTCCTTATATCATGATAAATGTTTATTATTCATGCTAGAATTGTATTAACCGGAAACTTAGTAAATGTGTGAATATATAGACACACAGAAGTGTCACTAGTTTGCCTCTACTTGACTAGCTCGTTGAATCAATGATGGTTATGTTTCCTAAATATAGACATAAGTTGTCATTTGGTTAACGGGATCACATCATTAGAGAATGATGTGATTTACTTGACCCATCCATTAGCTTAGCACGATGATCATTTATTTTGTTGCTATTGCGTTCTCCATAACTTATAGATGTTCCTATGACTATGGGATCATGCAACTCCCGAATACCGGAGGAACACTTTGTGTGCTACCAAACGTCACAATGTAACTGGGTGATTATAAAGCTGGTCTACAGGTGTCTCCGATGGTGTTTGTTGAGTTGGCATAGATCGAGATTAGGATTTGTCACTCCGATTGTCGGAGAGGTATCTCCGGGCCCTCTCGATAATGCACATCAATATAAGACTTGTAAGCAATGTAGCTAATGAGTACTTACGGGATGTAGCATTACGGAACGAGCAAAGAGACTTGCCGGTAATGAGATTGAACTAGGTATTGAGATACCTATGATCGAATCTCGGGCAAGTAACATACCAATGACAAAGGGAACAACGTATGTTGTTATGCGATTTGACCGATAAAGATCTTCGTACAATATGTAGGAACCAATATGAGCATCCAGGTTCCGCTATTGGTTATTGACTGGAGATGTGTCTCAGTCATGTCTACATAGTTCTCGAACCCGTAAGGTCCGCACTCTTAATGTTCGGTGACGATCGGTATTATGAGTTTATGTGTTTTGATGTACCGAAGGTAGTTCGGAGTCCCGGATATGATCACGGACATGACGAGGAGTCTCGAAATGGTCGAGACATAAATATTGATATATTGGATGACTACATTTGGACGTCAGAATGGTTCCGGATGAGTTCGGGCATATACGGGAGCACCGGGAGGTTACCGGCACTACAAAAAAAATACACTTCCGTGATGATACGTGTTTGTCACAGTACGTCGCGTTTTTTGTCATGCATGTACATCCATGAAAAATTTATGACAGAATCAAGATAGTCATACCTGTGCTCTCGTAGAAGTGTTCCATGACATTACCAAAATTATCATCACGGAAGTCTCCACTTCCATGACGATAAATTGCGCGTCACAGAAGTGCTTTCGTCAAGGGTGACCGACACGTGGCATCGACCGTAACGGAAAGCTATCGGGTCGGGTTTGGGATCCGATAACCCGTTAACAGCCTGACCAATGGGAATTTTCCATGTGTAAAATCATCATTGGCTGGAGGAGACACGTGTCAGGTCCGCGTTGGCACATGTGTCACTCATCCAATGGGCGAGACGCGCCTATGATATGTTGACACGTGGGCCGGCCCATCAAGTTTAAATGGGTCGGCCCAACTGAAGGCCCACAAGATTTTGCGGACCATAATGGGCCGGCCCAGCTAAAGGCCCATGAGATTTTGCGGACCATAATGGGCTGGCCCAGCTAAAGGCCTACAAGATTTTGCGGGACATAATGGGCCAGCCCAGGTAAAGGCCCACAAGATTTTTGTGTGCCATAATGGGCCGGCCCAGGTAAAGGCCCACAAGATTCTTGCGGATCATAATGGGCCGGCCCAGCTAAAGGCCCACGAGATTTCGCTGACATTAATGGGCCGGACCAGCTGTAGGCCCACAAGATTTTGAGGACCCTAGTAGGCCGGCCCATTAACTGCCTGCCATGTTTTGGGCCAAATGCCGGCCCATATTTGATCCGGTCCATTAATGGCCTGCCACGCTCCGAGCCTAATAGTGGCCCATATGAGATCCGGCCCGTTAAAAGCCTACCACATTCTGGGCCAAATCACGGCCCAGATCAGGTCCGGCCCTTTAAGAGGCTTTGGGCTCAATTATGGCCCATATCAGATTCGGCCCGTCAACTGGACACTATGCTTTTGGGCCCAGTTGTTAAAGACCCACTTAGTAATTCGGCCTGATATTAGTTTTGGCATGTTAAGGGCCCGTTTAACATTTCGGCCCTATATTAATTTCAGTCTTTTAAAAGCCCGTCATATAGTTGGGCCTAACTACGGCCCGGTTTGCATCCGGCTTGCTCAGAGCCGATATCTGAATGGGCCAAACAAGGACCGAGATAATTTTGGCCTATTAAAAGCCTATGATTTTATTCGCACAATCATGGGCCGGGGTTCATTTCGGGCTGCTGCCGGCCCGTGAGCTGTTCGGCACGTTTCAGGCCCAACCTACATCGTGATTGCATGACGGCCCGATTATGTACCGTAATTTTATGGTTTGGCCGGTTTACTGCGAAGACAGGATATATATACAGTAAAATAACTCCAGCATTGTGAATAAGAAAAAACCTAGACTATACAATAAAGAAATTATGGCATATTACATCCACTGGGCATCAAAGCTCGCCACTATGATAATAAAGCACTAGCAGACAGCAGATTACATACACTGGGCATCAAAGATCGCCACCAGTGCAAATAAACACGCCGACAAAATAATATACAAAACCGACAGCACTTCAATAGAGTTCAAGTAAGGTTAGCCCTGCTGGGGAGCTGCAACGTAAGCAGCTGAGCAAGATGATGAGACTGCGCTTGTTCAACACTTATATCTTCCTAACTCTGAAAGATAAACAAGTAGACAGATGACAGGTTTTGCACATAAAAGTATCAGTGCTGACAATTCATCACATTTCTTACTGACGAATAAAGTGACACCGTTTAAAATTGCATTAACACAATATGGTATTGTTCAGGTCAAGACATGGCAGGAAATGACATTGTGAAGGAGTTGGCAGCTTCACGACACCACTGGATTACAAATCAAGAACTCATAAGTATCAATGGTTAGTGTGCTGTCAATTTATACCATTTCAGAATGGCAAATAAAGAGAGGGTTTAAACAATAGTAGAATGATATGACATTGTTCATAGTTAAGACATTGCAGAATATGACATTGTGTTGTAGTGGGTAGGTTCACCACACCACTGGATTACGGATGAAGAATAGAAGCATACATGCAGTGCAAAATAAGATCACTTGCTCTGTATAGTTTAATTTACATGGTATGAAGAAGGAACTTGGTTGTACAACTGAAAAATTAAATTGAGAAAGGACAAACTTTTGTTTATGAACTACATAATAAACTTTAAACAAGCAATTTGATGCAGACACCGAAAAATAAACAGTTGTTGCAGTCATGCCTAACCAAATATATACAAAAAAGATTGAAGGCTTGAGATGGACAAACTTACATTATTGGTGAAGGCATGCTCTATAAAGGCCTTGTCCATGCTGATGGGGGGGCAAGTCAAGAAGTTTACCACAGAATCTTCTTCAAAACCATTGCCTTTATTCTACATTTTGTTAACAGTAAATATAGATGTGATAATATACGAAAAAATGGAGAATATTTAAGATAAGATGAAGAGTGATGCTACATAACCAAGTAGCTATAAATGTAAGTGCAGTGATACAGGCAAAAGGTATAGCCAAGAGCAATGCACAGCTAAACTTCTTCAGTACCAACCAGAGGGTAAGAGTAAATATAGATCTGATGTGTAGAAAATGGAGGGCAAAGGAAAATAAGCTGCAGGGTGATGGTACATGAACAACTACCTGTCATTATAAGTACACTGATAAAGGACAACATGTACTTACAAGAACAATGCAGAGCTAAAAAACATTGGCCTTGGATATATTCTACACTAATGTAACCGTTCATACATATCATACAATTGATAAGCAAGCTATCATGCATACCGCTGTCACATAATGAACCAGGTATATATGCAAGTACAGTGATACAGGACAACAGGTACTAACAAGAGCAAAGCAGCAGGTAGCATATTTGCGATATCCTGTCGTTCTTGTCAAACTGGAATTCTTCTTTGAGCAGATTTCCTGCAAAAAAGATCCGTAAGGCACATGCGGAAAAGTAGAAGTTTAAATTGTCATGTGATTTCATAGACAGTACCTCATCCTGGGAACGAGACCAGTGCATAACAAGGTTTTTCCATTCAATGTCTTCTAAATTTAGCACAGGAGACTTCACCAGAAATTCGTTTATAGACTTGCCATCAAAGTGTGATTTCCTCAGGTAACACCGATACTGCTGCAATGCTTCCTTGAAAAGCACAAGCAAGCTTTGCTCGTCATGACTATCCAGATTGACCCTGGCCTAGTTACAACAATGTAATGTAAATCATTGATGTGTTCAATCAGCAAAAAGCAGGAAAATAATAGCCATGAATAATAGCACTTACACGTAAGTTGGACAGGAAGATGTGAAAATGGTGTTTGTCTTCGCAATAACCTTTCCATGATGGGAATATATGCACGTAGCCCCTAACAACATTGAAAGCATTGTCTTCTAAACTAGGAATAAATGGAATGGGGTTCCAATCTGCAGGAATTGGCCGTCTCTGCAGTGGACTTGCTGTACTTTTTGCTGGAGTGGGATTTTTCTATGGTACAGCTGGTGCTATGGCAAATGAAATCGGTATACCTTTTGCTGGAGTGCAGGTCCTGTGTGGTGGGGCTAGTGGTGTGGCCAGTGAAGTATGGGTACAGTCTGCTGGAGTCGGTCCTACGTTTTGTGTCACTAGTTGTACAGCCAATATAAGTGGGGTGCTGTCTGATTTCTCCGGCACCACCATGTTTTTCAAGGAATTTGCTGGTGCTCCTTCAGGTTCGGCAATCACCCTCTTCATTTTTGATGTCTGATGCACAAGAACAACATTTGAGTGGAAAAACATGGTATGATGACAGATGGAATATGTATTGATAATGGATGGGCATGGCATCTCGACATATATGATGAGTAAACTAAGAAGATGGCTGTGCAACAAAGTAGAAGAAATGCAAGACAACATATGCAAGATACCCGCAATCAATAAAACATTGCCAAATTAGAACAGGCACCTTGATGGGTGAACAGGATAGGCCATCTGCCTTTGACTCCTCGAGGTTAGAATAGTCATTAGGATCATATTGTGAAGAAGATCAACAGGTGGGGAGCGTATGAGTTTCATTGCATCCAGAATGGCACTCAATGCCTTGGTGCCAATTTTGTAAGTCATTGCAGTGTTTAGCTTCGAGAGTGGACTGCTGCTAGTGCGACACAAAGCAGCTACACAGATCATAGTGTAGATATAACGGGAAAACCTTAAGCATCAGAGTAAAATCAGCAAAGTGGAACTTGCTGGAATATATGTGCTAGTATTGCCGGTACAGCTAGAAAGGCTTCGGATACCAGCTCTCTTCAAGTGAAGGTGCGGTACTGTTAATATCAGTGTAACTCTCAAAGGTGACACAGCTCCCTGCATTTCCTTGCTATTCTTATAGGATTCAAGTGTTCAGGCCACTACAAATCCTATTCCTATGTTTACAAGAACCTACGAATCAAAGAGGCTCAAAGTGTCCATTACAACCGACCGTATAGACCTCTACACTGAAAATGTCCCTGCTCATCTTCAGTACAAGGCACATACTGTACTACTATCATACTCCCTCCATTCCAAAATATAAGTCTTGGTAGAGATTTCCACTATGGATCATATACAGATGTATCCAGATACATTTTAGAGTGTAGATTCACTCATTTTGCTCCATATGTAGTCCATGGTGGAATCTATACAAAGACTTGTATTTAGGAACGGAGAGAGTACATATTAAAGAAGAACGAAAGAGGAACATGGTAAAGAAGAGCAAGCAGATTTTGGATAATAAAATGTTGGTTGCGCAGTGCCCACACATGATGAACCAGAGCGCATTCAGAATGCAACTCCCAGCTGTCTCTCGACCATTTCAGGCGGTTGGATGAAGATCCTACATCTCCTAACCCTTCTTCTTCCTCGTCTCTGATTCTTCCCATACAGAACACCGCACGGGCCTCCAGCCAGACCACCGGCCCCCACCGCATGTGTTCCTCCGCCACCCCCACCCCCGCACCAACCCCCACCCATGTCGAGTTTTCTTCATTCGGCGAGGCCCCACAACCACCCGAGCCCCTTCGATCACACCGGCGAACTCCGGCGAGCTCTAAAAAATCGACTAACCCAATTTTGAAATTTAGTCTACTGTGATTTAACTAGTGTGGAATATAAAGGGGGAAAACCATAAGCATTGGGTGTATAGTGTTGAGCGTGCCATGGCGGATCTGAAGGTGCAGACAAGACAAGAAATCAGAGTAAAGCAGTGGCGATCTATTTTCTTGCTGCGATAAATAAGTTGAGCAGATACGCGAGAGTACCGCCTCTGGTGCGGCGCCGTGTACCCATCTGCTGAGAATTTGACAGTGTTGCGGTAGCGATGGCTATCGGCGGCGTTGAAGCAGATCTAGGAGGGTAGACGATGGCGGCGGGGCGCAGTGGACGAGACAGTCATAGGAGCGGCGTCGGCAAGGTGGACGACGGCAGGGATGAAGCGAGAGGACGGGATGCAAGGATCCCGGACCGAAGCCGTGGATGAGAGAGGTCGATCTCTTGTAATGGACGGCAGCGTCGGGGTATCAGCTCCGGCATGGTGGAGGAGGACGGCGGTGGATGGGGTGGCGGACGGCGGCGGACGGAGGAGGGTGGGGTGGAGAGGGTGTTTTGGCGCCCACGGAGTACGAATGGGGAAAAGGGAGGTAGAGAGGAAGGGGGGACCATGTATTCAGGGCGCGCTTGTCTCAAATGCGAGGAAATTTACAAACTTAGCCCCCATTTTAAATTTCTACTACATCACATCAACATTAGTCGGCTGGGGATAGGACGGTAATCTCGCACACACCGAATATTTGCCGATGAGAGTTTGTTTTTGGCGCCCACCGTGTATGAATATGAATCGGGGAGGGAGTCAATTTCGGCCGAGGACACACTGTGTTTTCACGCCCACCGTGTATGAATCCGGGTGAGAGGCGGTTACGTCACGTTTGGGTGAAATTACAAACCTACCCCTATGGAAACCTATAGAAATCCAGCAGATAGGCTTTGCGTGGCAGGGATAGGCAGTAGTGATTTCCATCTTGCAGATTTTGGTTTCGGGCGGTTACTGCGACTTTCCCCGCTTCATTCAAATTTTGCAAAGTGCACGTTTACTCTGCCAACTCAATTCGAATCCCGTTTGTATTCTATTTTTTTCCAGGCGGGATCCATTTTCAATTGGAATTACATTCTATATACATCATTTTTATATATACTTTCAAAAGCACAACAAAGAATTCTTCTCCTTTATATGTATAATATGATTTACAAATACAACGATCTCGAAATCTTAAGGTTGAATTCGAAAAAAATTAACCAAATTATGTTCTACTAAAATGTATGGATCAATAATATGTACATATTAAATAACATAGATGTGCGTGAATTCATATGAGTATGCATGTTTGATAGATCAATTTTGGTTCGAGTATGGATTACATGTATCATCATCTCGAATTCAAATATTTGAACCCCTTTTTTGTTCACTCCTTTCACGCCCATCTCTCTCGCATGCATGCTCCTTCAGGTAGCTATCACTCTCTTTTCTCCAGCTCACCCACACGCTCACTTCATGTTTCTCCTATCCTCGCAAACATGGTCTCTCGATGTCTCCCTTGAGAAGTGTCACACTCTCCCTATCATTATACATTACACGGTTTTCATTATCTCTCACGTCTCTACTGTTCTCTGGTATCACTCGATACCTAAGCTTTCTTTTTCACCGCCACATACACAGTCTCCACTCGTCTTTCACTTTGTCTTTCTCTCTATGGGATTCTCTCACACACCCTATATGTCTCTACATATGACTCATACCACTAAAATTACTCTCTCTCTCTCTTTCTCTCTCTCCTGTAGACATAACATTTGTTGCGGTCTCCTTTTCGTCTCCATCCCAGACTGCATTATTCATTTGTTTACCGATCAGACAACCCCGACTACCGTCTCCTCTCTCTCTCACAGACACACACACACAACTCCTGCTTCCACTCCCCTTTCCGACTACTGTCTCTCTCTCTCACACACACAAAACTCTTGCTTTCGCACCCCGACTCGTATTTCTCTCACAAACATTTATCGACTAGCTAGCCTCTAGATAGGTTTATACACCCGCACACTCGTGCTTCCACCATCGCATACATGTCTCTCTCCCGCTCCTTGTATCTATGTAGATTTTTCTTCCCTTCTTGAGACACGCCCTCTTGATCGTGAACACACACACTATCGCCTCATTTTAAGCTGATACCTATCGCACACACACTCCTTGTGTCTTTGTCACACATGCACTCCGTCCTCCTCCACTCTCCCTCTCTCTCACACACACATGGGCTTTTTGCAACAACTAGCAAGATGCCCATGCGTTGCACGGAACATCAAGATGCATTTGTATAAGTAGTTTATCTTGTGGGGGAAAAGGATGAACGAGGGAAGGCCTTATTTGCAAATGTGGATAGGGGTGTGGGTATCTTTTTGCAAAATTACCATAATTTCCTTCCTATCCGTCAGATATAGATCGGACGGCCTATATTGCAGGATGGCAGGCACACGATTATCACCAACAATGCTTTTTATAAGAGTAGGGATAAAAAATAAAGTTGGTGATGATGGTGGGCCTGCCATCCTGCAATGTAGGTCGTCCGATTTATATCTGACGGATAGGAAGGAAAATATGGCAATTTACCCGCACTCTTCACCACATTTGCAGATAAGGCCTTCCCTCGTTCATCCTTTTCTCCCACAAGATCTTGATGTTCCGTGCAACGCACGGGCATCTTGCTAGTTAGAGTAGAAATTAGACATATACCACTTCTCGAATCTTTAAACCAACAACATTCCTCCCTTATCTCATCAAAACCGCCAAAGGAATATATTTTGAGTGAAACATAACATATTTTTAGTGATATACGTATTTCAAAACTAGACTTTTTTCTATCAAGTCGGTGAATATGTATTAATCTACTTTGATCCTGTGGCAACGCATTGGCACATTGCTAGTAGTTATTTTAATTTTTTGGACACTAGACAAATGGTGGAGTACATATACGAAGAGAAGAGGCGCACGCACACAGTCGGCCTCTCGCTGTCTCGCACACATGAGTTTTACGTAAAGGCGACGTTAACAAATAAACCCTAAAACCCTAGGTGCATGATTGATGCATTCACGGGTACCAGGTACGTGTTGGGGCACCTTTGTAGGAATAGTCAGCTCAGCACGCCTCCTCGCCGCGTAATTGCTCTGACACGGACGCGACCTCTCATAGCGCAGGCATTGAAACGGCGCGCCGGCCAAGAGGGCCGCACTCGCTGCAGGCCCGGCTGAGCACACCTCCTTGCCGCGTGCCCTTGTGCAACCAGCTTAAGACTGCCCCGCCTGCCTTCATTGATCCGCGCGTGTGCCGTCAACACGTCCTTCCGCGAGCCGGCAGGCATTTTAGAACACAAAAAATTTCTAAAATATAATTAATTTACGCATGGTCTTGACTTGTTGTGCTCGCACTGGTAGCAGGAACTAGTATAGGATTTTCTTTATTTATAACTCTCCTCACATTTTTTTGGCTTTGAAATGAATCATGGTTGTGGACATTATGTATGAATGTGCAGATATCTGTGAACATGAGTTTGATGCGAAAGTTGAACATGAGTTTGTCTAGTGTTTGGTCTTCATTGCTCCTCTGCATGTTCGCACTCGTGGTTTTAAAATCTCAACATGGCAAGAAAAATATAGTACTAGTAATACTCGTGCATCTTGTGGGCAACATTAAAGCACTCGTCTGCCATGTTAGAGCATCTCCAACAGAATCGTAACGCGTGGCGCTTTAAAAATCTCAACATGCTATCTCTACTCTCTTCTCTACTGTTATATTTATTTTATATTTTATATTTAATATTTATCTCTACTTCCTTTACTGTCTACTTTTTTTCTCTATATTTTTTTCTTGCAATATAGGTCGTCTGATTTATATCTGACAGACAGGAAGGAAACAAATGGGAATTTTGCAAAAAGATACCCATACCCCTCTCCAGATTTGCAAATAAGGCCTTCCCTCGTTCATCCTTTTCTCCCACAAGATAAACTACTCATACAAATGCATCTTGATGCGTGCAACGCATGGGCATCTTGCTAGTTCTAAAAACCTTTCCATCATTTGCCACACTACTGGTTGCAGATGAAAAACCAACCCAAGCATAGTGCGATACAGGAGCGACACACAATTACAAGCTGATATTCTGTTGGACAATGGAGGCTATAACCAATTACTTTTACGGGAACAATAGCACCCAGGAAATTTGAAGGGTAGGTATGAACAAAATTGGAACTGCACATGTATTGCTAAGTGATTCAGTACACACATTACCAATCGAGGAGGAGAACGATGGTCACGGCGGCCTATGTGAGTCATGGTCGGCAACGGGAGTCAGTTCATTGTCCACGACGGTGGTACTTCTGCGCTTGGCGTTGGCTTCCAGGAAGCAGATCCGAGACCGTGGAAGACGATGCCGGGGAAGAGGCTCCGTGTACGACGACGACCGTGGACCAGCTCCAGTGCGGCGTACGAGGTCGTCGATGAGGCAGATGCGCTGCGGTGGACTAGTGCGCCGATGTAAAGGGGAGGAGCACGAAGGCTGCGGTGCCGTGGAGAAGTCTATTTTGCGATGGGGATAGAAAATGAGGATTATTCAGGTGTACTACTTGGGTGCCGGGGTGGGGTTGGCTGGGTAGGGTGAACCTGAAGTTACGAAAACAGCCCCCTACCAAGCGTCATCCGTAGACCTTTTCCAAAGGCTATGATGGTAAATTTCCACTGCTCGAATCAGGGTCGCGGGAGATTTTCCCGCCGACCTCAAAATTTTGTGACACTGGACTCCCCGTGTGGCGTGTTGAGTGATTCGGCTAAGCAACTAGCGAGTAGTAGTAGTAAACTCTGCATATTAGGTTTGACCGAAGTCAAACTTCCTAAAGTTTGACCAAGTTTATAGAAAAATATAAATATTTACCATAACAAATATGTATGTTGTGAATGTACATTCAATAATGAATCTAATGGTATTTATTTGTTATTGTATATGTTAATATTTTTGTTATAAGCTTTCTGAGAGTTTACAAAACTTGACCTGGACCAATGCTAATACGCGGACTTAAATAAAAACGGAGGGTGTACACATTTTTTTTCTTAGTTTGTAGTGAACTAATCATTTGTTGAAATTGTGAAATAAATATATTAGGCTATTGACTTCGAATGTAATGGTCTATACAATTCAATAGTTACAATCATTGTCGAATCCCAAGATGTATACAAGGTCTATAGTACTTCACAACATGCTCAAACTCACATAATCCCAGTCAAATGAGAGTCTAAATGCATTTCATAGTTATTACTTTGTAGGATGCAACAAAAACAACCATAACTCTACATCAGCCATTATAGAAGCAACATTTTGACATATCCCAATGTGTGAATGAAACGTGTAGAGAGAGCTTTTGAAGATGGAGCAGATAGGGCGGGAAAGATTGTATGTATGTGGACGAGAGAGTAGGAGACAAACCTAACGAGGTACACACACACACACACACACACACAGAGAGAGAGAGAGAGAGAGAGAGGGAAAGAGAGGAAGAAGTTAGGTTTGTGAGAAAGATGGATATATGTAATATACATGAGATGCGTGTGCATCTGGATTCTATATACGTGGAAGGAGAAGAGACAACATGTTTGATGAGAGAGCTGGAAAAACATGGACGAGAGGGGAAGGATCTCGTGGGTTGAGGGATTGACAATTTTGTGCGGGGGAGAGAGGGATTGGTAATTTTGTGCAAGAGAGAGAGAGAGAGGGTGGGGGGAGGAGTCAGTCAGCCGTCGTCACATCACCCTGCTTCCAAATGACCCCGCATTCTCTAGCGCGGTGTGGTCGCCGTCTTCGGTCTGCTCGATTCCCTCTTTGACGATTGAGGTGTTGTGCATGTTCGGGTGCAAAGAAGCACAAGCAAGAGTGGTCACCGTATAACCTTGGATGGGGATGAATTGTGTGCTCGAGGGAGTGTGTGTGTGTGTGTTGTGCTGCGTGTGTCTCTGTGTGTATGTGTGTGTGTGTCAGATATTAAGAGCAAACAAACCTAAGGAGAGAAATGGGTATTCACGAAGAGATTGTGCGGGCCTTGAGGTGGGCAGGGGCCGGGTGAGGGTGAGGGTGTCAAAATGTGCGCGTTGATGCATGTGTTGCATGCGACCGTGCGAGGGACGGACGAATCGAGAGAGATGGTTGTTGTGTTACAGATGCTCCTCTCTCTGTCTCTATCTCCCTCTCTCTCTCTCTCACACACACACACACACAAGTAAGGCCCTGTTTGGTTCCAAATAAGTCACCAACTTATAAGTCGAAAAGGTTTAAAAAGTGACTTATTTTGCCAAACGGACCCAACTTATAAGTCACCCCAACTTATAAGTCATAAGTTACTCCACCCCAACTTAAAACTTATAAGTGACCCCTTTTTACGTGGGTCCCATCACCTTTACATTAAAAAACAAGGTGGGAAGGTGTGGTCAGGTGACTTATAAGTCAGATGACAACCAAACAGGCGTGACTTATAAGTCACTGATTTTAAGTCACCTGACTTATAAGTCAGGTGACTTATTGGAACCAAACAGGCCCTAAACTAGAAGACCGTTCTCTCATGTATACACAATGTATCGGCATCTGTCTATGTCTCACTCATGCATGATCATTTGCACATTCAAACCTCTCTATGTCTGTATCACACGCACGCCGTCTCCACATTGCCCTTCCGCCACAACACACATATGGACACATACACACGTTCTCTTTTAGTCACACACACAAAATCAGTATTAAAAAAAACTAGGGCGCACCTAAAACGTCGAAATCCAAATAAACATGAACTGGAGCTAAATTCAAATATATGGAAATATTGCAGCGTCAAGAACTTTCACAGGAAAAAAAGTTGAGTAATATTCGAGGATTGTTTTCACACACACAAAAAGGTTCGGTGGATGTCCTTCGAGCGCGACATGGTGACGCACCGTTCAATCGACCGCGCGGCCGCGGTTCACGCGCTTGCACAGGATTCCGTATCTTGGCTGTGGTACTAACTAATAAAAGCGCTGCCTAAGTCTAATGTTTACGTGTACTAGTACGGTTTTCTTTTAAGTTTGACCAACCTTATATATATAACTAAAGTAAGCTCCCACACGCGCACTCATCAATATGCCACCGCCGCCGTTGCGCATGCCGGCGCCCGCCTGCTCCGGCCAACAATTTCTCGCCCATCACTGCCGTGTGCCCGCCATCCCTGTGCCATGAAGCCAAAGGCTCGCCCTCTCACGTCATCTGCAGTCCCTCCTCGCGATGCCGCCGCGCTGCCAAGCACGCGAGCAGCTGGTGGAGCCGCGTCTATGCACGCAGTGTACGAAGAGGAGGACGAGTGCGTGCTCCCACACGCCGGCGAGGAGGAACTACCGTGTCATTGTCGTCTCCGGCCGCGTGGAGGAGGCGCGCATGGTGGCTGTCGCGGCGGAAGCCAGTCGCGCGCGCGTCAAGCCCGCAAACCGGGTGCAGACATGGAATCTACCTTCGAGACCTTGAATGCCACGTGGATCCTGCAATCTGAAGGAGCAATTTGGGTCAGTCGACTCATGTGAGCCTTTTGATGCAACATGGATGGCTGGAAGGGCTTCTTCCACCTCTTCTGCCGTCTTCTTCCTTCGCTCCGTCGAACTTCTTTCACAAATCGACTGACCCAAATTATACTGCTAGTACGAACGTATTAAGTACAGTAGGAACACGAAGATACGAGCAGTAGTACCAACAACAAGAAGAACAGTAGTAAGACATAGTACTAGTACTACTGTACGTACTAAAGAGTTCAAAAAACGAGAAAGAACATAAACATAGTTCTGCTGGGGCCTCAGCACAACACACCCTTAAAAATAAACTAAGCAACTAGTCTGCTTGACACTGCAGTAGAACAGCATGAGCGACGGCACTGCCACCTACTCGGAGTCTGAGTCCATGTCCTCGACTTCGTCCTCATCCCTCTTCCTCTTCCTCTTCGCTGACGCTTCTTTGCTTGAACCGGACACTGGGCTCTGCTTCTTCATCCAACCCTTGTAGATATTTAATCAAAGGTAGGCATCCATTGCTGCGTACAGGATGTGATCTTCATCTAATGTCTTTGACTCCCATGCATGATGAAACTCGTGATGAGGTTTCTTCAGTTTAGCGTACAAAGGATCAATCATGGCTGCTGCCAGGGTCAGCATTGAAGGTTGAGAGGAGGACACCAGGCATGCCTTCTGGAGATTGAAGGGCTGGCCTACAATGAGACCTATCCGACGCAGAACATCTCTGTCGTTCTTAAAGCTTACAGTAACGAATTTCACTCTTTTGTCCTTGAGGAAGTTCTTAAAATCCTGGCACTCAACGTCGGCATGGCATATGTGGTAGACCAAGAAAACGTTATGTACGCAAACCTGGATCACGGCGGGCTTCTTCCTCTCTTCGTCCTTTAGATCCTTCTCTCGTCCCAAGACTGTGGTGTACTCAACATCTAGCTCAGCGATCCACTCATCCGTTGAACTGTTGAACATGCGTAGGAAGCGAGCAAGCCATGCTTTCACTATCTCGGATCCACGTGTGTAGATGACGATGAACTGATCGCGGGTGATGGCTCTAACCTGGTACTCAGCAGCGACCATGGAGATTTGGGAGGCCATGGATTTTGGAGTAGGGTTAGGAGAAGTTGAACTATTGTACTCCGCAAAAAAAACTGGGAGCGAACTAATGTGGAAGGACGGGACGACTGGGAGCGAACTGTTGTAAGGTAGAAGACGGGGACGAGTAGGGCATGCAAACGGCGTGGGGTTGCTGGCTTGCCCGGTGGATAAACGACTGCAAGCCCCCAAAGAGTTCTCGAGAACTATGCGGGACCCACTAGATGTCAGGTCTACTAGACCCATATCGTAGGCCTGACGGTATAGCTTCTGCCTGTTCGCACGCCATGCCGGCGCGTGGATGTAACTTCACTTAATTTCGTCAAACGTCGCGCCTCCCACGACCTTCGCCTCCCTCGCGTGGTCGCGCCCTTTGAGACTTCGACCGGCTATAAATGAGCAATTTTTTTGCCTTTTTTTAGACAAGCAATTTTTTTGCCTACTCCGCATGCATGATACTCCCTCTGGTCCTTTTTACTCCCGTCAATCGTTTGCAAAGTGTTTGACCAAATTTATACTTTTTTTAACACCACCTTATATTAATTAACCAACCACACCAGTACACTCATTCGATACAATATTCACCACACTGGGCGGTACGTTATTTACAAGAATACCATCTAATCTATTGTCAAAGCTATACTTAGAGATTAAGTGTGCCACCTTATTGGCCGAACGGCTAATCTTTGACAATTGAAGATTTTTGATCAACTTCGATATGCTCAACGCTTTCATCTTCAGGTCACGCATAGCAGACCTGTCATAGTCCCCCGATGCAAGAGACGCTACAACAAAAGCACAATCAGTCTCTAAAATTACAGGATTATGAAGACAAATACCTATGCAGAGACTGGCAATGCAAGCCCTAAGCTCCGCTTCCTCCACCCTTTGACATGCATCAATGAAATCCCACGACCAAATTTATACTAAAAATATCAATATCTACAATACTGATTATAATGAGTATAAGAACTATGTTTTATAATGAGTGTAAAAATATTTATTTGACATTGTGAATGTTGACACATTTTTCTATAAGTCTGGTGAAAGTAGAGGTACATTAACTTCAGAAAAAACTTAAATGCACAATGCAGACTAGTTCCTCCATCCAGGTGCATGCCATGTCCTATCTTGTCATCACGACAAGGTTAGCTATTAGAGTACCACTACCTCCCTTCTAGTTTAAAGGGCTCAATTCAAAATTTTCAGCTACTCTTAGCAAGATAGTATAGGCGGTGGAATAGTTTTTGAAGTCTACAAAAGTACTCAACTAGTGCTGTCATTCTTCACAAAAAAAATGTGTTGACCAATGTATGCGTGAACACTAGTTACTCTAACCCCCCTCTCTTCTTTAGTTCTTTTCCACATCAGCATGTTTGCTATTCCCGTGTGTAGGATACCAGCAAAGATACCACCATTATGGCCAGCCTTAATCATCGCATGCAATAATTTAATGCACCTTGAAATATGAACATGTGTGGGGCGTGTATGTTTTTAATGACTTGAGACTATACCTAGCCCGGCATGCAAGATGACTTATTATGTATCGTTCCCCATACCTGCAGGAAGCCTGTTCGTCTCCAAATCTTTTCCTCTCCATGTGTGGAAACAATATGCATGCCGAACTCTCCTTCTCCCTCGGGCGGTCCCACCACTCCACCCCATGTGAAAAAAATCTGCATGCATGACTCTCCTCCCCCCACGCTCGTCCAATCTGTTGTGACCAAGAATATTTCCACCCCTTCGCTCCCCTGTAATTTACTCCAACAAATATGCCCACGTAGCTGTTACTTAACTACAAGAGCATTGGGTCACTGACATGTGGGCCCAACAGGGGTCTGGCCCACATGTCAGTGACGCAACTGGACCTGCAGTTAAGTCAGTGTAGCTCAGTCCATATCTTGCGTAGGTGTGCCATTGCTCGCTATAAATACTGCGCCTCCCACAACATCGCTATCTCCTCCCCCTCACGTTCACATCCATCGCTATCTCCTCCCCCTCTCTCTCACGTCGATCCTCCAGCGACTCTGGCATGGTGAATGGGTAGCACATCTCATACTAGATGTTCTCCGCCAAGGGCCAGCAGTGACCGCTGCACGCATCATTGAGGTGATGCACGTCCGCCGGCGAGCCACAAAACGACATCGAGCACTCATAACACTGGACGAAGGGCTCCTTAGAGGCATCGACCAGGCCATCCATGAAACGAGAGTGGCTATAGGGGATGTTGTGCCAGTTGAATATATGAGCAAGTTACTACGAGATTTAATCCGAATAAGCACAAAATAAATCATGAATTCTACCACAATTTCGAACAGGAAGGACAGAAACACATATGGTGCAACGGGAGCAGCACCGTTGGCGTTGAGGTTGTCGCCCATGTCCAAACACCACGTAGACACGGTCTTTGAGCACGGTTCATAGTCGTTCCAGGCTCAGGCATTGAAGTTTGTAACTATTTTAGATTAGAATATACTACTCCTCCGTGCTAGTAGTAGAGCAGAGTCCTACTCTACTGTTGGGGAACGTAGTAATTTCAAAAAATTTCCTACGCACACGCAAGATCATGGTGATGCATAGTAACGAGAGGGGAGAGTGTTGTCTACGTACCCTCATAGATCGGCAATGGAAGCGTTGACACAACGTAGAGGAAGTAGTCGTATGTCTTCCCGATCCGACCGATCCTAGTACCGAACGTACGGCACCTCCGAGTTCTACACACGTTCAACTCGGTGACGTCCCTCGAGCTCCGATCCAGCAAAACGTTGAGGGAGAGTTTCGTCAGCACGACGGCATGATGACGGTGATGATGTTCTACCGACGCAGGGCTTTGCCTAAGCACTGCTACGATATGACCGAGGTGGAATATGGTGGAAGGGGCCACTGCACAGGGCTAAGGAACGATCACGAAGATCAACTTCTGTGTTATGGGGTGCCCCCTTGCCCTTGTATATAAAGGAGGGAGAGGGGGAGGTGCGGCCGGCCCTAGCGGTGCGCCTGGAGGAGTCCTACTCCCACCAGGAGTAGGACTCCCCCCTCTTGCCTTGTTGGAAAAGGAAGGGGGAAGGGAGAAAGAGGAAAGGGGGGGCGCCGCCCCCCCCTTCCTTGTCCTATTCGGACTAGGGGGGAGGGGGCGCGCGGCCTGCCTTGGCCGGCCCTCCTCTTCTCCCTTATGGCCCATGTAGGCCCAATAACCCCCCCCCCCCCAGGGGGGGTCCGGTAACCCCCCAGTACTCTGGTAAAATCCAGATTTCACCCGGAACGTTTCCGATATCCAAATATAGGCTTCCAATATATCAATCTTTATGTCTCGACCATTTCGAGACTCGTCGTCATGTCCGTGATCACCTCCGGGACTCCGAACAACCTTCGGTACATCAAAACACAAAAGCCCTAATTACGATCGTCACCGAACTTTAAGCGTGCGGACCCTACGGGTTTGAGAACTATGTAGACATGACCGAGACACGTCTCCGGTCAATAACCAATAGCGGAACCTGGATGCTCATATTGGCTCCTACATATTCTACGAAGATCTTTATCGGTCAAACCACATAACAACATACGTTGTTCCCTTTGTCATCGGTATGTTACTTGCCCGAGATTTTATCGTCGGTATCTTAATACCTAGTTCAATCTCGTTACTGGCAAGTCTCTTTACTCGTTCTGTAATACATCATCCCACAACTAACTATATTAGTTGCAATGCTTGCAAGGCTTGAGTGATGTGCATTACCGAGAGGGCCCAGAGATACCTCTCCGACAATCGGAGTGACAAATCCTAATCTCGAAATACGCCAACCCAACAGGTACCTTCGGAGACACCTGTAGAGCACCTTTATAATCACCCAGTTACATTGTGACGTTTGGTAGCACACAAAGTGTTCCTCCGGTAAACGGGAGTTGCATAATCTCATAGTCATATGAACATGTATAAGTTATGAAGAAAGCAATAGCAACAAACTAAACGATCAAGTGCTAATATAACGGAATGGGTCAAGTCAATCACATCATTCTCCTAATGATGTGATCCCGTTAATCAAATGACAACTCGTGTCTATGGTTAGGAAACATAACCATCTTCGATCAAAGAGCTAGTCAAGTAGAGGCATACTAGTGACTCTCTGTTTGTCTATGTATTCACACATGTATTATGTTTTCGGTTAATACAATTCTAGCATGAATAATAAACATTTATCATGATATAAGGAAATAAATAATAACTTTATTATTGCCTCTAGGGCATATTTCCTTCAGTCTCCCACTTGCACTAGAGTCAATAATCTAGATTACACAGTAATGATTCTAACACCCGTGGAGCCTTGGTGCTGATCATGTTTTGCTCGTGGAAGAGGCTTAGTCAGCGGGTCTGCAACATTCAGATCCGTATGTATCTTGCAAATTTCTATGTCTCCCACTTGGACTAAATCTCGAATGGAATTGAAGCGTCTCTTGATGTGCTTGGTTCTCTTGTGAAATCTGGATTCCTTCGCCAAGGCAATTGCACCAGTATTGTCACAAAAGATTTTCAATGAACCCGATGCACTAGGTATGACACCTTCATTTGTTGCTTCTGAAGCAGCTACGTACTCCGCTTCACATGTAGATCCCTCCACGATGCTTTGTTTAGAACTGCACCAACTGACAGCTCCACTGTTCAGTATAAACACGTATCTGGTTTCCGATTTAGAATCGTCCGGATCAGTGTCAAAGCTTGCATCAACGTAACCATTTACGATGAGCTCTTTTTCACCTCCATATACGAGAAACATATCCTTAGTCCTTTTCAGGTATTTCAGGATGTTCTTGACCGCTGTCCAATGATCCACTCCTGGATTACTTTGGTACCTCCCTGCTAGACTTATAGCAAGGCACACATCAGGTCTGGTACACAACATTGCATACATGATAGAGCCTATGGCTGAAGCATAGGGAACATCTTTCATTTTCTCTCTATCTTCTGCGGTGGTCGGACATTGAGTCTTACTCAACTTCACACCTTGTAACACAGGCAAGAACCCTTTCTTTGCTTGATCCATTTTGAACTTCTTCAAAACTTTGTCAAGGTATGTGCTTTGTGAAAGTCCAATTAAGCGTCTTGATCTATCTCTATAGATCTTAATGCCCAATATGTAAGCAGCTTCACCGAGGTCTTTCATTGAAAAAGTCTTATTCAAGTATCCCTTTATGCTATCCAGAAATTCTATATTATTTCCAATCAATAATATGTCATCCACATATAATATCAGAAATGCTACAAAGCTCCCACTCACTTTCTTGTAAACACAGGCTTCTCCAAAAGTCTGTACAAAACCAAATGCTTTGATCACACTATCAAAGCGTTTATTCCAACTCCGAGAGGCTTGCACTAGTCCATAAATGGATCGTTGGAGCTTGCACACTTCGTTAGCTCCCTTTGGATCGACAAAACCTTCTAGTTGCATCATATACATCTCTTCTTCCAGAAATCCATTCAGGAATGCAGTTTTGACATCCATTTGCCAAATTTCATAATCATAAAATGCGGCAATTGCTAACATGATTTGGACAGACTTAAGCATCGCTACGGGTGAGAAGGTCTCATCGTAGTCAATCCCTTGAACTTGTCAAAAACCTTTCGCAACAAGTCGAGCTTTGTAGATAGTAACATTACCGTCAGCGTCAGTCTTCTTCTTGAAGATCCATTTATTCTCAACTGCTTGCCGATCAACGGGCAAGTCAACCAAAGTCCACACTTTCTTCTCATACATGGATCCCATCTCAGATTTCATGGCTTCTAGCCACTTTGCCGAATCTGGGCTCACCATCGCTTCTTCATAGTTCGTAGGTTCATCATGATCTAGTAGCATGACTTCCAGAACATGATTACTGTACCACTCTGGTGCGGATCTTACTCTGGTTGATCTACGAGGTTTGGTAGTAACTTGATCTGAAGTTTCATGATCATTATCATTAGTTTCCTCACTAATTGGTGTAGGTGTCACAGAAACCGGTTTCTGTGATGTACTACTTTCCAATAAGGGAGCAGGTATAGTTACCTCATCAAGTTCTACTTTTCTCCCACTCACTTCTTTCGAGAGAAACTCCTTCTCTAGAAAGGATCCATTCTTAGCAACGAAAGTCTTGCCTTCGGATCTGTGATAGAAGGTGTACCCAACAGTTTCCTTTGGGTATCCTATGAAGACACATTTCTCCGATTTGCGTTCGAGATTATCAGGTAGAAGCTTTTTCACATAAGCATCGCAGCCCCAAACTTTCAGAAACGACAACTTTGGTTTCTTGCCAAACCACAGTTCATAACATGTCGTCTCAACAGATTTCGATGGTGCCCTATTTAACGTGAATGCAGCCGTCTCTAAAGCATAACCCCAAAACGATAGCGGTAAATCTGTAAGAGACATCATAGATCGCACCATATCTAGTAAAGTACGATTTTGACGTTCGGACACACCATTACGCTGTGGTGTTCCGGGTGGCGTGAGTTGCGAAACTATTCCGCATTGTTTCAAATGTAGACCAAACTCGTAACTCAAATATTCTCCTCCACGATCAGATCATACAAACTTTATTTTCTTGTTACGATGATTTTCAACTTCACTCTGAAATTCTTTGAACTTTTCAAATGTTTCAGACTTATGTTTCATTAAGTAGATATACCCATATCTGCTTACATCATCTTTGAAGGTGAGAAAATAACGATATCCGCCACGAGCCTCAATATTCATTGGACCACATACATCTGTATGTATGATTTCCAACAAATCCGTTGCTCTCTCCATAGTACCGGAGAACGGCGTTTTAGTCATCTTGCCCATGGGGCACGGTTCGCAAGTACCAAGTGATTCATAATCAAGTGATTCCAAAAGTCCATCAGTATGGAGTTTCTTCATGCGCTTTACACCGATATGACCTAAACGGCAGTGCCACAAATAAGTTGCACTATCATTATCAACTCTGCATCTTTTGGCTTCAACATTATGAATATGTGTATCACTACTATCGAGATTCATCAAAAATAGACCATTCTTCAAGGGTGCATGACCATAAAAGATATTACTCATATAAATAGAACAACCATTATTCTCTGATTTAAATGAATAACCGTCTCGCATCAAACAAGATCCAGATATAATGTTCATGCTCAAAGTTGGCACCAAATAACAATTATTTAGGTCTAAAACTAATCCCGAAGTTAGATGTAGAGGTAGCATGCCGACCGCGATCACATCGACTTTGGAACCATTTCCCACGCGCACCGTCACCTCGTCCTTTGCCAGTGTTCGCTTAATCTGTAGTCCCTGTTTCGAGTTGCAAATGTTAGCAACAGAACCAGTATCAAATACCCAGGTGCTACTACAAACTCTAGTAAGGTACACATCAATAACACGTATATCACATATACCTTTGTTCACCTTGCCATCCTTCTTATCCACCAAATACTTGGGGCAGTTCCGCTTCCAGTGCCCAGTATGCTTGCAGTAGAAGCACTCAGTTTCAGGCCTAGGTCCAGATTTGGGTTTCTTCTCCTGAGCAGTAACTTGCTTACTGTTCTTCTTGAAGTTCCCCTTCTTCTTCCCTTTGCCCTTTTTCTTGAAACTGGCAGTCTTGTTGACCGTCAACACTTGATGCTCCTTCTTGATTTCTACCTCCGCAGCCTTTAGCATTGCGAAGAGCTCGGGAATTGTCTTATCCATCCCTTGCATGTTATAGTTCATCACGAAGCTCTTGTAGCTTGGTGGCAGTGATTGAAGAACTCTGTCAATGAAACTATCAACAGGAAGATTAACTCCTAGTTGAGTGAAGTGATTATGATACCCAGACATTTTGAGTATATGTTCACTGACAGAACAATTCTCCTCCATCTTGCAGTTATAGAATTTATTAGAGATTTCATATCTCTCAATCCGGGCATTTGCTTCAAATATTAACTTCAACTCCTGGAACATCTCATATGCTCCATGACGTTCAAAACATCGTTGAAGTCCCGATTCTAAGCCGTAAAGCATGGCACACTGAACTATCGAGTAGTCATCAGCTTTGCTCTGCCAGACGTTCATAACA
The DNA here is from genome assembly GCF_056163025.1 of Triticum urartu. Classification (NCBI taxonomy): domain Eukaryota; kingdom Viridiplantae; phylum Streptophyta; class Magnoliopsida; order Poales; family Poaceae; genus Triticum; species Triticum urartu. The sequence continues at coordinate 337,531,542 of NC_141879.1, read as the reverse complement.
TCTGGTGTTGCTCCAGCAGCAGGCCTGGCACCTAGCGGTGGTTCCAGGACGTAATTCTTCTGTGCCGCAATGAGGATAATCCTCAAGTTACGAACCCAGTCCGTGTAATTGCTACCATCATCTTTCAACTTTGCTTTCTCAAGGAACGCATTAAAATTCAACGGAACAACAGCACGGGCCATCTATCTACAATCAAACATAGACAAGCAAGATACTATCAGGTACTAAGTTCATGATAAATTTAAGTTCAATTAATCATATTACTTAAGAACTCCCACTTAGAAAGACATCCCTCTAATCTTCTAAGTGATCACGTGATCCAAATCAACTAAACCATAACCGATCATCACGTGAAATGGAGTAGCTTTCAATGGTGAACATCAATATGTTGATCATATCTACTATATTATTCACGCTCGACCTTTCGGTCTCAGTGTTCCGAGGCCATATCTGCATATGCTAGGCTCGTCAAGTTTAACCTGAGTATTCTGCGTGTGCAAAACTGGCTTGCACCTTTTGTAGATGGACGTAGAGCTTATCACAACCGATCATCACGTGGTGTCTGGGCACGACGAACTTTGGCAACGGTGCATACTCAGGGAGAACAATTTTATCTTGAAATTTAGTGAGAGATCATCTTATAATGCTACCATCAATCAAAGCAAGATAAGATGCATAAAAGATAAACATCACATGCAATCAATATAAGTGATATGATATGGCCATAATCATCTTGTGCTTGTGATCTCCATCTCCGAAGCACCGTCATGATCACCATCGTCACCGGCACGACACCTTGATCACCATCGTAGCATCATTGTCGTCTCGCCAATCTTATGCTTCCACGACTATCGCTACCGCTTAGTGATAAAGTAAAGCATTACAGCGCAATTACATTGCATACAATAAAGCGACAACCATATGGCTCCTGCCAGTTGCCGATAACTCAGTTACAAAACATGATCATCTCATACAATAAAATTTAGCATCATGTCTTGACCATATCACATCACAACATGCCCTGCAAAAACAAGTTAGACGTCCTCTACTTTGTTGTTGCAAGTTTTACGTGGCTGCTACGGGCTTAGCAAGAACCATTCTTACCTACGCATCAAAACCACAACGATAGTTTGTCAAGTTGGTGCTGTTTTAACCTTCGCAAGGACCGGGCGTAGCCACACTTGGTTCAACTAAAGTTGGAGAAACTGACACCCGCCAGCCACCTGTGTGCAAAGCACGTCAGTAGAACCAGTCTTGCGTAAGCGTAGCATAATGTCGGTCCGGGCCACTTCATCCAACAATACCGCCGAACCAAAGTATGACATGCTGGTAAGTAGTATGACTTATATCGCCCACAATTCACTTGTGTTCTACTCGTGCACAACATCAACGCATAAAACCTAGGCTCGGATGCCACTGTTGGGGAACGCAGTAATTTCAAAAAAATTCCTACGCACACGCAAGATCATGGTGATGCATAGCAACAAGAGGGGAGAGTGTTGTCTACGTACCCTCGTAGACCGGCAACGGAACCGTTGACACAACGTAGAGGAAGTAGTCATACGTCTTCCCGATCCGACCGATCCAAGTACCGAACGTATGGCACCTCCAAGTTCTGCACACGTTCAACTTGGTGACGTCCCTCGAGCTCCGATCCAGCAAAACTTTGAGGGAGAGTTTCGTCAGCACGACGGCGTGATGAAGGTGATGATGTTCTACCGACGCAGGGCTTCGCCTAAGCACTGCTACGATATGACAGGTGGAATATGGTGGAAGGGGGCACTGCACACAGCTACGGAATGATCACAAAGATCAACTTGTGTGTTATGGGGTGCCCCCTTGCCCCCGTATATAAAGGAGGGAGAGGTGGAGGTGCGGCCGGCCCTAGGGGTGCGCCTGGAGGAGTACTACTCCCACCGGGAGTAGGACTCCCCCCTCTTGCCTTGTTGGAAAAGGAAGGGGGAAGGGAGAAAGAGGAAGGGGGGGGGCGCCGCCCCCCTTCCTTGTCCTATTCGGACTAGGGGGGGAGGGGGGGCGCGGCCTGCCCTGGCCGGCCCTCCTTATGGCCCGTGTAGGCCCAATAACCCCCCCGGAGGGGTTCCGGTAACCCCCCGGTACTCCGGTAAAATCCCAATTTCACCCGGAACGTTTCCGATATCCAAATATAGGCTTCCAATATATCAATCTTTATGTCTCGACAATTTCGAGACTCGTCGTCATGTCCGTGATCACATCCGGGACTCTGAACAACCTTCGGTACATCAAAACACAAAAACCCTAATTACGATCATCACCGAACTTTAAGCGTGCGGACCCTACGGGTTCGAGAACTATGTAGACATGACCGAGACACGCCTCCGCTCAATAACCAATAGTGGAACCTGGATGCTCATATTGGCTCCTACATATTCTACGAAGATCTTTATCGGTCAAACCGCATAACAACATACGTTGTTCCCTTTGTCATCGGTATGTTACTTGCCCGAGATTCGATCGTCGGTATCTTAATACCTAGTTCAATCTCGTTACCGGCAAGTCTCTTTACTCGTTCGGTAATACATCATCCCGCAACTAACTATATTAGTTGCAATGCTTGCAAGGCTTGAGTGATGTGCATTACCGAGAGGGCCCAGAGATACCTCTCCGACAATTGGAGTGACAAATCCTAATCTTGAAATACGCCAACCCAACAAGTACCTTCGGAGACACCTGTAGAGCACCTTTATAATCACCCAGTTACGTTGTGACGATTAGTGAACACACGATTCTAGCAGCAGTGACTATTGGATGTCCATCCAATGGCCGACGTGCTTCTTCAATCTCTGATCTTCCTGCTCCAGCCGCCTAAACTAGCGCCGACGGGACTGCCTGCTCCCTCCTCTTGTGGCCCGCTGTGATGTCGCGCAGGCTTCCCCGGCCCACCCTACTCCCTCCGCTGGCCTGGGCACACGCAATCAACTGCCTCCTTATTACGTGAAAAAAATGATTCCTCCCACTGACATTTGGGGCGCACCGGTTGGGAGGCTGACCTGTGCGCCTACTAAGTTGACGCGTACGCAGGGCTTGTCAACTTAGTCAACAAACGATTCTAGCAGCAGTAACCGTTGGATTTGAATCGAACGATCCTGCTGCTTCTTCAATCGCTACTCTTCTTGCACCAGCCGCCCAAACCAACGCTGGGGAGACCGCCTGCTCCTGCCTCCAGTGGCCGGCTGTGCTGTCGTTGAGGCCTCATCGCCCCCTACTACTCCCACTGCTAGCCAGGCCCTGCAGCAACGGCAGCCTCACACTGCAGCCGAACCAGTGAACCCTCGTACTCCTCTCCGCGTGGGCTTCCCTGGCTCCGCATCGTCCCCTTCCTAGGCCTCGCCATCATCCACCGCCTTGGTGCTCTCGGCGCGGCGTGGTCAACATGGTCAACGACATTCCATCGGAAGAGTACTATACGTGGAGAGGCCGACGGCTGGGTCCACGGCCACAACCCAGTTTTTTTGTGATTTGCCAAGTAAGTCTCTTTGTCAGGCCTGTTGGGCTGCAAATCTTTCAAGACGAGGAGAGCTTTCATTCGGCTAGCCGAGAAAATGGCCCATGAGTAATGAGAAATGGGATGTACATTTTTAAAACACATCAAACCGGCAATTAGTTTCAAATATCTTTTTTTTATTTCAAGATTTTAAATTACATTAATTTTTTGCATGGAGAATTTGTTGGATTTTATATTGATATACATTTATTTTTAAAATCAGTTTGAATGTGAGTCGAAATATTGGGATTAAAAACAGTTTGGACCGCACCGAAATATGCAAAATTTGATATAATTTTTTAACCGTGGCCACAATATGGGCTGTAATGTTAACAAAAAGAATATGGGCTCCAAAAAAAGCTTAATAATTAGCAAATGGGCTGTAAATTATTAGAAATAATTGCAGATGGGCCATATGCTGTTTTGCAAAAATTTGAGGCTTTCCTAAAAAAAGGTTGACGCACAAGCAGTGACTGTTGGATGGCCATCCAATGGCCGTCGTGCTTCTTCAATCTCCGCTCTTCCTGCTCCAGCCGCTCAAACAAGCGTCGGCGGGACTGCCTGCTCCCTTCTCCCCGCGGCCGGCTCTGCTGCCGCACAGGCCTCACCACCCCACCGTAATCCCATCGCTGGCCTAGCCATCCCTCTACTCACCCACACCTGCTGTTATTCTCCGGCGACGGCAGACGAACCAGTAAACCCTCGTACAGTCGTACTCCCCTCCTTGTGGGAAACAACTGCCGAGTCTTCACTGCCTCTGTGTCGTTCCCTTCCTAGGCATCGCCGTCATCCACCACCCTGGTGCTCTCGGCGCGGCCTGGTCAATGTGATCAATGACCGACATGCATCTGAAGTGGACTGTACGTGGATAGGCCGACAACTGGGTCCACGGCCGCACACAAGGAAATGCCTCCTTACGACGCGCAAAATAATGATTCCTCCACCTGACATCAGGGACCCACCGAAAGGGCCTCTTTATTTCACGAAAAAAACATTACCGTCGCTGACTGCTCGGACTCACCAGCTATATCTTCGCACGCAAGGAAGTGCTTCCTTATTACGCACATTAAAAAAATGAATACTCCCCCTGTTAGCTGGGACCCAGTATAGTGGCAGGCTGACTTGTGGGCCTCCTAAGTTGACGGGGACGGAGGGCTTCGTCAACTTAGTCAATATGCACGATTCTAGCTCCAGTGACCATACGATGTCCATCCAACGGCCGTAGTGCTTCTTCAACCTCTGGTCTTCTTGCTCCAGCCGCCCAAACCAGCCGGTCGTGCCTCGTGCTCCTGCCTCCCGTGGCCGGCTGCGATGCGGCAGAGGCCACACCGCCCCCTACTACTCCCACCGCTGGCCAGGCCATCCCTCTACTCACCCACACCCCCTGTTATTCTGCGACGACGACAACCTCGCACCACAGTGAACTAGTGAACCCTCATACTCCTCTACGCGTGGGCATCCACTGCCGCGTCTTCCCCAGCTCCGCGTCATCCCCTTCCTAGGCCTCGCCGTCGTCCACTGCCCTGGTGCTCTCAGCGCGGCGTGGTCAACATGGTCAAGGAATGGCTTCCATCGGATGTGGACTGTACATGGAGAGGCTGACAGCTGGGTCCACGGCCGCAGCAAGGAAGTTCCTCCTTATTACGTGCAAAATAATTATTCCTACACCTGACAGCGGGGACCCACCGGACGGGCCACTGTATTTCACGAAAAAAACGTTTCCCCCCTGACTGCTGGGACCCACCAGCTACACCTTCGCATGCAAGGAAGTGCGTTTGGGCAAAAAAACAAATGATTCGCTCCCCTGACTGCTGGGACGCAGCCGCTACATCTTCGCACGCAAGGAAGTGCCTGACAGTCGGGACCCACCTGGTCGAAGCGTACGTAGCGTTGTCATTCTGGTCGCGAACGTGTACGTACATACTGGTCGATGTAGAGGCACGCACATGTCATAGTAGAGGTGCGCACGTGTCGTAGTAGAGGCACGCATGTAGCATGTACACGTACGAACAACGGCCAGGGTGCAAGAAAGAAAATACGGCCACATACGTGTACATATGGGCGGGGTCTCGAACGCCTACTCGCGCATACGTACGGCCTGGGCTCGTGTACATGGCTGGGTCAGAACGGAGAAACAACGTCGTCATCGTGTTCATGGGGAGGCAACGGAATGCGCCGTGTTCATGGGGAGGCAACGGAATGCGTCATGTTCATGGGGAGGCAACGGAATGCGTCGTGTTCAACGGGAGGCAACGGAACGCGTGGGAGCCAACTGGCTGGGTCGGAACGGAATGCATGGCCGTGTTCATCGGGAGGGCTTGGATGGAACAAGCGATGGAAACGAGGCCTGGCGTACCGCAGAACGGAGGAAATGGACCTCCTATGGTCGAAACAGGGGTCCTGTTGATCGGGAGGTGTGTAGCATACCGCAAAACGGAGGAAACGGACCTCCTACGGTCGAAACGGGGGTCCTGTTGATCTGGAGGGGTGTGGCGTACCGCAAAACGAATGAAACGGACCTCCTCGGTCGAAACAGGGGTCCTGTTCATCAGGAGGGGTGTGGCGTGCCGCAAAACGGGACTCCACGGGATATTGTTCATCTCCATCGTCGACCTCCTCCAGCCTCCACGGGCTACCGTCGACCTCCTCCAGCCTCCATGGGCTCCTGCTCATCCAGCCTCCACCGCGCGCTACTCCACCGACTACTGTTCAACCACCCCTCCAAGGGCACCCCTCCATCGTCTACTGTTCATCCAGCCCTCCACACCACGGGGTCCTGTTCAACCACCCCTCCATGGGCACCCCTCCACCGTCTACTGTTCATCCAGCCCTCCACCACAGCACGGGGTCTTGTTCATCCAGAGGCAACGCCACCGCTCACTGTTCATCCACCCCCCCCCCCCGCAACGCTCACTGTTCATCCAATTGATCGGCTTCAGTTAGCAGCAGTAGCGAAGGAATCGCTCGATCGGGTTCAGTAACAGCCATCGATCGATCGCTCGGGTTCAGTAACGCGTAGCCTGCAGTGCAATCGCTCGGGTTCAGTTAGAGCCCAACGCCTCGCTCGGGTTCAGTTAGAGCCAATGCCTCGCACACACGCGTGTACGTGTTCGAGAGAAACACGCATCGCTCGGCCCCCGACCTCCCACCGTAACCAGGAACCCCCTGAAATTTTCCTCGCCCTCGCTTCTACCACGGTTTTTTCCGTCATGGACGGCCCAAAGAATGTCATGCAGCTACGTCTCCGGCCCGCCCAGGACGAAAAGCCCATTTTCTGTCATGATTTTTTTCATAGAAGTAGGAGCCCACCACATCTATGATGATACCGGGTTTTGTCACAACTATCGTCATAGAAGTTTCATACGTATGACAAAAAAAATTCGTTCGGCCCAAAATGTCACGGATGTATCTTTTTTTGTAGTGCGGAACCCCCCGAGAGGTATATGGACCTTATTGGGCCATAGTGGGAGAGAAGAGAGGGAGTCCTAGGAGGGGGCGTGCCCCCTTCAAGCCCAATCCGAATTCGGTGGGGGGCCGGCCCCCCCTTTCCTTCCCCCTCTCTCCCCCTTCCTTCCACTCATAGTCCAACTAGGGAAGGGGGGATCCTACTCCCGGTGGGAGTAAGACTCCCCATGGGGCATGCCATAGGAGGGCCGGCCCTCCCCCTCCCCCACTCCTTTATATATGGGGGAGGGGGGCACCCCATAGACACACAAGTTGATCACTGATCTTTTAGCCGTGTGCGGTGCCCCCTCCACCATAATCCACCTCGGTCATATCGTAGCAGTGCTAGGAGAAGCCCTGTTTCGGTAGCATCATCATCACCGTCATCACGCCGTCGTGCTGAAGAAGCTCTCCCTCGACACTCTGCTGGACCGTGAGTTCGTCAGACGTCACCGAGCCGAACGTGTGCAGATCACGGAGGTGCCGTACCTTCGGTACCAGGATCGGTCGATCGTGAAGACGTATGACTACATCAACCGCGTTGTCATAATGCTACCGCTTATGGTCTCCGAGGGTACGTAGACAACACTCTCCCCTCTCGTTTCTATGCATCACCATGATCTTGCGTGTGCGTAGGGAATTTTTTGAAATTACTGCGTTCCCCAACACCTAGTTGGTAGGCTGGTCACCATGCCGGAACGGGCATGGGGCAGCGAAGATTTGGTAAGTGCGGGCCTGGATTTGTCCCCATAGACACCCCCGGCAAGGCCCTTGTCGGGACCTTCCAGGGGGGGGGGTTGCGAGCGTCCCCGGCAAGGGTCTTGCCGAGTGTCTTCAGTCGTCCCCGACAAGATCTTGCTAGGGGTCTTCGTCTTCTGGTGCTCACTTAGGCCTGCAGGCCTTTGGTTTCCACAAAGATCTGCACGCCACCATGCAGGCGCTCCCGAGCCTCGGTCTTGATGTTGTCGATAGCATCATGACTCTCAGACTCAAGGGTGGCGGTCTTGCTAGTTTTGGAAAGTTTCCCCGGCAAGGCTCTTGTCGGGGCCATGTAGGCTGCCCCAGCAAGGCTCTTGCCGGGGGAAGCCCATCTTGTCTATTTGCACTTTATGCTTCTGGCTTGGGTGCTACCTCGGTAGACTTGTATCTTTGCTTCCTCTGCCCTGCCGAGCCCGGCCGCAGGTGTGGCTGCGACTGCCTGTGCACAAGTAAAGGGGTACAGAAGGGCCCCTACTTTTGTACACTGACAGGAGCCCCTAGGCCTGGGCCACACATAAGCACGGAGCGTTGTTGGGCCAGGCCCAGAACGGTGCACGAGCACGCTGGTAGAGTTTTTACCATGGTAACTCCATCGCTAGTTGTGCTTCCCCATGGACCGCATTGAGTGTGTGATGTGGGGGTCGTGCGTGGGGTCGTGATGTGGCGCCCAAGACTGGCAAGGGCAAGGGAGTGGCCAAAGCCGGCGGAGGGAAGGAGGCACAGGAGAGTGAGTTGGTGGAGCTTCGGACGCAACACACCCTCTTCACCTCGACGGTCAATGCGCTCATCCTTAGGGACATGTTCAGGCCCCTGTGGGGAAGCAAGACGTCGGGGCACCCTCCCACGCGTATCATACCCGCCGCCTTTGCCAAGGATGGCCTAAATCAATACCCCTTCTTCGTTGATTACTTCTCATGCGGGCTCTGCCCCCTTTCTCCGATTTCTTCAACGACCTCTGCTACCTCTTGAGCACTGTCTTAGTTTTCCCCGAAGAGGAAGGGATGATGCTGCAAAGTAGCGTAACTATTTCCCTCAGTTTTTAGAACCAAGGTATCAATCCAGTAGGAGGCTACGCGCCAGTCCCTCGCAACCAACGCGATAAGGGGTTGTCAATCCCTACACGACCACTTATGAGAGTGAGATCTGATAGATATGATAAGATAATATTTTTGCTATTTTTGTGATAAAGATGCAAAGTAAAGTAAAAGCAAAATAAAAAGCAAAGGAAATAACTAAGTAGTAGGAGATTAATATGATGAAGATAGACCCGGGGGCCATAGGTTTCACTAGTGGCTTCTCTCGAGAGCATAAGTATTCTACGGTGGGTGAACAAATTACTGTTGAGCAATTGACAGAATTGAGCATAGTTATGAGAATATCTAGGCGTGATCATGTATATAGGCATCACGTCCGAGACAAGTAGACCGACTCTTGCCTGCATCTACTACTATTACTCCACTCATCGACCGCTATCCAGCATGCATCTAGAGTATTAAGTTAAAAACAGAGTAACGCCTTACGCAAGATGACATGATGTAGAGGGATAAACTCATGCAATATGATGAAAACCCCATCTTGTTATCCTCGATGGCAAAAATACAATACGTGCCTTGGTACCCCTACTGTCAATGGGAAAGGACACCGCAAGATTGAACCCAAAGCTAAGCACTTCTCCCATTGCAAGAAAGATCAATCTAGTAGGCCAAACCAAACTGATAATTTGAAGAGACTTGCAAAGATAACCAATCATACATATAAGAATTCAGAGAAGATTCAAATATTGTTCATAGATAGACTTGATCATAAACCCACAATTCATCGGTCTCAACAAACACACCGCAAAAAGAAGATTACATCGAATAGTTCTCCACAAGAGAGGGGGAGAACATTGTATTGAGATCCAAAAAGAGAGAAGAAGCCATCTAGCTACTAACTATGGACCCGTAGGTCTGAGGTGAACTACTCACACTTCATCGGAGGGGCTATGGTGTTCATGTAGAAGCCCTCCGTGATTGATGCCCCCTCCGGCGGAGCTTCGAAACAGGCCCCAAGATGGGATCTCGTGGATACAGAAAGTTACGGCGGTGGAATTAGGATTTTGGCTCCGTATCTGATCTTTTGGGGGTACGTAGGTATATATACGAGGAAGGAGTACGTCGGTGGAGCAACAGGGGGCCCACAGGGGTGGAGGGCGCGCCTGGGGGGGGGGGGGGTAGGCGCGCCCCCTACCTCGTGGCCTCCTCTTGTGTGTCTTGATGTAGGGTCGAAGTCTCCTGGGTCTTGTTCGTTGAGAAAATCACGTTCCCGAAGGTTTCATCCGTTTGGACTCCGTTTGATATTCCTTTTCTTTGAAACCCTAAAACAGGCAAAAAACAGCAATTCTAGGTTGGGCCTCCGGTTAATAGGTTAGTCCCAAAAATAATATAAAAGTGGATAATAAAGCCCAATAATGTCCAAAGCAGTAGATAATATAGCATGGAGCAATCAAAAATTATAGATACGTTGGAGACGTATCAAGCATCCCCAAGCTTAATTCCCGCTTGTCCTCGAGTAGGTAAATGATAAAAACAGAACTTTTGATGCGGACTGCTACTTGGCATAATTTTAATGTAATTCTTCTTAATTGTGCTGTGAATATTCAGATCTGAAAGATTCAAGACAAAAGTTCATATTGACATAAAAATAATAATACTTCAAGCATACTAACTAAGAAATTATGTCTTCTCAACATAACATGGCCACAGAAAGTTCATCCCTACAAAATCATATAGTTTAGTCATGCTCCATTTTCGTCACACAAGAATGCTCTCATCATGCACAACCCCTATGACAAGCCAATCAATTGTTTCATACTTTTGACATTCTCAAACCTTTTCAACTTTCACGCAATACATGAGCATGAGCCATGGACATAGCACTAAAGGTGGAATAGAATGGTGGTTGTGGAGAAGACAAAAAGGGAGAAGATAGTCTCACATCAACTAGGCGTATCAATGGGCTATGGAGATGCCCATCAATAGATATCAATGTGAGATGCCTATAAACTTTCACGCAATATATGAGCGCGAGCCATGGAAATAGCACTATGGGTGGAATAGAATATAATGAGGGGGGTTATGTGGAGAAGACAAAAAAGGAGAATGTCTTACATCAACGAGGCTAATCAATGGGCTATGGAGATGCCCACCAATTGATGTTAATGCAAGGAGTAGGGATTGCCATGCAACGGATGCACTAGAGCTATAAATGTATGAAAGCTCAACAAAAGAAACTAAGTGGGTGTGCATCCAACTTGTTTGCTCACAAAGACCTGGGGCACTTGAGGAGGCCCATTGTTGGAATATACCAGCCAAGTTCTATAATGAAAATTCCCACTAGTATATGGAAGTGACAAAACAAGAGACTCTCTATCATGAAGATTACGGTGCTACTTTGATGCACAAGTGTGGCAAAGGATAGTAACATTGTCCCTTCTCTCTTTTTCTCTCATTTTTTGGGCCTTCTCTTTTTTATGGCCTTTCTATTCTCCTTTTTTTATAATTCCTCACTTGGGACAATGCTCTAGAAAATGATGATCATCACACTTCTATTTATTTACAACTCAATGATTACAACTCGATACTAGAAGAAAGTATGACTCTATATGAATGCCTCCGGCGGTGTACCGGGATATCCAGTGAACCAAGAGTGACATGTATGAAAGAATTATGAACGGTGGCTTTGCCACAAATACTATGTCAACTACATGATCATGCTAAGCAATATGGCAATAATGAATGTGTCATGATAAACGGAATGGTGGAAAGTTGCATGGCAATATATCTCAGAATGGCTATGGAAATGCCATAATAGGTAGGTATGGTGGCTGTTTTGAGGAAGATATAAGGAGGTTTATGTGTGAAAGAGCGTATCATATCACGGGGTTTGGATGCGCCGGCGAAGTTTGCACCAACTCTCAATGTGAGAAAGGGCAATGCATGGTACCGGAGAGGCTAGCAAGGATGGAAGGGTGAGAGTGTGTATAATACATGGACTCAACATTAGTCATAAATAACTCACATACTTATTGCAAAAATCTACAAGTCATCAAAAACCTCGGCACTACGCGCATGCTCCTAGGGGGATAGATTGGTAGGAAAAGACCATCGCTCGTCCCCGACCGCCACTCATAAGGAGGACAATCAAATAACACCTCATGTTTAAAATTTGTTTCATAAAGTAAACCATACGTGCATGCTACGGGACTTGCAAACTTCAACACAAGCATTTCTCAATTTCACAACTACTCAACTAGCACGACTTTGATATTATTACCTCCATATCTCAAAACAATCATCAAGCATCAAACTTCTCTTAGTATTCAAAACACTCATAAGAAAATTTTACTAATCTTGAATACCTAGCATATTAGGATTTTAAGCAAATTACCATGATATTTAAGACTCTCAAAATAATCTAAGTGAAGAATGAGAGATCAATAGTTTCTATAAAACAAATCCACCACCATGCTCTAAAAGATATAAGTGAAGTACTAGAGCAAAACTATATAACTCAAAAGATATAAACGAAGCACATAGAGTATTCTAACAAATTCGAATTCATGTATGGCTCTCTCAAAAGGTGTGTACAGCAAGGATGATTGTGGTAAACTAAAAAGTAAAGACTCAAATCATACAAAACGCTCCAAGCAAAACACATATCATGTGGCGAATAAAAATATAGCTTCAAGTAAAGTTACCGATAGAAGTAGACGAAAGAGGGGATGCCTTCCGGGGCATTCCCAAGCTTTGGCTTTTAGGTGTCCTTAGATTATCTTGGGGGTGCCATGGGAATCCCCAAGCTTAGGATCTTGCCACTCCTTGTTCCATAATCCATCAAATATTTACCCAAAACTTGAAAACTTCACAACACAAAACTCAAAGTAGAAAAGCTCGTGAGCTCCGTTAGCGAAAGAAAACAAAAGACCACTTCAAGGTACTGTAATGAACTCATTCTTTATTTATATTGGTTTTAAACCTACTGTACACCAACTTCTCTATGGTTTATGAACTAATTCACTAGCCATAGATTCATCAAAATAAGCAAACAACACACAAAAAACAGAATCTATCAAAAACAGAACAGTCTGTAGTAATCTGTAGCTAGCGCAAGATCTGGAACCCCAAAAATTCTAAAATAAATTGCTGGACGTGAGTAATTTATCTATTAATCATCTGAATAAAGAATTAACTAAATATCACTTTCCAAATAAAAATGGCAGCAGTTATCGTTAACGCTAAAGTTTCTGTTTTTACAGCAAGTGTAACAAGACTTTCCCCAAGTCTTCCCAACGGTTCTACTTGGCACAAACACTACTTAAACACAAAAAACACAAACAAAACAGATTCTAGATAAATTATTTATTACTAAACAGGAGCAAAAATCAAGGAATAAAATAAAATTGGGTTGCTTCCCAACAAGCGCTATCGTTTAACGCCCCTAGCTAGGCATAACAAGCAAGGATAGATCTAGGTATTGCCATCTTTGGTAGGCAATCCATAAGTGGATCTCATAATAGGTTCATAAGGTAATTTAATTTTATTTCTAGGAAAGTGTTCCATGCCTTTACTTAATGGAAATTGGAATCTAATATTTCCTTCCTTCATATCAATAATTGCACCAATCGTTCTAAGGAAAGGTCTACCAAGAATAATAGGACATGAAGGATTGCAATCTATGTCAAGAACAATAAAATCTACTGGAACATAATTCCTATTTTCAAGAATAATAACATCATTAATTCTTCCCATAGGTTTCTTAATAGTGGAATCCGCAAGGTGCAAGTTTAGAGAGCAATCATCAAAATCACGGAAACCTAACAAATCACACAAAGTCTATGGAATTGTGGAAACACTAGCACCCAAATCACATAAAGCATAGCATTCATGATATTTAATTTCAATTTTAATAGTTGGTTCCCACTCATCATAAATTTTTCTACGGATAGAAACTTCCAATTCAAGTTTTTCTTCATAAGATTGCATCAAGGCATCAACGATATAGTAAACGCTTTATTTTGACTATAAGCTTGAGGAGAATTTAGCACGGATTGTAACAAGGAAATACAATCAATCAAAGAGCAATTTTCATAGTTAAATTCCTTGAAATCCATAATGGTGGGTTTAGCAACATCTAGGGTTTTAATTTCTTCCATACCACCTTTATCAATTTTAGCATCAAGATCAAAAAATTCCGAATTCTTGGAACGCCTTCTAGGTAAAGGTGGATCATATTCAGTCCCATCATTATCAAGATTCATATTGCAAAACAAATATTTAATAGGGGACACATCAATAACTTTTAGATCTTCATCTTTATTTTCATAGGAACTAGAAGAACACGCTCTCATAAAAGCATCTTTCTTAGCACGCATCCTAGCGGTTCTTTCTTTGCACTCATCAATGGAAATTCTCATGGTTTTGAGAGACTCATTTATATCATGCTTAGGAGGAATAGATCTAAGTTCCAAAGAATCAACATCAAGAGAAATCCTATCAACGTTCCTAGCCAACTCATCAATCTTAAGCAATTTTTCTTCAATCATAGCATTGAAACTCTTTTGCGAAGTAATAAATTATTTAATATTAGATTCAAAATCAGAGGGCATCTTATTATAATTTCGATAAGAATTGTTGTAGGAATTACCATAATTATTAGAGGGATTACTAGGATAAGGCCTAGGGTTGAAATTTCCTCTATATGCGTTGTTACCAAAATTGTTCCTACCAACAAAATTCACATCCATAGATTCATTATTATTCTCAATGAAAGTAGACAAGGGCATATCATTAGGATGAGAAGAAATACTCTTACTAGCAAATAATTTCATAAGTTCATCCATCTTTCCACTCAAAACATTAATTTCTTCTATCGCATGCACCTTTTTATTAGTAGATCTTTCAGTATGCCATTGAGAATAATTAACCATAATATTATCTAGGAGTTTAGTAGCTTCTCCTAAATTGATTTCCATAAAAGTGCCTCCCGCGGCCGAATCTAAAAGATCTCTAGAAGCAAAATTCAATCCGGTATAAAAATTTTGTATAATCATCCACAAATTTACACCATTAGGGCAATTACGTATCATTAATTCCAGTCTATCCCAAGCTTGTGAAACATGTTCATGATCAAGTTGCTTAAAATTCATAATATCGTTTCTAGGAGAGATGACCTTAGCGGGAGGAAAATACTTAGAGATAAAAGCATCTTTGCACTTGTTCCATGAATCAATACTATTTTTAGGCAAAGACGAAAACCAAGCTTTAGCACGATCTCTAAGTGAAAAAGGAAATAGCTTCAATTTAACAATATCATTATACACATCTTTCTTCTTTTTCATATCACAGAAATCAACGAAGCTATTTAGATGGGTAGCGGCATCTTCACTAGGAAGGCCGGAAAATGGATCTTTCATGACAAGATTCAGCAAAGTAGTATTAATTTCACAAGATTCAGCATCGGTAAGAGGAGCAATCGGAGTGCTAATAAAATCATTGTTGTTGGTATTGGTGAAGTCACACAATTTAGTGTTATCTTGGGCCATCGTGACAAGCAAGCAAACTAACACACAAGGAAACAAAAAGCAAGCTGGCAAAAAGAGGCAAATAGAGAAAGAGAGGGAGGATGGAGAGGAGGGCGAATAAAACGGCAAGGGTGAAGTGGGGGAGAGGAAAACGAGAGGCAAATGGAAAATAATGTAATGCTGGAGATAAGGGTATGTGATGGGTACTTGGTGTGTTGACTTTTACGTAGACCTCCCCGGCAACGGCGCCAGAAATCCTTTGCTACCTCTTCAGCACTGCGTTGGTTTTCCCCGAAGAGGAAGGGATGATGCAGCAAAGTAGCGTAAGTATTGCCCTCAGTTTTGAGAACCAATGTATCAATCCAGTAGGAGGCTACACGCCAGTCCCTCGCACCTACACAAAACAAATAAATCCTCGCAACCAACACGATAAGGGGTTGTCAATCCCTACATGGCCACTTACGAGAGTGAGATCTGATAGATATAATAAGATAATATTTTTGGTATTTTTGTGATAAAGATGAAAAGTAAAGTAAAAGCAAAATAAAAAGCAAAGGAAATAACTAAGTAGTAGGAGATTAATATGATGAAGATAGACACGGGGGCCATAGGTTTCACTAGTGGCTTCTCTCGAGAGCATAAGTATTCTACGGTGGGTGAACAACTTACTGTTGAGCAATTGACAGAATTGAGCATAGTTATGAGTATATCTAGGCATGATCATGTATATAGGCATCACGTTCGAGACAAGTAGACCGACTCTTGCCTGCATCTACTAATATTACTCCACTCATCGACCGCTATCTAGCATGCATCTAGAGTATTAAGTTAAAAATAGAGTAATGCCTTAAGCAAGATGACATGATGTAGAGGGATAAACTCATGCAATATGATGAAAACCCCATCTTGTTATCCTCGATGGCAACAATACAATACGAGCCTTGCTGCCTGTACTGTCACTGGGAAAGGACACCGCAAGATTGAACCCAAAGCTTAGCACTTCTCCCATTGCAAGAAAGATCAATCTAGTAGGCCAAACCAAACTGATAATTCGAAGAGACTTGCAAAGATAACCAATCATACATAAAAGAATTCAGAGAAGATTCAAATATTGTTCATAGATAGACTTGATCATAAACCCACAATTCATCTGTCTCAACAAACACACTGCAAAAAAAATATTACATCGAACAGTTTTCCACAAGAGAGGGGGAGAACATTGTATTGAGATCCAAAAAGAGAGAAGAAGCCATCTAGCTACTAACTATGGACCTGTAGGTCTGAGGTGAACTACTCACACTTCATCGGAGGGGCTATGGTGTTGATGTAGAAGCCCTCCGTGATCGATGCCCCCTCCGGTGGAGCTCCCGAATAGGCCCCAAGATGGGATCTCGTGGATACAGAAAGTTACGGCGGTGGAATTAGGGTTTTGGCTCCATATCTGATCGTTTGGGGGTACGTAGGTATATATACGAGGAAGCAGTACGTCGGTGGAGCAACAGGGGGCCCACGAGGGTGGAGGGTGCGCCTGGGGGGGGGGGGGGTAGGCGCGCCCCCTACCTCGTGGCCTCCTCTTTTGTGTCTTCACGTAGGGTCCAAGTCTCCTGGGTCTTGTTCGTTGAGAAAATCACATTCCCGAAGGTTTCATTCTGTTTGGACTCCATTTGATATTCCTTTTCTTCGAAACCCTAAAACAAGCAAAAAACAGCAATTCTGGGCTGGGCCTTCGGTTAATAGGTTAGTCCCAAAAATAATATAAAACTGGATAATGAAGCCCATTAATGTCCAAAACAGTAGATAATATAGCATGGAGCAATCAAAAATTATAGATACGTTGGAGACGTATAAACCTCATGCACACCTTCGGCTTCCATCTTCTGGATTTCATGCCGAACACCGTGGCGTGCATGGCCTTCTTTGCCCATCTCTGTTAGGGCTTCGTCGGAGTGCACCCCGGCATGGCGCTCTTCCGACATTACTTGACCCCTCGCATCCAGCCAGGGGCGCCAATCCCAGGCTGAATCACCTAGATCCCAAGGGGTCAGAGCAAGGGCACGTACCTGGAGGGTGCCCAGAAGGAGAGGTGGGAAGAGTGGCGGGGCCGGTGGTGCTGGATTGAGGAGGCAGATCCGCAGGAGTTCTGCTGGGTCTGTCAGAAACCGCCGGTCCGCCGAAAGGACTAGAGCGACGTTGACGCTGACGACAAGAAGTTCACGGTCGCCACCACCAGGATCCATCGCCTCACCTTAGCCGGGCTTACACTCGATATGATTGGGGCTGACTTCACTCACCGCCGGATTGCCCCACTACATAACAAGGGGAGGCCGGCCTGGGACTTCAGGAATGCGGCTGACGTCATGAGGCTCCGCCCCGGCCCGAAACAAAATTTCACGGTGCTGCAACATGCTCATCTTTGCCAGAGACTCTTTCATCTTAAGGCCGACGAGGCCGGTGGGGTTGAGAGGACCGGGAAGGCCGAGAAGGCCGGCAAGCCGCCAAGGTCGGTGGGTCTCTGTTTGGGTTGCCAGCGGGAGTGGTCCCATTGAGCAATGATACATCTCCAACATATCTATAATTTTTTATTGTTCCATGCTATTATATTATCTGTTTTGGATGTTTAATGGGCTTTATTATACACTTTTATATTATTTTTGGGACTAACCTACTAACCCAAGCCCCAGTGCAAATTGCTATTTTTTGCCTATTTTAGTGTTTCGCAGAAAAGGAATATCAAACGGAATCCAAATGGAATGAAGCCTTTGGGAGAGTTATTTTTGGAACAAACATGATCTAGGGGACTTGGAGTAGACGTCAACAAAGGAGCGAGGAGGCCACGAGGCAGGGAGGCGCGCCTGCGCCCTGGGCGCGCCCCCACCCTCGTGGGCCCCTCGTAGCTCCACCGACCTACTTCTTCCTCCTATATATATCCATATACCCCGAAAACATCTAGGGGCACCATGAAACCCTATTTCCATCGCCGCAACCTTCTGTACCCAAGAGATCCCATCTTGGGGCCTTTTCTGGAGCTCCGCCGGAGAGAGAATCGATCATGGAGGGCTTCTACATCAACACCATAGCCTCTCCGATGATGTGTGAGTAGTTTACCACAGACATTCGGGTCCATCGTTATTAGCTAGATGGCTTCTTCTCTCTCTTTGGATCTCAATACAAAGTTCTCCAAGATCTTCTTGGAGATCTATTCGATGTAATTCTTTTTGTGGTGTGTCTGTCGAGATCCAATGAATCGTGGGTTTATGATCAAGATTATCTATGAACAATATTTGATTCTTCTCTGAAATCATATATGTATGATTTGTTATATTTGCAAGTCTCTTTGAATTATCAGTTTGGTTTAGCCTACTAGATTGATCTTTCTTGCAATGGGAGAAGTGCTTAGCTTTGGGTTCAATCTTGCGGTGTCCTTTCCTAGTGATAGCAGGGGCAGGAAGGCACACATTTTATTGTTTTTGTCGAGGATAAAAGATGGGGTTTATATCATATTGCTTGAGTTTATCCCTCTACATCATTTCATCTTACCTAATGCGTTACTCTGTTCTTATGAACTTAATACTCTAGATGCATGCTGGATAGTGGTCGATGTGTGGAGTAATAGTAGTAGATGCAGAATCGATTCGGTCTACTTGTCGCAGACGTGATGCCTCTATACATGATCATGCCTAGATTTTCTCATAATTATGCACTTTTCTATCAATTGCTCGATAGTAATTTGTTTATCTTGAGAGAAACCACTAGTGAAACCTATGGCCCCCGGGTCTATCTTCTATCATATAAGTTTCCCGTCTATTTTACTTTGCAATCTTTACTTTCAATCTATATCATAAAAATGCCAAAAATATTTATCTTATTGTCTCTATTAGATCTCACTCTCGTAAGTGACCGTGAAGGGATTGACAACCCCTTTATCGCGTTGGTTGCGAGGTTCTTATTTGTTTGTGTAGGTTCGAGTTGACTTGCGTGTAGTCTCCTTCTGGATTGATACCTTGGTTCTCAAAAACTGAGGGAAATACTTCACTACTTTTCTCCATCACCCTTTCCTCTTCAAGGGAAAACCAATGCTGTGCTCAAGAGGTAGCAAGAAGGATTTCTGGCGCCGTTGCCGGGGAGATCTCCGCACAAGTCAAGACATACCAAGTACCCATCACGAACTCTTATTCCCCGCATTACATTATTTGCCATTTGCCTCTCGTTTTCCTCTCCCCCACTTCTAAAACAATTTTCGAAAACCTTTGCCTTTTCTTCACCTTCTTCCCATATGTATCTTTGTTTGTGTTCCCTTGTGCCTTCCATTTTCTTGCATCTTTGCTTACTAAAAGTCTATTGATATGGATCCACTTAAAGTGTTCTACTTCGATCATCTTCGATCCTTATGCGCTCGTGCTGAAACCCCAACTAGCCTAGTTGATGGGAAATCTTTAGATGAGCGTGTTGGCGTTCTGGGAACGGGGGTCCCCAGACTTGCCTGCCTGCGGCCCGCGGCGTGGCCAAGCAGCAGGCCATACGGCTCATCTTCACCAACAAAGCATCCAAGACCCTTGCGAGGGGCCAAGCCTCGCGAGGCGGACGACGCAAGACCTCCTCTGGAGTGGCCTAACTAGGCAGGCTCACGAGGAGCGGAGATATCAAGGCGAGGTGAACCTCACGAGGCTCTCGTGACATGAGCCATGAGGATCGACACCAGGCGGGCACCAGCGGGCGCAGCATCCTTGTTTCCCCTTTGGTGCAAAGGAGGCAAGTGCAGCCGCGGAGTACCGAGGCCTAAGGCAAAGGTTGCCATTTCGGTGCAACAAGACCAAGACCAGGTGGACGGCAAGGCGGAGGTCATCGTGGAGCCCAAGACGGCGTCACCCTAGAGCCTTTCACAGGCACAGACTACCTTTTGTCAGGATAACTTGTACTAGCTATCCCCCTTCAAATTAGCCCGTCATTGTTGGCTCCCTTCCCTCTCAATATTTGGGAAGAGGACCAGGGCCTCTATAAATAGGACTAGCCACCACCATAGTAGGGGCATCTCATCTTAGCTTGAGGGAGCTCATCTGAGCTTGGGGGCTCATCGGAGCTTGAGGGGGATCTCATCTTAGCATGAGGGAATCTACATACCACAAGTTGATACGCACAAGAACAACCTCAGGAGGCTGTTCTTCCCCTTGTATTGTTAATCATCAGCCCAAGAGGCAATCCACCACCACACTGGAGTAGGGTATTACACCCCAATGGTGGCCCGAAACAGTATAAACCCCGTGTCTTTCTGTGTTGTGTGTTCGTCGAGTTCGTTCGCAAGATCTTAGCGAGATAGATCATAGATCAGTAGGAGGGCAAGACTTCGCGCGCACCCCAGATTTCGAACCTTAAGGGTTTGCCGGAACCCCACATCCGACATTTGGTGCGCCAGGTAGGGGTGCGCCGTAGCTTCCTTTACGTCAGTCCGTCGCTCCGTCGTTTCCATTTCGGATGCTCACCGTACTCGAGCTGAGCGTCGGGCTTCCCTCACCGCCTGCATCGCTCAGAAGACTCCTGTTGGTGGGCCACCTCGTCGTTCTCCGTCCCCCGCCGCCAACGCTACCACCGGCCCGGTGGGGAACAAGCAGCAGGCATCCTTCGGTACGGCAGGACGGCCGCACTGCTACTCCATCATTGATCCTTGGCGGTTCTTCATCTCACACGCACCATGCTCCCATGGAGGCACGGGCCGCGCTCATTGCGACAAACGAGCTCTTGCGTTACCGCCCCGTCGACGACCTCTATGAGGAGTGGCTCGACCGCATCGCTGAGCTTGTTCGTGCCGCAGGGGGCTCTCCGACGCCGTCCCACTCTCTGCCTCCCCCTCAACCAGCCGCAAGCGACGGGGCTCATGGTGTGCCTCCACCGCCTCGACCCCAAGATGGTGCCTTGGCACCAAGGCGCGTGCCTCCGTGGCGTGATCCACCGCGCCTGGAGCCCGCGCGTGAAGAAAGAAGCTGCCAAGAAATCCCGCGGCCACGAGAAGCTACACCGGCGCTCCCTACACCACCTTATCAAGACCGCGTGCCGCCTGTAGTGGCGCAGCGCGGACCTCGCCAAGACCAAGCTCCGCCTCCGAAGCGGGCCCCGGCGACCATAGCTGGCTGCCGTGCCTTCACCCCGGAACTGCGTAGCATCGCTTGCCTAGGCAAGTTCAAGCCAGATCTATCTCCTCGATACGACGGCACTGTCGACCCCGCGGAGTTCCTGTAGCTCTATGAGTTGAGCATCAAAGCGGCCAACGACGATGAAGAAGTCATGGTGAACTGGTTTCCCATGGCTCTCAAGGATGGGGCCCGCTCCTGGCTCCTGAACCTGCAGCACAACTCGATCTCCTCCTGGGATGAGATGCGCGACCGCTTCGTCGCCAACTTCCAGGGCACCCGTGACCGCCCACCGGCCGCGGGTGATCTACGCTGCATCAAGCAACAGCCAGGAGAGACCCTCCAGAAGTACATCCAGCGCTTCAACAACACACGCCTCAAGATCCCCAAGGTCACGGACGAGGCCATCATCTCCGCGTTTTCCAGCGGCGTCCGCGACATCAAGATGAAGGAAGAGCTGGCTATCCATGAGGAGCTTTGCACATCTCAGGAGCTGTTCAACCTGACAACCAAGTGCGCAAGAGTTGAGGAGGGGCGCCTCTCTCTCCTTGAGCTGCCAGCTGCAGGAGTGGAGGAGAAGAAGGCCAAGGCCAAGGACGTGAAGCGCAAAGAGGTAGTGGTGCTCGCAGCGGAGCCCGACACCAAGCGAGGCAGAGATCAGCCTGAGTCGTCCAAGAATGGTCGTCTCTTCTGCGCCTTCCACAACCTGAACACCCACAACACCAAGGACTGTCAAGCGCTCAGAGCCATACGGGAAGGACGCTTCGGTCGACGCCCCGAGCGCAACGACCGGGGCTACGGCCGCGGAGGAGGACGCGGAGGCGGACGCTGGGACGACCGTGGCCCGCACCAGGAGTGGTGCGATCGGCCTCGTGAGGACCGCTGGCAGGACCAACCTCGTGAGGGCGCCTAGAGGGACCCGCCTCATGAGAATCGCCCCCAGGGCAACGCCGGTCTTCCCCCGTTGCTGCCACCAAGAAGGAACGATGACCACCACCAGGACGAGGGTGCTGGGGGCTTGCAGGAGCCGCGTGCGATTGCTTGCATCTTGGGCGGTGCTCAGGCCCCAGCCTCTCAGCGCATCTTCAAACAGTTCGCTTGGGAGGTGAATGCGGCGCTCCCCAAGCTCGAGGCCACGTGCCCGCTCGGGTGGTCGCAATGCGCCATCACCTTCAACTCAGCCGACCAGCTCAAGTGCGCAGCCACCGTTGGCGCACTACCTATGCTGTGCTCCCCAGTCATCAGCAATGTGCAAGTCACCAAGACTCTCATCGACGGCGGCGCAGGGCTCAACTTCCTATCCGTCGACACGTTCGACAACCTCCAAGTGCCCTATGAGCAGCTCCAGCCAACCAAGCCTTTCTCACAAGTGACTGATGGTTCCACCACACCAATAGGGCAAGTCCGCCTGCCTGTCACCTTCGGGGAGTGCAAGAACTACCACACCGAGCTCATCGACTTCAACGTCGCGCACATCCGACTGCCGTATAATGCCATCCTCAGGTATCCAGCCCTGGCCAAGTTCATGGCAGTCACTCACCACGGCTACAATGTCCTCAAGATGCCAGGAAGCGGGGGAATCATCACGGTCCCATGTGAAGAAAGGGATGCGGTGTGCTCCCGTGAGCGCGCCTTCCAAGCCACAGCAATCGACAACCCTGACAGCAGAAGTGAAGGCCCTCCGGAGACCACCCCCAAGAAGAAGCAGCCGCGCCATGAAGGACCCCAAGAAGATGGCGTCGCGTCTGGAGCCTCGTCAGGATCTGCGCTCGCTCTAGGGGCGCCTCCCTCCACCGCATAGGAAAGCGCGCCCAGCGCCCTCCTCGAGCAGGGCTCGGAGGCTCTCTTCTGGAGAGCCTCAGACCTTGCCAACCACACGAGGGAGGCGCTTGGGCACCACTTGGAAGCGTGCTTCATGGCACACTTTCCTTAGGAGAGCACAGGGCGAGGAGTGCCCACCACCCAGGATTTCATCACCAAGACCACCCAAGAGCTACAAGACGCGAGAGCCATGCGCGGCGATAGCCGCTCACCGAGCGCGGCTCACCATCCAGGCGAGGGTGCTAAACTGCGCGTCTGCATCAACATCCCAAGGCTCAACAGGGCCGCATCTCAGGAACGCTTCTGGCCATCACGTGCGGGCCGCTGTGAGGGTCCACCACACAGCTACGTTCGCATGCCCTTCAGCTTGCCGAGCGTGGCGTCGGCCTATCAGCGCAACGAGCGGCAAGTCCTGGCGGGTCAGGAGGCCAGGTTCCACGCTATTCAGGAGGAGATGGGGACGGTCTTCAGGAAACCTCCTGAGCCCCCAGAGGCTCCCAAGGCTCAGGGTCCCGGTGGTTCATGAGGAGCCATTCCTTCAACGTGTGGCTTCAGCTGCACCAACTCTACTTCGTCTACCGAACCAGGTGACATCTTCCAAGTTCATTTAAGCTGGGAGCGCCCCTCGGGCTGCATTATTCCCAGGCCACACGGGTCCGTCCCTGTGGCATGTATCCCTTTTGCTTAAGTCTTTAGCTTACCTTGCTAGGGGCACCCCTCGGGCTGCATCATCCCTAAGCCACTCGGGCCAGACCTAGTGGCATGTATCTTCCTGCATTTATCCAAGTTGATCTGCTCTTCATGCAAAACGTGCCAACTGCTATCACCTGCTCGATCATCGCCTCCCTCGGGGCCTCTACACAGGCACGGCGCTGGTGCATGGGTCCGTCCCTGCCACGACCGACAAATCTAAGTGGGCGAGCTCTGGCTCGTGGCACGCGCCGTGCACGTCACCTCACTAGGCCCTCAGTAACTTCACTTCATCCTGACCAACTAGCGGCAGACATGCGACAATAACGGCAAACCGTGTTTCTTCTTGTGCCTGTCCACAGGGACCCAACGCGAAGGATAGCAGGCGGCACCGCGAGTCTCCTTTTCTCTCGTGCGATTCGTTTGCGCGTTAAAAGGGGGCTCCTGAGCATCGCGACTCAGGAGCTCTTACTGGCTCTCCGGCCCTCACCCCCTGGCCTTGACCATGACATCGTGACCTGGCATACCAGTGGCGGCCGAGCTCACTCGAGGGCTGGGACCTGAGGACGTAGAGCGCTAAGAAGAGCTCGGGAGAAGGAAAACTCGTACGGACCGGCCTAGCTATGTCGCATAAGTTGGCGCGCAGCCCTAGCGCAACATCAGGAATCACCGCGATGTCAACAAGATAAGTCTCGCCCTCGGATCGGGTAAAATATTTGGGCCTAGTAATCGCTCATACCATGCCGCAACCCCATTGTGGCCAAGTCATCTTCCTTTCTTTCCTTACCATAGCCACTTGGGTGCTAAGAAGGACCTCCTGAGCATCGCGCCTCAGGGGCTTTTATTGGACCTCAGGCCGTGCACCTCCTGGCCTTGACCATGGCATCGCGACCTGGCATACCAGCGACGACTGTAGCCGCCTTGGGACCAGGACCCATTAGCGTAGAGCAACAAGCTATCGGGAGGAAAGAAAGGGGGGACCGAGCCTTAATGGGACATGCGTTCATCAAATCTTCATAACAAGGGAAATAAGTACAAAGGCATTGCAGATCTTTACATGCCCCCACGGGGTGATTCATGATTCTTCGCAGGAAACAAAGGCTGATGCTAAGGGGAATCCTATGTATATCCTTTCGTGGCAGACGCCATCATCAACAGTGGGCCACGGGAGGCCGGCGCCAACCCCATCTAGATCAACAGAGGCGGCGGCCGGACGCCGCAGCCCTGCTCCAAGCGCGGGGGCACGTAGCTGTCGTCGCTCGTCTCCGGAGTCTCGCAGAGCTCAGGAGAGCTGCTGGACTCCCAAGGGCTGCTGCTGCTGGAGTGGTCGTGGGCGGAGCATGCATCAGCCTCGCGCTCCTCTCCGGAGCAGAACTCCAGGCGGCGGCCCTCGGCGTCGAAAACCTTGAAGAAGAGCGTGGATGCGCCGTCGTAGTCGAAGTGGATCGTGAAGGCGCCCCTCGCACGATAGACCCGTGCGACCTCGCCCCAGCCGCGAGTCATGAAGATCTTGCCAGTGCGGACCGCTTTGATCTCCGCTCCGGTCGCTGGAGCACTGCAGTCAGCATGCTGCAGCCAGAGCTCGAGCGGCCCCCTCGGCGGCATCACGTCGGAGAAGAACCATGGGAAGCGGATCCAGGAACTCGGAGGCATCGGCGCCCACAGCACCAACTCGCGCGAGGAGTCCACAACATGGACGGCATGCGTCGCCGTGGCCCGACGACCCCGGATGCGGCACTGCTCGTCACTTCTTCCTCCCGAGCCCTCGGCTTGGGCGTACAGGGGTAGTGGATACCCCGGAGGAGGCCGCTTGCACCAAGGCCTCGTCACCACTTGCATCGCCGCTTCATCACGGCGATGGATCGACCTCTTCTTCGGTGGAAGAGGCCCCAGATCGTCACGGAGAGCTTTACCCTTCTCTTCGACGGAGAACCTTCTGGTAGGCACCATTGGAGCAAGCAGGGGAGCAAGGAGGAAGAAGCAAGCAAGCGAGGACTTGTCAAGTCATGCAATTGCCAAGGCAACATGGGGAAGCGGAGATGCCCACGTCCAATCAACCGCCACGCGTCAACCGAGGCCGCAGGCTTTGGGGGCCCGTGATGCTCCGAACTTGACCCTTGGATTTGCCGCGAAGCCAAGCCCGAGCGCACCTTGGGCCTGGGGGCTACTCTCGGCGTTCTGGGAACGGGGCGTCCTCAGACTTGCCTGCCTGCGGCCTGCGGCGTGGCCAAGCAGCAGGCTGTACGGCCCGTCTTCACTAACAAAGCATCCAAGACCCTCGCGAGGGGCCAAGCCTCGCGAGGCGGACGACGCAAGACATCCTCTGGAGTGGCCTAGCTAGGCAGGCTCACGAGGAGAGATATCAAGGCGAGGCGAACCTCACGAGGCTCTCGTGACGTGAGCCATGATGATTGACACCAGGCGGGCGCCAGCGCGCGCAGCGTCCTTGTTTCCCCTTTGGTGCAATGGAGGCAAGCGCAGCCGCGGAGTACCGAGGCCTCATGCAAAGGTTGCCATTTCGGTGCAACAAGACCAAGACCAGGCGGACGGCAAGGCGGAGGTCATCATGGAGCCCAAGACGGCGTCACCCTAGAGCTTTTCACAGGCACAGACTACCTTTTGGCAGGATAGCTTGTACTAGCTGTCCCCCTTCAAATTAGCCCGCCATTCTTGGCTCCCTTCCCGCTCAATATTTGGGAAGAGGACCAGGGCCTCTATAAATAGGACTAGCCACCACCATAGTAGGGGCATCTCATCTTAGCTTGAGGGAGCTCATCTGAGCTTGGGGGCTCATCGGAGCTTGAGGGGGATCTCATCTTAGCTTGAGGGAATCTACACACCACAAGTTGATATGCACAAGAACAACCTCAGGAGGTTGTTCTTCCCCTTGTACTGTTCATCATCAGCCCAAGAGGCAATCCACCACCATAATGGAGTAGGGTATTACACCACAACGGTGGCCCGTACCAGTATAAACCCCGTTTCTTTCTGTGTTGTGAGTTCGTCGAGTTCGTCCACAAGATCTTAGCGAGCTAGAGCGTAGATTTGTAGGAGGGCAAGACTTCGCATGCACCCCAGTGTTTGAACCTTAAGGGTTTGCCGGAACCCCACATCCGCCAGAGCGTGCTCATTTTGTTCGTCACCGTTTGTCTAAAAAAGGGAGACTCTTATGGGATCAAATAAACAGATTGCTGTGTTATGCTTGGAATCTTTGTGAAATTTATGATTTTACTTGTTGCTCTAAGAACCCTAAAAAACACCTCCCCTACCTATTTGAGTTTAATGATAATGAAATCCTATCTTCTTACGCAAAGGGTGTTTATAGTTACTACGATATAGAACAAACTGAAGAATTTGTTGCTTTTAAGGGTGCTTATGAAGTTGCTTCTTCGATTGAAAAGTATGATATTACTTTCTACGAATCTAAATTTTTTGACATACTTAAATATTGCTATGAAAACTATGCTTATAATGTCTATGTCAAAGAATTTATTGAAAGAATGACTATTGCTTCGGAAGAAAATAATGATATGCATGAATCTATAGATAATTTTGATTCTGGTGATTTGATTGAAATATCCCTTGATGAACATGATGCTTTCTATTCTTGTGGCCATGATGCCAATATTTATGAAGATGAAAATGATGTAGTTCCTTATGTTAAACATGAGATCGTTGCTATTGCACCCATGCTTGATAGTTCCTTCGATGAAAATTTTGATTGCAATGATGTTATTATAAATTCTCTTAATGTCAATTGTGTTAACGATATGCAAAACCTCAAGCTTGGGGCTGCTAGTTTTGCTATGACTACTATTTGTTGCAGTGATCATAATTGGGTGATTCCTGTTTTGATCTTGAAAATTTATTTAAGCCCCGTGATGAATATGAGATTGACAATAGTGTTTGCAATATTATTGAAAGTGGGTTTGGAAGAGTGTCAACTTTAGATCCCACATATTTGGAGAATGTTCAATCTTGTGAAATTTTTGATAAAAGTGGGTTTGCAGAGGTCATGACTTTAGTTAATTTTAATCCCACTATTTTGGAAGAGTGTCAACTTTGCATACATGTGGATCGTGTTAAGAATATGTTATGTGATAGCTATTTTGTTGAATTTTCTTATGATCCCACATGTAATTATCATGAGAGAGGAAAATATGATTGTAGTAATTTTTCATGTTACTAAATTACTTCTCGTTATGTTGAGATTGCTATTGTTTCTTTCCGCTTCCTTGCGTATGCTAGTTTTTGCTTGCTATGATAATTTGTTTGCCTATAAGATGCCTATGCATAGGAAGTATGTTAGAATTAGATGTGTTTGTCACATGTTTCATGATGCTCTCTTTGTGCTTCAATTCTTGTCTTTCATGTGAGCATCATTGAAATTATCAATGCCTAGCTAGGGGCGTTAGACGATAGCGCTTATTGGGAGGCAACCCAATTTTATTTGTGTTTATTGCTTTTTGTGTTCTGTTTAGTAATAAATAATTCATCTAGTCTCTGTTTAGATGTGGTTTTATGCTTTTAATTATTGTTTGTGCCAAGGAGAACCTTTGGGAAGACTTGGGGGAAGTTTTTGCGATCTTGCTGTAAAAAACAGAAACTTTAGCGCTCACGAGATTTTCTGCTATTTTTTTTACTAGAGAGTGCGATTAGGTTTATTCTTTTTGAAGATAATTAATAGACAAATTCCTCACGTACACAAAATTATTTCAGAATTTTTGGTGTTACAGAAGTATTCGAAACCTACAGATTACTTAAGACTGTTCTGTTTTTGACAGATTCTGTTTTTCCTGTGTTGTTTGCTTATTTTGAGGAATCTATGGCTAGTATCGGAGGGTATGAACCATAGAGAAGTTGGAATAAAGTAGGTTTAACAACAATATAAATAAAGAATGAGTTAATTACAGTACCTTAACTGGAGGTTTGTTTTCTTATAATAACGAAGCTCATAAGATTTTCTGTTGAGTTTTGTGTTGTGAAGTTTTCAAGTTTTGGGTAAAGGTTTGATGGATTATGGAATAAGGAGTGGCAAGAGACTAAGCTTTATAGAAATTATTAATATCTCATGCTTCCCTTATATTATTTTGAGAGTCCTTTAGAACAGCATGGTAATTTTCTTTGGCTATAAAATTGGTCCAAATATGATAGGCATCCAAGATTGGTATAATAAAAACTTTCATAAAAAAGGTGCATTGAATACTATGAGAAGTTTGATACTTGATAATTGTTTTGAGATATAAAGATGATGATATTAGAGTTGTGCTAGTTGAGAAGTTGTGAATTTGATAAATACTTGTGTTGAAGATTGCAAGTCCCGTAGCATGCACGTATGGTAACCGTTGTGTAACAAATTTGAAACATGAGGTGTTCTTTGATTGTCTTCCATATGAGTGGCAGTCGGGGACGAGCGATGGTCTTTCCCTACCAATCTATCCCCCTATGAGCATGTGCGTAATGCTTGGTTTTTGATGACTTGTAGATTTTTGCGATAAGTATGTGAGTTCTTTATGACCAATGTTGAGTCCATGGATTATACGCACTCTCACCTTTCCATCATTGCTATCCTCTTTGGTACCGTGCATCGCCCATTCTCACCTTGAGAGTTGGTGCAAACTTCACCAGTGCATCCAAACCCCGTGATATGATACGCTCTATCACACATAAACCTCCTTATATCTTCCTCAAAACAGCCACCATACCTACCTATTATGGCATTTCCATAGCCATTCCGAGATATATTGCCATGCAACTTTCCATCGTTTCATTTATGACACGCTTCATCATTGTCATATTGCCTTGCATAATCATGTAGTTGACATCGTATTTGTGGCAAAGCCACCATGTATAATCTATCATACACGTGACTCTTGATTCATTGCCCTTCCCGGTACACCGCTGGAGGCATTCATATAGAGTCATATTTTGTTCTACTATCGAGTTGAAATCATTGAGTTGTAAATAAATAGAAGTGTGATGATCATCATTAATAGAACATTGTCCCAAAAAATGGAAAGTCCCAAAAAAAGAGAAATAAAAAGGGAAAATGCTACTATCCTTTTTTTCCACACTTTTTCTTCAAAGTAGCACCATGATCTTTATGATAGAGAGTCTCTTGTTTTGTCACTTTCATATACTAGTGGGAATTTTTCATTATAGAACTTGGCTTGTATATTCCAACAATGGGCTTCCTCAAATGCCCTAGGTCTTCGTGAGAAAGCAAGTTGGATGCCACACCCACTTAGTTTCTTTTGTTGAGCTCTTATACATTTATAGCTCTAGTGCATCCGTTGCATGTCAATCCCTACCACTTGTTCACATCAATTGATGGGCATCTCCCTAGCCCGTTGATTAGCCACGTCGATGTGAGACTTTATCCTTTTTTGTCTTCTCCACATAACCCCCATCATTATTTTCTATTCCACCCATACTGCTATATCCATGGCTCACGCTCATGTATTGCGTGAAAATTGAAAAAAGTTTGAGATTACTAAAGTATGAAACAATTGCTTGGCTTGTCATCGGGGTTGTGCATGATGAGAGCATTCCCGTGTGACGAAAATGGAGCATGACCAAACTATATGATTTTGTAGGGATGAACTTTCTTTGGTCATGTTATTTTGAGAAGACATGATTGCTTAGTTAGTATGCTTGAAGTATTATTATTTTTATGTCAATATTAAACTTTTGTCTTGAATCTCTCGGATCTGAATATTCATGCCACAATAAAGAAAATTACAATGGGAATTATGCTAGGTAGCATTCCACATCAAAAATTCTGTTTTTATCATTTACCTACTCGAGGACGAGCAGGAATTAAGATTGGGGATGCTTGATACGTCTCTGATGTATCTATAATTTTTTATTGTGCCATGATATTATATTATGTATTTTGGATGTTTAATGGGATTTGTTACACTTTTATATTATTTTTGGGACTAACCTACTAACCCAAGGCCCGTGCAAATTGTTGTTTATTGCCTATTTCAGTGTTTTGTAGAAAAGGAATATCAAACGGAATCCGAACGGAATGAAACCTTCGGGAGAGTTATTTTTGGAAAAACGTGATCCAGGGGACTTGGAGTAGACGTCAAGAAAGGAGCGAGGAGGCCACGAGGTAGGGAGGCGCTCCTGCCCCCTGGGCGCGCCCCCAACCTCGTGGGCCCCTCGCAGCTCCACCGACTTACTTCTTCCTCCTATATATATCCTTATACCCTAGAAACATCCAGGGGCACCACGAAACCACATTTCCACCGTCGCAACCTTTTGTACCCAAGAGATCCCATCTTGGGGCCTTTTCCGGAGCTCCGCCATAGGGGGAATCGATCACGGAGGGCTTCTACATCAACACCATAGCATCTCCGATGATGTGTGAGTAGTTTACCACAGACCTTCGGGTCCATAGTTATTAGCTAGATGGCTTCTTCTCTCTCTTTGGATCTCAATACAAAGTTCGCCTCGATCTTCTTGGAGATCTATTCGATGTAATTCTTTTTGCAGTGTGTTTGTCGAGATCCGATGAATTGTGAGTTTATGATCAAGATTATCTATGAACTATATTTGATTCTTCTCTTAAATATTATATGTATGACTTGTTATCTTTGCAAGTCTCTTCGAATTATCAGTTTGGTTTGGCCTACTAGATTGATCTTTCCTGCAATGGGAGAAGTGCTTAGCTTTGGGTTCAATCTTGTGGTGTCCTTTCCCAGTGACAGCAGGGGCAGAAAGGCACGTATCGTATTGTTGCCATCGAGGACAAAGAGATGGGGTTTATATCATATTGCTTGAGTTTATCCCTCTACATCATGTCATCTTGCCTAATGCGTTACTCTATTCTTATGACCTTAATACTCTAGATGCATGCTGGATAGCGGTCGATGTGTGGAGTAATAGTAGTAGATGCAGAATCATTTTGGTCTACTTGTCGCGGACGTGATGCCTATATACATGATCATGCCTAGATATTCTCATAATTATGCACTTTTCCATCAATTGCTCGACAGTAATTTGTTTAGCCACCGTAATACTTATGCTATCTTGAGAGAAGCCACTAGTGAAACCTATGGCCCCCGGGTCTATCTTCTATCATATAAGTTTCCCATCTATTTTACTTTGCAATCTTTACTTTCAATCTATATCATAAAAATACCAAAAATATTTATCTTATTATATCTATGAGATCTCACTCTCGTAAGTGACCGTGAAGGGATTGACAACCCATTTATCGCGTTGGTTGCGAGGTTCTTATTTGTTTGTGTAGGTTCGAGGTGACTTGCATGTAGTCTCCTACTGGATTGATACTTTGGTTCTCGAAAACTGAGGGAAATACTTACGCTACTTTGCTGCATCACCCTTTCCTCATCAAGGGAAAACCAACGCAGTGGTCAAGAGGTAGGAAGCAACAACTCTCGCCAGATTGCCATCATCGCCATGATGCCGGACTTCAACACGGACGGCCTCGATCCAACCTGGGCTGAGCCGGAAGTGGAGTGGGTGCAAGCATTCTTTGACAACCTGTCAGAGAGGTATGTTCGCTATGAGCCACTACTCATCCACGACACTACTCGGGAAGAGCTGGCATACATCACCGCCAGGGCGGAGGAGGCGGCCCTTGCTATGGAGGCCGGCAGCATCGGCACCATGGAGGGCGAGGCCGACATGGCCTCATAAGAGAAAGAGTTCGCCGAGTGGGCGGGGTTTGCCAGGGGATCCAGCGACACCGGTGCTGGGGCCCCCCTTTTTGAAGATGTGGTCGAGGAGTCGGCCGAAGAGAAGACCGAGGCGGAGGACCCCCTGGCCCCGAAGAGAAAACGCGTCCTATGGCGGGCTAGCTCCGGCGAGCCGGTCCGGCCTGGCAGGACCACGCACCGGCAAGAGGTCCAGGAGCAGCCCGTGCGCCAGACAAGGACTGCAATACCGAAGAAGGCCGCGACCTCCACTTCTTCCTCATCCAAGTGGCGCAGGACGCCTTTGCCTTCCCCTCCCCCCGCGGACGCCGCCCTAGAGGCCCACTTGGACCTCGGGTCCTTCAGCCCGAAGAGGAAGAGGAGGCAAGCAGATGAGGACAAGTAAGGATCTCGCCCTTCATCATTTCGGACCCTCATCTTGCGTCATCTTTCCTAACTTGATCTTATCTTTGCAGCGACACGGAGATGCTGGACCAGAGGACGACGAAGAGGTCCAGGGCTCCGACGGGCGACAAGCCCCCGGCGAGCACCCCTCGCACGCCGGAGCTGGTGTTGATCAGCCCGGACAACAACCCTCAGCGCAGCCCCTGCCTCAGCCCCAGCATGAGTTCATCACTCATTCCTCATCGACGGGTGTTGGGGCACGAATCCTTGGTGCTGACCTTGCTAGGTTTGCAGGAGGAGAGCGGCAACAGGAGGAACCATTGAGGGCCACCCCCGACTCGCCGCCCTCGTCAACCACGCCACCCAGAGGGGCATCCCCGGCAAGGGCGCCTTCCACTGAGCCCACGCGCATGGACAAGGAGGATAAGGAGGCAAGCATGCGCGCTGGCGGCTTTGTCCCGGCCACAAACGTTGGCGGGGAGGGAACCACTTCTTCCCAGCTTGGCACGGATAAGTGGCCCGCCTCCCATCTCTCTTTTTTCTGTTCGTGTCCTTGTTTCATTCTCCTTTCGGGTTTCTAGACCCTCCCTCGATGGACCATGAGGACATCGACACTGTCATTGGGGAGGTCGCCAAGGACGCCAAAGCTGAGGCCGCCAAGATCACGGTTGAGGAAACCGCGAAGTCCGGCGCCGAGGAGGCCGGCAAGGGGCCTGCCGGGGAGACCGGTGGGATCGCTGCTGGGGAGTCCGGCAAGGGGCCTGCCGGGGAGCTAGCTAGGCAAGGCCGCTGCCGAGGAGCCCAGCAAGGGGCCTGCTGGGGAGGCCACCGAGGAGCCTGCCAAGGAGGAGATGGCTAACGACCAACCTTCCTCCCCTGCAGCCCCTGCCCCGGGAAAGTACCTGAGGATGGGCGATGACCTATTTGTTTGCCTCCCAAGGATGGCGAGCACCAGCTGAAGGGGAGGTGCTTGATGATGATGTGCTCGCCACCGCCGGGCTCCAGGTTGTCGATGAACCGAGCACCGGCGGCGACAATTCCTAGGAGGAGCAGCTTCTTCGGGCTATGAGCGCCGACTTCCAGAAGCTCCAAGCGCTCCACCATGCCAGCCAGGACAAGGTGAAGTCCAGGATGGCGGTGGTGGACAAGGTGGAGGCGGATTTTTAGGAGCGCGTTGCCTAGACGCAGGTCTGGTTTGGCGAGGCCTGGGAAGAGCTAATGACTGCCCAGGGTGAGCTGGATGAGCACAAGAGGGAATAGGCTAACAATGAGAAGGTCCAAGAGGCGGCGAAGGAACAGACCGCCAAGGATGAAGCTTCTCGGCAGCAGCAGCAAGCTCTGCTTGACAGCCAGGAGGAAGACCTCGTTGCACGTGAGCAGGCGCTTGCCGCCACGCTCCGCGGCAAGGACGAGGAGGTTGGGAATATTGTTGTGCAGCGGACCCAGGAGCTGGAGCAGAAGCACAAGGACGCACTCAATGCTTTGGCCCTAGACCACGCTGGCAAGGTGGAGAAGCTGGAGCTGGAGCGTGAGGAGCTGAAGAAGAAGGTCTCAGGGCTGACGGAGGAGAGGGACGCGGCCAACCGTTCTCTGGCGGATTCGCAGGTCACCGTCTCTGACCAGACCGAGCGTCTCTCTAAGGCTAACAGCTCCATTGACAATCTGAAGCTGCAGGTGGGCGCTTTGGAGGGGATGCTTTCAGAGGTCACGACCCGGGAGGAGACCCTGATCAAGGCCCTGGAGACCAAGAAGCAGTTGTGGAGCGATGACGCCGCCACCCATAAGGAATATGCGGGCAACATAAACCTCTGGATCAGCCGTCTCGCCAATGTTTCCAAGAGGCTCACTGCGCAGCTAGCCGTCATGGGCATGCCGGATATCAGGTACTCCCAGGAGCCGAACATGAGCCCCAATGCCAGGTTGATCTTGTTCTTCGAGGGCGTCATCGATACTCTGGAACGGCTCCGCTCCAACCGAGCGACCTATCTGTCAAATGGCTCCCAGAGGCTTTGCCGGGGTGCCCTGACCAAGGTGCTCACCAAGATGGCATTCTAGAACCCCAATGTCGACTTCGCTAATGCGCTTGAGAGGCTGCCGGAGGGCACAGACCTCACGGCGCTCGAAGAGTGCATCGATGTAATATAACTCTACAGTACTTTGAAATGAAGCATGCTATCTTCCTGTTTGATCTTTCTTTGTATGTACACACCCTACGCCTAGTTGGACAGGTTTGCCGGTGCGTAAACCCATGCTGTGGTGCTTTGAGGAATGGATCCTTAGCAGCCCGCCGGGGGGCGCTTGCTGCCGGGCAAATCACCTTGCCGTTCTCGGCGCAGCTGCCTGTTTCGTCGAGCGGACTCAAAACGGAACATGGGTGTTGCCAATAGCGGAAGGGTTCCCTTGCTTGCAGGTTTTCCACACAAGGAGCAAGCTCTTTCGAGGAAGATAGCCCTATAAAAAAAGGAAAACTGCACAAGGTTTCATGTGACTTAGCATTTTGTCGCCACGCGGATGGTTGTTGCGGCTATGGACAGCACCGCCCTGCCTAGCCGATGGCACCAGAGCGTGGCTGATAGGCGTCACCTTCTTCTCTTGAGCCATCGTGATGGAGGAGTCGATGGGTTGCCTTCAAAACCAGATTTTCACAGCCTCAGCGCCCCTACCTGGCGCGCCAAAGATGTCAGGGTTCTGGAACGACACCTATACGATCCGTCGACGGGATCCCTTCTACGGTTGCAGGGCGTGGGGCGGCGCAAAGAGCAGGTCTAGAAGATCAACTTGGTGGGATTTTTACCCAGGTTCGGGCTGCAAGCGATACGTAAAACCCTAGTTTTTCTTTGTGTGTATTTACTGTTCTTGAGTTCTTGAACTAGTTGCGGTGCATGCCCAGTCCAAAAAGTCTGAATCCTTCCTCAGCACGCCTCGGGCCTCCTTTTATATGTCAAAGGGGTCGCCACAGTGGCACACAGGAGGTGGAAAGTATGTACAATGCACAAGTTTATCTCCTGACATCCTAGGACAAAACACATTTAATGCATCACCTATGTGTCCTCTTGCTTTATCGGGGGCGGTAAAGGAGGCTATCCCGTCCATCGCCGCCTCGCCTTGCATCGACGCCCATCCAAGGTGACGAGGCATGCCACCACGCAGGTGCATGGCTGGTTGGCCTAGAAGTTGCAAGTGACCACACGAGTGTGTGAAGGAAATATGCCCTAGAGGCAATAATAAAGTTGTTATTTATATTTCCTTATACCATGATAAATGTCTATTATTCATGCTAGAATTGTATTCACCAGAAACTTAGTACATGTGTGAATACATAGACAACCGGAGTGTCCCTAGTATGCCTCTACTTGACTAGCTCATTAATCAAAGATGGTTAAGTTTCCTAGCCATGGACATGTGTTGTAATTTGATGAACGGGATCACATCATTAGAGAATGATGTGATGGACAAGACCCATCCATTAGCTTAGCATAATGATCATTTAATTTTATTGCTACTGCTTTCTTTATAACTTATACATGTTCCTTTGACTATGAGATTATGCAACTCCCGAATACCAGAGGAACACCTTGTGTGCTATCAAACATCACAACGTAATTGGGTGATTATAAAGATGCTCTACATGTGTCTCCTATGGTGTTTGTTGAGTTGGCATAGATCGAGGTAAGGATTTTTCACTCCGTGTATCGAAGAGGTATCTCTGGGCCCTCTCGGTAATGCACATCACTATAAGCCTTGCAAGCAATGTGACTAATGAGTTAGTTAAGGGATGTTGCATTGCGGAACGAGTAAAGAGACTTGCCGGTAACGTGATTGAACTAGGTATTGAGATACCGACGATTGAATCTCGGTCAAGTAACATACCGATGACAAAGGGAACAATGTATGTTGTTATGCGGTTTGACGGATAAAGATCTTCGTAGAATATGTAGGAGCCAATATGAGCATTCAGATTCCGCTATTGGTTATTGACCGTAGATGAGTCACGGTCATGTCTACATAGTTCTCAAACCCATAGGGTCCGCACGCTTAACATTCTATGACAATTTGTATTATGAGCTATGTGATTTGATGACCGAAGTTTGTTTGGACTCCCAGTTGAGATCGGGGAGATGACGACGAGTCTCGAAATGGTCGAGACGTAAAGATCGATATATTGGAAGGCTATATTCGGACATCAGAAAGGATCTGAGTGATTCGGGTATTTTTTGAAGTACCGGAGTGTTACGGGAATTCGTATTGGGCCTTAATGAGCCATACGGGAAAGGAGAGAAAGGCCTCAAGGGTGGCCTCGCCCCTTCCCCAGGGACTGGTCCGAATTGGACTAGGGAAGGGGGCGCCCCCTTGGTTCCTTCTCCTTCTCCCTTCCTTTTTTCCTATTCCTTGTGGGAAGTGGAATCCTACTAGTACCAGGGAGTCCTAGTAGGACTCCACACTTTGGGCGCGCCCTATGAGGGCCGGTGTCAGTGTCAAAACCGGCGGATCTCGGGTAGGGGATCCCGAACTGTGTGTCTAGGCCGGATGGTGATAGGAGGCAGGGGACACGATGTTTTACCCAGGTTCGGGCCCTCTTGATGGAGGTAAAACCCTACGTCCTGCTTGATTAATATTGATGATATGGGTAGTAAAAGAGTAGATCTACCACAAGATCAGAGAGGCTAAACCCTAGAAGCTAGCCTATGGTATGATTGTATGTTGTGATTGTTGTCCTACGGACTAAAACCCTTCGGTTTATATAGACACCGGAGAGGGTTAGGGTTACACAAGGTCGGTTACAAAGGAGGAGATATCCATATACGTATTGCCTAGCTTGCCTTCCAGGCCAAGTAGAGTCCCATCCGGACACGAGACGAAGTCTTCAATCTTGTATCTTCATAGTCTAGCAGTCCGGCCAATGGAGATAGTCCGGCTATTCGGAGACCCCCTAATCCAGGACTCCCTCAATAGCCCCTGAACCAGGCTTCAATGACGATGAGTCCGGCGCGCAGTATTGTCTTCGGCATTGCAAGGCGGGTTCCTTCTCCGAATACATCACAGAAGAATCTGAATACGAGGATAGTGTCCGACCCTGCAAAATAAGTTCCACATTCCACCGTAGAGAGAATAATACTTTCGCAGATCTAATTTGCTGGCTTGTTTTGGCAGCACGACGTTATGTCATGGCCCGGTGATTATTCGAACCGTTTCTCCACACATAACGCGAGGCGGTTTCTTGACACGTCTTGCTGAAGCGGAGATCGTGTTCCCTCAATTGCGGGATTCTCATTAATGGGTCGTGGGTAACCCAACCGTGTCTAGGACTCCTAGATTATAGGCAAGTCCTAAACGGCTACAAAGAGGACGCTTGATATTCACCTTCTTTATAAAGGGAAAAGGTTTTTGCTTTTTCCCTCTCGTGCTCAATCGAACCCTTCCCTCGCCTCGAGTTATAACACCCAAAGCCTTGGTTAGGTGCTCCGGATCTTCAACCATGTCCGGATCCAGCCTTCAAGGCCGATGGACTCCCTCCTCCGTTACGGAAGAGGACATTAAGAAGTTGAGGGAGGCCAGATACCTGACCGCCGAGGTTTCGCATCGGCTGCCTGCTCGAGGGCAGATCATCCCTACGCCCGAACCCAACGAGAACGTCGTGTTCATCTCCCACTTCCTCCGAGGTCTAGGCCTCACTCTAGATCCCTTCGTGAGGGGTTTGATGTTCTATTACGGGCTAGATTTCCATGATCTAGCTCTGGACTCCTTTCTCCACATCTCGACATTTATTGTCGTGTGCGAGGCCTTCCTCCGCATCACCCCTCACTTCGGCTTGTGGCTGAAGACCTTTGAAGTGAAGCCGAAGATGATCGAGGGGCATGCAGCGTGTGGAGGTGCATCAATAGGCAAGATGGAAGGAGCTCCATGGCCGAAAGGTTCCTTCCCAGACGTGTCCGAATTATGGCTGCGGGAGTGGTTTTACGTCACAGCTCCCAGAAGTGCCAAGTGGGCGGCTGCCCTTGCTTTCCGCTCGGGCCCCCCACCACAACTGATGTCATGGATTAGCAGCGGTCTGAGTTGGGGTCCATCCAAGGACATGCCTACACTGCAAAGCTGCATCCGAGATCTCTTCGAGGGAGATTTTAATTTGGTTGCGGTAATACAAGTTATGCTGGTTCGTCAAGTCCAGCCTTGCAAACGTCGGCCCCTTCGCTTGTGGGAGTTCAACCCAGAGGGACCACGTGCCATTCAAAGTTTCCTCGGCCTGACGCACGAGGAGATGTACAAGTCATACTTCGGACCTCAAGTAGAATGTCCGGATATTACCGAGGACGTGGGCCTAAGAAGTAATCGCACCGCCGAACAAGTAAGAAATCCTCTAGCCGAACACACTGTCTTTTATTCGAAGTTATTTCTAAGAGTTCGCTCTTTGAACAGGACTGGCTAACAAAGGCGAAGATGATTCGGTATTTGGCCCCCCTCCTTGAGGGTTTGGAAAATCCGTTATTGGAAAAGATGCTCGAGGTCGCACCTTGCCCGGAGCCCTTGAAGGAAGATACCGGGGGGGATAATACGGGCGGACGCGGGCATCCCATCACTGCCCGTTCCAACGGAGGGAACGAGCGTCTCCACAAAGGAGGACAATCGGGGGAGGAAAAGGACTGCTTCCGAGGATCCGGAAGCCAAAGCCTCCAAACGGGAGAAGAAGTCTCCCAGAGAGGGTCCTGCCTTGGGGGTTGCTTGTGCCGCACAAAGTCCATGGGGGGATCAGCCCTCCAACGAGTTGTAAGTGATCCAAAATACTTTAATAGTAAAGGTATGCTATCTTTTTTCTGAGAGAATAACCACCGCATATATCTTGCAGTTCGGGCCTTGGCCCCTCTCAGCTGAGCTCGTCTTCGGGGGATCTTCTTCCATAGATGATGGAGAGCGAAACGCCTCCCCTGGACTTCTCCGCTCAAGAAGCGGGCAACCCTGAAGTGTCGTCATGGAGGGCCTCTCCGGATCCGGTGAGGCCAGAAGATAATCCCATAGACCCTCGAAGTCCCCAGCATCCGGCTCCTGAAGAGAGCAGACAAAAGAGTCCGGCACCGTCTGGTGTGCGGTCGGACATTCTGAGGGAGTTGGTGGGGCGAGCGGCCATCTCACAAGAACACCGTATGCTGATGAGTACGGTGATGGAGAGAATCTCGTCCGCAGAAAGCGGATTACATGAAGCTTTTATGAGTCTACTAACAGGCTTTGAGGTACGTGAGATAATATGTGATAGTACTGCACATGTTAGGTGTGCCCTGTGTAGATAGTAGCCCCTGAGACTCTGGTTGTCGTCGAGAACGGCGGCGAACAGAGGATCATATTCCCAGGCAATCAGACTGCCCCTATGTGCAGGTGGTGGAAGCTCCAGTGGCTAGCCAGACTAGTGAGTTTGCCAAATTAAAACGGCAACTGGATGCGGCAGACGCCGACATCGAGCTTGTTAACAAGAGGCTTGACGAGGCACAGGGTAAGTGTTATTATCTGGTGAATGCCACATAGTAAGAGCAGCATAATGCTAGTATCTTTAATATGTTATGACTGCAGATGGAGCTGCCACCGTGGAAGCCTTGCGGGCAGAACTTGCCCGAGCCAAGGAACAAGCGAGGATTAGTAATGCGGCTGCTTTGAAGGTGGCCGAAGAGTTGAAAGCTGAGAAGGCCGCACATTGCGAGAGCCAAGAGAATATGGCCAAGATGCCCGTAGAACTAAAAGACACTGCCGACCGTTGTTGGGTCCTTGAAAAAGAAAACCGAGCGAAGGCAACGAACCTTGAGAAGGCCACGGCGGCGGACAAAGACACCCGTTCTGCTATGAGAGCGAAGAAGGAGGAGTTGCGAGAAGCCGGGGATATTACGGCTGGGAAACCCTTCATGTTACGGAGGAAGTTCAGAGATCCACGGTATGCCCCTCTGGATCGGCTGTGGAGTTCGGCAGATGCGTATATGGATTTGGCGGCGAGCGCTGCTGATGCAGCCAAGTACTTCCAAGGTCAGACAGATCGTTAAGTCGAGAAGCTATTCTGGTCGCAATTCCACGTTCCAGAGCGTCCGCTTTCATTGACTGGCCAGCTAGCCGAATGGGCTGAACTGAATAGGTTGTCCGGACTCGCCATGAGGTCTGTTGTGGATCAGCTATGGCCGGAAAAGCCAAAGCAGAACAGCTATTTTAGCTTAGTGCAGAAGTTCCTTGGTGCGGTGCCGCACATTAATGCGATGGAGCGGTCGGCGTGCATAGAAGGCTCGCGGATGGCCCTTGCCCGTGTTAAAGCATACTGGGCGGAGATGGAAGCTACCACAGTTGCGGCGCAGGGTTCGGCCATAGGCCGAGTGGCTGCCGAGCATTATTTCGAGGAAGTTCTTGAGGGTGCTCGTTTTATAGAGGCCCAGTGCTCGAAGAATATTATGTTTGAGTGATATGTATTTTCATTGTAAACACAATGCTTTTATGAAGTTTTATATGGCCATGTTTATACTTTTGCCCGAAAGTAGTATGATGCCTCATGTGCGGCCGTTTATGTATACATGTGTATAACCTGAAAGATTGCAGCCGTTGGCTTCAACCCCCACGCATATAATGCGGAGGTGCTCGCAAAAAACGCGTGTTCACACTTAACCCAATGTCTTGGTCCTATTAAGGAGGTGATAGCGTGGCGAACGAGGCAACCGGACTATAATGCTTTAACACTTTCACTTAGCCATAGGAGTTTGACAGTGGGGCTACTAGATAGCCCCTGGTGGCTCCATACTCTCCCGATCGTGGGGTGCGTACATGCCTGGCCGGAAAACGGCCCTTCGTTAAGGCGGAGGAATTCTAACATTCCGATAGGTCATCGAGTTGTTGACCAGTCTCACGCTATATCATGACAGTCAGTTTTTGGCTTTCTCTACTGAGGTGCTCGTCCGGATGAACCAGGGCACAATCGCAGTAGTTCTACTAGTGCTACCTTAGCCGATAAAGCGAAACGTAAGGCACCAAAACATAGGAGCCGGGCAAACCCAACATTTGACCAAAGACAATGATTCGGAGCTGATGCATATAAGGCCAAACTCGCGATGCCGAACACTCCCTAAGGTATTCGGTCTTTATGGTATAAACCGGGCCTAAATAGTGCCCTTTGTAAGAAGCCCCTTCTGTCCAGGTACGTGCATTATTCTGACATGGCCACATGCCAAGACGTCAGCATCCTTCTCAACTGTGCTGAGAATTCGGTGGATATGTATCAACAAGAGACAGTAAAAAAGGTTTACGCAGGGTCTTAATCTAAAAAGAATCCTTGGAGCGGGTCCCTGCTGCACGTCTGCGCCTGTGTCTCTGTTGTGCCGTATCCTGGACGGGTGTAGCATGATGATCATCTATAAAAGAGAGGAACTTAGGTGAAAAAGATGTCGTGCAAAAGGATAGTTTTTAAAGAAACCATGTATAATTCAAGATGAGTAAAAGTCCGGTTTGAATTACATATAGTTGTGCTGGACTCGTCTAACCGTGTCCAAGGTCTTGACGACCTGTTAAATGCTTTAGTTGGTCAGGCCGTTTTTGGTGTGCGGCTGCCTTCGGCGTGCAACGATCGCTTAATACTTCCGTTCACTGTAATGATGCCACGTGGGCCGGGCATCTTGAGTGTGAGGGAAGCGTAGTGCGGTATTGCATTAAAGCGAACGAAAGCTTCACGTCCGAGTAGTGCTTGATAGCCACTTTGGAACGGAGCGATGTGGAAGGTTAAATGTTCGCTACGGAAGTTATCAGGGAAGCCGAATATGACCTTTAGTAGCAGGGAACCCGTGGAATGAGCCCTTGGGCCTGGCGTTACTCCTTTAAAGGTAGTATTGCTTTGGCAAATTTTTGTTGGGTCTATCCCCATTTCGCGGATTGTATCCTGGTATATCAGGTTTAGACTGCTGCCACCATCCATCAGGACTCGTGCGAAGTGGTGTCCGTCAATTATTGGGTCTAATACCAGGGCAGCCCATCCTGCACGACGGATACTTGCTGAGTAATCACGATGGTCGAAAGTGATCGGTTGAGACGACCAGTGGCAGGGCTCTGCAGTGATAGGCCCTTGGGCATATTTTTCTGGGAGTGCCGTTTTGTTTCTTCCCTTGATCACGTGTAACACGTTTACTGTTTTGACTTCTAGTGGAAATTTCTTTTGTTCCCCAGTATCTTGCTTGGGAGGCTCATCCTCGTCTTCGCTTGGTGTGTCCTCCCCCTTGTGTACGGCGTTGAGCTTGCCGGACTGCTTGAAGACCCAACATTCTCCGTGGCAATGATTAGCGGGTTTACCAGGGGTGCTATGGATCTGACATATTTGGTCCAGAATTTTGTTTAGGCTGGACAGTTCGTCTCTGGCGCCCTTACAGGGCGGCTTTTGCTGACCCGGCCAAGAGCTTTTGAATCCGGCGTTTACTGTCGTGCTCTTCATGCTGTCTTCTTTATTCCGGCCGTTTGTTATTGCTGTTGTGCCGTGATTTCCCATTTCCATCTCTAACTTCAGATGTACTGGGGTCGCTGGTGGTGCATCTGGCTAGCCAGCTGTCCTTGCCCGCGCAAAAGCGGGTCATGAGGCTTGTTAATGCTGCCATTGTTCTCGGCTTTTCTTGGCCGAGGTGTCTGGAAAGCCATTCGTCATGGATGCTATGCTTAAAAGCTGCTAAGGCTTCGGCGTCTGGACAGTCGACAATTTGGTTCTTTTTAGTAAGAAACATGTTCCAAAGTTTTCGAGCTGACTCTCCGGGCTGTTGAGTTATATGACTCAAATCGTCCGCGTCCGGAGGTCGGACATAAGTCCCTTGAAAATTTTCTCGAAAAGCGTCCTCAAGCTCTTCCTAGCTTCCAATGGAGTTTTCGGGGAGGCTTTTAAGCCAGTGACGAGCTGGCCCTTTGAGCTTGAGCGGTAAGTACTTGATGGCATGGAGATCATCTCCTCAAGCCATATGGATATGGAGGATATAGTCCTCAATCCAGACCCCAGGGTCTGTTGTTCCGTCGT
Organism: Triticum urartu; assembly: GCF_056163025.1. Classification (NCBI taxonomy): domain Eukaryota; kingdom Viridiplantae; phylum Streptophyta; class Magnoliopsida; order Poales; family Poaceae; genus Triticum; species Triticum urartu. The sequence goes on along the minus strand of NC_141879.1, from coordinate 337,487,549 downwards.
ATGCCTCTATGTTTACGGGTTTGAATCCCTCTAGAAATTCATGGTCCAGCACCTCGTCGATGAAACATAGGGGGTGTGCGGCACCCCTGTATCTGGGTGTACCGCGTTGCTCAGATATTTGTTGTGTTACATCGTATGCCGGGGCGCGCTTGCGTGGTCCATAGATGGATCTGGTTGCGTCGTCCTTTTGGTGCGAGCCCTCGCGTGTATCGCGTATTGGCTTGTTCGTGGCGTTGTTTGCCGCTCGACATTGAACGTGAGGTCGTCTATCCGGCCATGTGGCTGTTTTGATTTTTGGTTGTGGGGGGTCTGAGGCCTCCTCATCGAATTCAGGTAGCAACTTCCGCTTTGGGTAGCTCTTGGTGGGGCGATTGACGCCGTACTTCGCTGCTGTGTTGAGTACTTTACTCCATCTGATTTAGAGTGTGTCCTAGCAGCCTTGAGCCTATGCTTCTGCTTTTTTAGACTCCTCGCGGTGACAACAAGCTTTTGATGGGCATTATGCTGCTCCGGGTGCCTGTCCGGCGTTATGTCGTCCGGACTATTATCTTTGACAAATTTAGTTTGTTCGGTTTGATTCTCCGTATTGCCGTAGTCCGGCAGTGGTTCTCCTTGCTCCAATGCTGGGTCTATATGATCATTATTTCTGCCGAGGCGGGACTTGGGGCAGGACTTGCGCCACCGCTTTGACTACTTCTCGAGGGAACAAGCCTTCGGTGCATCCTTCCATTCCTCGTCGTCGTCTTCTTTTGGTGTGTCCACCATGTATACGTCATATGATGAGGCGGACGTCTAGCGCCCTGTGGGCGGTGGTTCCTCTTCGCCTCCCGCATCGTCGTCCATATCGCCGATGTCTTCGGAGTCGAAGTCGAGCATGTCGGTTGAGTCATCGACAGTGGCTATTAAGTGGGTGGTGGGTGGGCGCCGAATTTCTTCGTCGTCCGCATCCCAATCCTGTTGGCCATAATCCCGCCAGGGCTCTCCTGACTAAGAGAGAGACTTTAGTGAATTCAAAATGTCACCGAAGGGCGAGTGCTAAAATATATCTGCGGCGGTGAATTCCGTGATCGGCGCCCAATCGGATTCGATTGGCAGGGGCGTGGATGGCTCGGAGTCCGGAAAAGAGTCCGACACCTTGGAGTCACGGGCTGCGCAGAGGTGTAGGCTGGTGTTCGGCTCGATCGCCGTTGAGACTGCAGCCCCTGAGGCGGTTTCTAACCACCCGTCCTCGATTGGTGCAGTTGGCTCCGATTTAAGGGTCGGAGCTGACGCGGGCGCGGCTTCTGGGGTACTGTTCGGCGGCAGAGCTAGGTCATACCCATCGCGACAGTGCAGCGCGCCCGGCTGTGGCTCGAATCCGTCGAAGATCAAGTCTCCGCGGATGTCGGGCGTGTAGTTCGAACTTCCAAATCTGACCTGGCGACTAGGGGTGTAGCTTTCAATATGTTCCATATGGTCAAGCGAATTAAACCGCAGTGCAAAGCCGCCGAATATGAAGATCTGTCCGGGGAGGAAAGTCTCACCCTGGACTGCATCGCTATCGATGATAGTAGGAGCCATCAAGCCTAATGGCGACGACACAGAGGAACTCTCAATGAAAGCACCAATGTCGGTGTCAAAACCGGCGGATCTCGGGTAGGGGGTCCCGAACTGTGCGTCTAGGCCGGATGGTGACAGGAGGCAAGGGACATGATGTTTTACCCAGGTTCGGGCCCTCTTGATGGAGGTAAAACCATACGTCCTGCTTGATTAATATTGATGATATGGGTAGTACAAGAGTAGATCTACCATGAGATCAGAGAGGCTAAACCCTAGAAGCTAGCCTATGGTATGATTGTATGTTGTGATTGTTGTCCTACGGACTAAAACCCTTCGGTTTATATAGACACCGGAGAGGGTTAGGGTTACACAAGGTCGGTTACAAAGGAGAAGATATCCATATACGTATTGCCTAGCTTGCCTTCCACGCCAAGTAGAGTCCCATCTGGACACGAGACGAAGTCTTCAATCTTGTATCTTCATAGTCTAACAGTTCGGCCAATGGAGATAGTCCGGCTGTCCGGTGATCCCCTAATCCAGGACTCGCTCAGCCGGCCTCCTCCTCCCTCCATCCTTTATATACGTGGCCAGGGGGCACCCCATAGACACACAAAGTTTATCATTGATCCCTTAGCCGTGTGTGGTGCCCCTCCACCGTAATCCACCTCGGTCATATCATAGCGGTGCTTAGACGAAACCCTATTCCGGTAGCATCATCATCACCGTCATCACGCCGTCATGCTAACAAAGCTCTCCCTCGACACTCAGTTGGATCGAGAGTTCATGGGACGTTACCAAGCTGAACGTGTGCAGATCGCGGAGGTGTTGTACTTTCGGTACTAGGATCGGTCGGATCGTGAAGACGTACGACTACATCAACCGCGTTGTGATAATGCTTCCGCTTATGGTCTAGGAGGGTACGTGGACAACACTCTTCCCAACTTGTTGCTATGCATCACCATGATATATCTTGCGTGTGCGTAGGAAAATTTTGAAATTACTGTGTTCCCCAATAGTGGTATCAGAGCTAGGTCTATGCATAGATGTTATATGCACAAGTAGAACACAAAGGAGTTGTGGGCGTTGGTGTATACATATTACTTGCCATCACTAGTTGATTCTTGATTCGGCGGTATTGTTGGATGAAGCGGCTCAGACCAACATTACGCGTACGCTTACGCGAGACTTGTTCTACCGACGTGCTTCGCACACAGGTGGCTAGTGGGTGTCTGTTCCTCCAACTTTAGTTGAATCGGATTCAATGAACAGGGTTCTTTCTGAAGATCAAAAAGCAATCACTATACCGCGTTGTGGTTTTTGATGCGTTGGTAAGAACAGTTCTTACTTAGCCCATAGCAGCCATGTAAAACTTGCAACAACAAAGTAGAGGACATCTAACTTGTTTTTGCAGGGCTTGTTGTGATGTCATATGGTCAAGACGTGATGAGATATAAATTGTTGTATGAGATGATCATGTTTTGTTGAAGTTATCGGCAACTGGCAGGAGCCTTATGGTTGTATCTTTATTGCATAAGATGCAAGCGCCGTATAATTACTTTACTTTATCGCTATGCGATAGCAATAGTTGCAAAAGCAATAGTTGGTGAGACGACCATGTGATGACACGTTGATAGAGATCAAGATGATGGAGATCATAGTGTCATGCCGGTGACGATAGAGATCATGACGGTGTTTTGGAGGTGGAGATCAAAGGCACAAGATGATGATGGCCATATCATGTCACATATTTTGATTGCATGTGATGTTTATCCTTTATGTATCTTATTTTGCTTAGTTCGGCGGTAGCATTATAAGATGATCTCTCACTAAATTTCAAGGTATAAGTGTTCTCCCTGAGTATTCACCGTTGCGACAGTTAATCGTGCCGAGACTCCAGGTGATGATCGAGTGTGATAAGCTCTATGTTCATATACAATGGGTGCAATCCAGTTTTGCACACGCGGAATACTCAGGTTAAACTTGACGAGCCTAGCATATGCAGATATGGTCTTGGAACACTAGAGACCGAAAGGTTAGAGTGAATCATATAGTAGATATGATCAACATAGTGATGTTCACCATTGAAAACTACTCCATCTCACGTGATGATCGGACATGGTTTACTTAATTTGGATCACGTGATCATTTAGATGACTAGAGGGATGTCTATCTAAGTGGGAGTTCTTAAGTAATATGATTAATTGAACTTTTATTTATCATGAACTTAGTCCTGATAGTGTTTTCATAACTATGTTGTAGATAAATAGCTCGCGATATAGCTCCCCGTTTATTTTTGATATGTTCCTAGAGAAAAACTATGTTGAAAGATGATAGTAGCAATGATGCGGACTAGGTCCGTGATCTGAGGATTATCCTCATTGCTGCACAGAAGAATTATGTCCTTGAAGCACCGTTAGGTGACGGACCTATTATAGGAGCAGATACAGACGTTATGAATTTTTGGTAAAGCTCGGTATGATGACTACTTGATAGTTTAGTGCACCATGCTTTACGGCTTAGAACCGGGACTTCAAAACGATTTGAACAGCACAGAGCATATAAGATGCTCTAAGAGTTGAAATTAGTATTTTATACTCATGCCCATGTCGAGAGGTAGAAGATCTCTGACAGTACTTTGCGTACAAGATGGAGGAGAATAGCTCAACTAGTGAGCATGTGCTCAGATTGTCTGGGTACTACAATTTCTTGAATCAAGTGGGAGCTAATCTTCCAGATAAGATAGTAATTGACAAAGTTCTCTAATCACTATCACCAAGTTACTAGAACTTAGTGATGAACTATAATATGCAAGGGATAACGAAAGTAATTCCCAAACTCTTCGCGATGCTAAAATCGGCGAAGGTAGAAATCAAGAAATAGCATCAAGTGTTGATGGTTAACAAGACCAGTAGTTTCAAGAAAAAGGGCAAAGGGAAAGAAAGAGGAACTTCAAAGAAGAATAGCAAGCAAGCTGCTGCTCCCATGAAGAAGCTCAAAGCTAGACCCAAGCCTGGAACTGAGTGCTTCTACTGCAAAGGAAATGGTCAATGGAAGTGGAACTGTCCTAGATACTTGGCGGATAAGAAGGATGGCATACTGAACAAAGGTATATTGGATATACATGTTATTGATGTGTACTTTACTAATGTTTATAGCAACCCCTCGGTATTTGATACTGGTTTAGTTGCTAAGAGTAGTTACTCGAAACGGGAGTTGCAAAATAAACAAAGACTAGTTAAGGGCAAGGTAATGATGTGTGTTGGAAGTGATTCCAAGATTGATAAGATCACCATCGCACACTCCCTTTACCTTCGGGATTAGTGTTGAACCTAAAATAAATTTTATTTGGTGTTTGCGTTGACCATGAATATGATTGGATCATGTTTATTGCAATACGGTTATTCATTTAAGTTAAAGAATAATTGTTGTTCTATTTACATGAATAAATCCTTCTATGGTCATACACTTAACATAATGGTTTATTGAATCTCGATCGTAGTGATACACATATTCATAATATTGAAGCCAACAGATGCAAAGTTAATAATGATAGTGCAACTTAATTGTGCCACTGTCATTTAGGTCATATTGGTGTAAAGGGCATGAAGAAACTCCATGTTGATGGGATTTTGGAATCACTTCATGCTTGCGAACCATGCCTCATGGGCAAGATGACTAAGACTCCGTTCTGTGAAACAATGGAGCGAGCAACTGACTTATTGGAAATAATACATACTGATTTATGTGGTCTGATGAGTGTTGAGGCTCGCGGCGGGTATCGTTATTTTCTGACCTTCACAGATGATTTGAGCAGATATGGGTATATCTACTTGATGAAACATAAGTCTGAAATATTTGAAAAGTTCAAAGAATTTCAGATTGATGTGGAAAATCATTCTAAAAAGAAAATAAAGTTTCTACGATCTGATTGCGAAGACTAATATTTGAGTTACGAGTTTGGTATTCAACTAAAACAATGTGGAATAGTTTCACAAATTCATGCCACCTGGAACACCACAGCATAATGGTGTGTCCTAATGTCATAACCGTACTTTATTGGATATAGTGCAATCTATGATGCCTCTTACCGGTTTACCACTATCGTTTTGGGGTTATGCATTAGAGACAACTACATTCACGCTAAATAGGGCACCGTCTAATCCCTTGAGACGACACCGTATGAACTATGGTTTAGCTAAAAACCTAAGATGTCGTTTCTTAAAGTTTGGGGTTGTGATGGTTATGTGAAAAAATTTCAACCTGATAAGCTCAAACCCAAATCGGAGAAATGTGTCTTCATAGGATACCCAAAGGAAATTGTTGGGTACACCTTCTATCACAGATCCGAAGGCAAGATATTCGTTGATAAGAATGGATCCTTTCTAGAGAAGAAGTTTCTCTCAAAAGAAGTGATTGGGAGGAATGTAAAACTTGATGAGGTAATTGTACCTTCTCCCGAATTGGAAAGTAGTTCATCATAGAAATCAGCTCTAGTGATTCCTACACCAATTTGTGAGGAAGTTAATGATGATGATCATGAAACTTTAGATCAAGTTACTACCGAACCTCGTAGGTCAACCAGAATACGTTCTACACTAGAGTGGTACGGTAATCCTGTTCTGGAGGTCATGTTACTTGACCATGACGAACCTACGAACTATGAGGAGGCGATGATGAGCCCAGATTTCGCGGAATGGCTTGAAGCCATGAAATCTGAGATGAGATCCATGTATTAGAACAAAGTATGGACTTTGATTGACTTGCCCGTTGATCGGTGAGCCATTAAGAATAAATGGATTTTCAATAGGAAGACTGACATCGATAGTAGTGTTACTATCTACAAAGCTCGACTTGTTGCAAAAGGTTTTCGACAAGTTAAAGTAGTTGACTACGATGAGACCTTCTCACCCGTAGCGATGCTTAAGTCCGTCCGAATCATGTTAGCAATTGCCACATTTTATGATTATGAAACTTGGCAAATGGATATCAAAACTACATTCCTTAATGGATATCTTAAAGAAGAGTTGTATATGATGCAACCAGAAGGTTTTGTAGATCCAAAAGGTGCTAACAAAGTGTGCAAGCTCCAGCGATCCATTTATGGACTGGTGCAAGCCTCTCGGAGTTGGAATATACGCTTTGATAGTGTGATCAAAACATATGGTTTTATACAGACTTGCGGTGAAGCCTGTATTTACAAGAAAGTGAGTGGGAGGACTATAACACTTCTGATAAGTATATGTGAATGACATATTGTTGATCGGAAATAATGTAGAATTTTCTGGAAAGCATAAAGGAGTGTTTGAAAAGAGTTTTTCAAAGAAAGACCTCGATGAAGCTACTTACATGTTGAGCATCAAGATCTATATAGATAGATCAATATGCTTGATATATTTTCAATGAGTACATACCTTGACAAGATTTTGAAGTAGTTCAAAATGGAAAAGTCAAAGAACGAGTTCTTGCTTGTGTTGTAAGGTGTGAAGTTGAGTAAAGACTCAAAACCCGACCACGACAGAAAATAGAAAGAGAATGAAAAGTCATTCCCTATGCCTCAGTCATAGGTTCTATAAATTATGCTATGTTATGTACCAGACCTATTGTGTACCTCACCATAAGTTTGGCAAGAGGGTACAATAGTGATCCAGGAGTGGATCACTGGACAAGACTCAAAATATCCTTAGTGGAATAAGTAAATGTTTCTCGGTTATGGAGGCGACAAAGAGTTCATCGTACAGAGTTACGTCGATGCAAGCTTTGACATAGATCTGTACGACTCTAAGTCTCGATCTAGATACATATCGAAAGTGGGAGCAATTAGCTAGAGTAGCTCCGTGCAAAGCATTGTAGACATAGAAAATTTGCAAAATACATATGGCTCTGAATGTGGCAGACCTGTTGACTAAATTTCTCTCACAAGCAAAACATGATCACTCTTTGGGTGTTAGTCACATGGAGATGTGAACTAATCACATAAAGATGTGAACTATTGGTGATAAATTACATGACGATGTGAACTAGATTATTGACTCTAGTGCAAGTGGGAGACTGAAGGAAATATACCCTAGAGGTAATAATAAAGTTGTTATTTATATTTCTTTATACCATGATAAATGTTTATTATTCATGCTAAAATTGTATTAACCAGAAACTTAGTACATGTGTGAATACATAGACAAACAGAGTGTCCCTAGTATGCCTCTACTTGACTAGCTCGTTAATCAAAGATGGTTAAGTTTCCTAGCCATGGTCATGTGTCGACATTTGACGAACGGGGTCACATCATTAGAGAATGATGTGATGGACAAGACCCATCCATTAGCTTAGCATAATGATTGTTCAGTTTTATTGCTACTGCTTTCTTCATAAATTATACATGTTCCTCTAACTATGAGATTATGCAACTCCCGAATACCAAAGGAACACCTTGTGTGCTATCAAATGTCACAACATAACTGGGTGATTATAAACATGCTCTACAGGTGTCTCCGATGGTGTTTGTTGAGTTGGCATAGATCGAGATTAGGATTTATCACTCCGTGTATCTGTGAGGTATCTCCGGGCCCTCTCGGTAATGCACATCACTATAAGCCTTGCAAGCAATGTGACTAATGAGTTAGTTATGGGATGTTGCATTACTGAACGAGTAAAGAGACTTGCCGGTAATAAGATTGAACTAGGTATTGAGATACCGATGATCGAATCTCGGTCAAGTAACATACCGATGACAAAGGGAACAACGTATGTTGTTATGCGGTTTGACCGATAAAGATCTTCGTAGAATATGTAGGAGCCAATATGAGCATCCAGGTTCCACTATTGGTTATTTAACAGAGATGTGTCTCGGTCATGTCTACATAGTTCTTGAACCCGTAGGGTCCGCACGCTTAACGTTCTATGACGATTTGTATTATGAGTTATGTGATTTGATGACCGAAGTTTGTTTGGAGTCCCGGATGAGATCGGGGACATGAGGAGGAGTCTCGAAATGGTGGAGACGTAAAGATCGATATATTGGAAGGCTATATTCGGACATCGGAAAGGTTCTGAGTGATTCGGGTATTTTTTGGAGTACCGGAGAGTTACGGGAATTCGTATTGGGCGTTAATGGGCCATACGGGAAAGGAGAGAAAGGCGTCAAGGGTGAGCGCGCCCCTTCCCCATGGACTGGTCCTAATTAGACTAGGGAAAGGGGGTGCCCCCTTCCTTCCTTCTCCTTCTCCCTTCTCTTTTTCCTATTCCATGTGGGAGGTAGAATCCTACTATGACTAGGGAGTCCTAGTAGGACTCCACACTTTGGGTGGGCCCTATGAGGGCCGGCCTCCTCCTCCCTCCATCCTTTATATACGTGCCCAGGGGGCACCCCATAGACACACAAAGTTGGTCATTGATCCCTTAGCCGTGTGCGGTGCCCCCCTCCACCATTATCCACCTCGGTCATATCGTAGCGGTGCTTAGACGAAGCCCTGTTCCGGTAGCATCATCATCACCATCATCACGCCATCGTGCTGACGAAGCTCTCCCTCGACACTCAGCTGGATCGAGAGTTTGTGGGACGTCACCGAGCTGAACGTGTGCAGATCATGGAGGTACTGTACTTTCGGTACTAGGATCGGTCGGATCGTGAAGACATACGACTTCATCAACCGTGTTGTCATAACGCTTCCACTTACGGTCTATGAGGGTACGTATAAAACACTCTTCCCCTCACGTTGCTATGCATCTTCATGATAGATCTTGCGTGTGCATAGGAAAATTTTGAAATTATTGCGTTCCCCAACAATGTGTGCCTAGTTGGTAGGCTCGTCGCCACGCCGGAACGGGCGCGGGGCAACGAAGCTTTGGTAAGTGCGGGGTTGGCTTTGGCCCCGTAGACGCCCCGGGCAAGGCCCTTGTCGGGATCTCATGGGCGTCCACAGCAAGGCCCTTGCCCGGGGGAGGGGGGGTTGCGAGCGTCCCTGGCAAGGGTCTTACCGGGGGTCTTCAGTTGTCCCCAGCAAGATCTTGCCGGGGGTCTTCGTCTTCTGGTACTCACTTAGGCCTGCAGGCCTTTGGTTTCCACAAAGATCTGCATGCCACCATGCACGCGCTCTCGAGCCTTGGTCTTGACATTGTCGACAGCGTCATGACTCTCATGCCACCATGTAGGCTGCCCCGGCAAGGCACTTGCCGGGGGAAGCCCATGTTGTCTCTTCGCTCTTTATGCTTCTGGCTTGGGGGCTGCCTCGGTAGCCTTGTATCTTTGCTTCCTCTGCCCCACCGAGCCCGGCCACATGTTTGGCTGCGACTGCCCTTGCACAAGTAAAGGGGTACAGAAGGGCCCCTACTTTTTGACGCCGACAGTTAGGAAGGCTTAACTTCTTGAATTCACGTGCATATCTCCAGGTTGAGGTAGTGGATCTTCATCTTCCTCGGAGCTATCATCCATTGTTTCCTCCATGCCGACGTCTTCCTCCTCATCCGTGGTCCGATCGTAATGATCAACCTCCCCATAGACCTTAGGGTTTTTGATATAATTACCAACATAGCTCTCTCCGAATCTTGAGACGACATATTTTCATATCTGCCAGAAAAACAAGAAGAAACAAGCACAGAGGATTTCTCCGCGATACGAAGGTCAAATCGTCCGGGGGTATATATAAAGATTTTTTATCTTGGGAAACAAGCATATGGAGGGAAAACGGAGTCAGGAAGGTTCCTGAGGGGCCCACTACCCACCACGGCGCGCCAGGTGGGGCAAGCTCGACCTGGTGCCTTGTGGCCACCTGGGTCGCCTTCCCGGTTGTTTCTTATTTTTTTTATTTTTTACAATATTCCAAAATTGACAAAATATATTTTTGCGGAATTTTTGGAGTCTGTTTACTTACTGTATCACGTACCTCTTCCTTTTCAGGGTTCTCGAGTGTTCTGGAAGGTTTCTTTTATGTGTTCCTCCGGTGTCATGGTTTGCATAATGTTAGTTTCAACACTAATAGGCATACCTGAAATATAGTGTTTAATTCTTTGTTCATTGACCACCTTCGGATTGGTACCTTCGGCATTATTAATCTTGATAGCTCTAGGGCAATAAACTTCTTCGATGATATATGGTCCTTCCCATTTAGGGAGAAGTTTTCTTGCAAAAAAATCTAAAACGAGAATTGTACAATGGAACATATTCACCAACTTTGAATTCCCTCTTTTGGATTCTTTTGTCATGCCATCTTTTAACTTTTTCTTTGAATAGTTTGGTATTTTCATAAGCTTGGGTTCTCCATTCATCTAGTGAGTTAATATCGAATAACCTCTTTTCACCGGCAAGTTTGAAATCATAATTGAGTTCTTTAATTTCCCAATATGCCTTATGTTCTAACTCAAGAGGCAAATGACAAGCTTTGCCTTAAACCATTTTATATGGCGACATACCCATATGATTTTTATAAGCTGTTCTATAGGCCCAAAGTGCATCATCAAGTTTCTTAGACCAATTCTTTCGGGACCTATTGACAGTTTTTTGTAAGATTAATTTTATTTCTCTATTGCTAAGATCAATTTGACCACTCGATTAAGGATGATAGGTGATGCAATTCTATGGTTAAGATCATATTTAGCATGCATTTTACGAAATGCCCCATGAATAAATTGTGAACCACCATAAATCATTAAATATCTAGGGACTCCAAACCTTGGGAAAATAACTTCTTTAAGAATTTTAATGGAGGTGTTATGATCAACACTGCTAGTTGGAATAGCTCCTACCCACTTAGTGACATAATCAACAGCAACCAAAATATGTGTATACCCATTAGAGGAAGGAAAAGGTCCCATATAATCATAGCCCCAAACATCAAATGGTTCAACAACAAGTGAATAACTCATAGGCATTTCCTTACGCTTATCAATATTACCAATTCTTTGGCATTCATCACAAGATAAGACAAACTTAAGGGCATCTTTGAAAAGAGTGGGCCAATAAAAATCAGATTGTAATACCTTGTGTGCAGTTCTATCTCCTGCATGATGTCCTCATAAGCTTCGGAGTGACATTTCTGTGGGATTTGTTCCTGTTCATGCTCAGGTACACAACGTATAATAATACCATCTGTTCCTTTATAAAGATATGGGTCATCCCAAAATTAATGTCTTAAGTCATAGAAGAATTTTTTCTTTTGTTGGTACGTAAAACTAGGTGGTGTAAATTTAGCAACGATATAATTAGCATAGTTAGCATACCAAGGAGTATTATGAGAAGCATTTATTACAGCTAGTTGTTCACCAGGAAAGTTATCATCAATAGGTAGTGGCTCATCAAGAATATTTTCTAACCTAGACAAGTTATCAGCTACGGGGTTCTCAGCTACTTTCCTATCAGTAATATGCAAATCAACTTCTTGTAGCAAGAGAACCCACCTAATGAATCTAGGTTTAGCATGGGAGAGGACACCAGAAGATCAAACCCATCACAAAGCACCTCTTCCTATTGCAAGAAAAATCAATCTAGTTGGCCTAACTAAACCAAAGATTCGAAGAATAAATACGAGGCTATAAATAATTATGGATATAAGAGATCAAAGAAGATCAAATAATATTCATGGATAAAAATATGATCATAACTCGAACTTCATCAGATCCCAACAAACACACCGCAAAAGGTCATTACATCAAATAGATCTCCACGAGACCATTGTATTGAGAATCAACAAGAGAGAAGAAGCCATCTAGCTACTGCCTAGAGACCCGTAGGTCTATGGTGAACTACTCATGCATCATTAGAGGAGCAACAATGAGGATGATGAACCCCTCCGTGACCGTGTTCCCCTCCGGCAGAGTGCCAAAAAAGGGCTCTAGATTGGATCTCGTGGTTCAGGAACTTGCGGCGGCGGGAATTGTGTTTCTTGACCCCCTAGGGTTTCTGGAATATTTGGGTATTTATAGAGCTGAGAGGCAGTGGTGGAGACCCCTATGGGCCCCACAACTCATCAGGCACGCTAGGGGCCTCTAGCGCGCCCTAGTGTCTTGTGGGCCCCACAGGCCTCCCCCAAGTGCTTCCTTGGCTCTGTCTTCTGGTCCAAAAAAATCTCCAAAAAGTTTCGCTGCATTTGGACTCCGTTTGGTAGGGATATTATGCAAAGTAAAAACCAAGAAAAAACAACAACTCGCACTGGGCACTATGTCAATAGGTTAGTCCCAAAAAATGATATAAAGTTGCTATAAAATGATTGTAAAACATCTAAGAATGATTATATAACATCATGGAACAATAAAAAAATTATAGAGACGTTGGAGACGTATCAGCATCCCCAAGCTTAATTCCTGCTCGTCCTCGAGTAGGTAAATGATAAAAACAGAATTTTTGATGTGGAATGCTACCTAACATGTTCATCATATATTCTTTTTATTTTGTAGCATGGACATATATGGACTTTTATATGGTTCCAAGAAATAGTCTAGTTTTGAAATGAAGATTTCAATACTCAAGCATATCAACAAGAAATCATGTCTTTCAAAATATCAACACTAAAGAAAGTTATCCCTAGCCCATTGTGCCGAATCATTGATCCATTCATGAAACACACTCGCATATTAGCTACATCCAATGCTCAAGTATGATCATAGTGCTCCCTAGTTGGTGCTTTATAAGAGAAGATGGAGACTCAGATAAAAATAAAATTTGCATAAAGTAAATAGATAGGCCCTTTGTAGAGGGAAGTAGAGATTTGTAGAGGTGCCAGAGCTCACAGCTTAAATTGAGAGATAAAAACATTTTGGGAGGCATACTTTTCCCGTCCACGAAAACGACCTAGTAATTCCGAACACTTTCCATGCTAGATATATCATAGGGGGTTCCCAAACATAAAATAAAGTTTATTCCTTTTTCCATCATACCTTCACACTCCACAGCTAGCCGTATCCACGAGTACCATCCATACCAACACTTTCCAAGGAATTTATTATTTGACAACATAAAGTAAATTTCCTTTTCATTTCGGGACTTGGAATCCCTAATACCATCGTGCTCTTGTGCAATGACAAGTGAATAAACAATCATCTTGAGAATAAGACATCTAGCATGGAAAATATTGTCCACCCCCTGCCGCTTCACGAGCAGTACGAGATGGCACACAAAAAGGAAATTCATTTTGAAAATTAGAGATGGCACATACAAATTTACTTAGAACAACACAGAAATACCGCATATAAGTAGGTATGGTGGACTCATATGGAAAAACTGGGTTTAAGGATTTGGATGCACAAGTAGCATTTCTACTTAGTACAACGAAATGCTAGCAAATAGATTGAGAAGCATCCAACCAAGAAACGAAAATTCACATAAGGGAGCATTGAGCATAACTAAGACCGAATAATGCACCACAAGTAGGATATAATTTCATTCATAACTATTGACTTTCGTGCTTGCATAGGGAATCACAAACCTTAACACCAGTATTCTTACTAAAGCATAATTACTCACCAACATGACTCACATATTACTATAGTCACATCTCAGAACTATTACGAGGACTCAAGTTTATTTTGTCCAGTGAGCTTCATGGAAGTTTTTATTATATTCCTCTTGAATATCTATCACTTTGGGACTAATTTCATATGTTGCAATTGCTTTTGATAAGCTCAATAAATATAAGTGAAGATCATGAGCATAAAATTTTTCATCTCTCAAAATAATATAAGTGAAGCATGCGAGAATTTCTTCAAAAAAATTACTAACTTTCAAATAAATCCAAGTGAAGCATGAGAGAATTCCATAGCTCAAAAAATTTAAGTGAAGCACATAGTGCAATTCTAACAAATCATAGCATAATTTTGGCTCTCTCAAATAGGTGTGTCCAGCAAGGATAGATGAGACAAACTAAAAAGAAAAACAAGAAAAGACTCATATAATACAAGACGCTCCAAGCGAAACTCATGATATGTGACGAATAAATAGCTTCAAGTAAAATTACCGATGGTTGTTAGAAGAAAGAGGGGATGCCTTCCCGAGCATCCCCAAGCTTAGTTTCTTGGTTATCCCTGAATACTAACTTGGAGGTGCCATGGGCATCCCCAAGCTTAGGCTCTTTTAACTCCTTATTCCTTCATCTATTGTGATCTCACCCAAAACTTGAAAACTTCAATCACACAAAACTTAACAAAACCTTTGTGAGATCCGTTAGTATAATAAAGAAAATCACCACTATAAGTACTGTTGGAAACCCATTCATATTTTTATTTCATTATATCTACTATATTCTAACTTTTCCATGGCTTATATGCTCCAATACAATCCATAGATTCATCAAAATAAGCACACAATGCAATGAAAACAGAATCTGTCAAAAGCAGAAAAGTCTATAGTAATCTGAACTCTAACCATACTTATGTAACTCGAACAATTATGAAAAATTAGTACAACATAGGCAATTTGTATATCAATCTTTTGTAAAAAATTCAGAATTTTTCGTCACTTCTGTGATTTTATAAAATTTTGCCACTTGATGCAATTTTTTTGGTTTTCAACATGATCAAATAAACTATCACCCAAAGTTATCGCAAAGGCTTTACTTGGCACAAATTCAAATTGAAACATAAAAATATTATAATAACAGTAGCATAATAGTGTAAACACTCAAGAACATAAATAAAAAGGCAAAAATAAATTCATTCATTGGGTTGCCTCTCAACAAGCGTTATCGTTTTATGCACCTAGCAAGGCATAATGCATAGATTCAATTATTGTCATATTTGGTTTTCAAATCCTTAATCACACAACTAGAATTCCTCAAGGATTTAGCATGCATATTTTCAATAACAATACTTCTAAGAATAAAAGTAAAAAATTCATTCTTGCACGTATGGCATTTCACTACTTCAACAAAATTAGGATGTATACTAATCATTTTAAGATCCTCTTTGTTGCTGTTAGAGGTAGCACCTTTGTTATTAGTGACTTGAGTAGAATTGCAAATTTTTATGGGAGTTTTTTCAATAGTTTTAGCATACGAGAAGGCCGAGCTTAAGTTACTAAAAAATTCTTCCAACTTATCAATCCGAGAAGGACTTTCTCCAACTCTTTTGTTAACTACGGTTTCCTTCTCATTTAGTGATTTAAAAACATCGCCCGCTTTTGACCCAAATTTATTAGCAAGGTTCTGCATCTTTTTATCCAGATTTTATATTTTCTCTAAGGTGACCATCTTCTTTTTAATAGCATCTAACCTTTGCATAACATGCTCAAGAGTTAAGATTGTTTCATTAATAATGATAGGTGGTGCACCCACTAGATCTCCCATGGCATTAAAAGCATCCAAAGATGGACACATCAAGAAATTCCCACCGGTAATTGTATCAACGACAAATGTATACCAAGTGGTAATGCCCACATAAAAACTCTGAAGAAGAATGATGGTAGATTGCTTACGAATAGATCTATTATGAGCATTGCAAATCCTATACCAAGAATCTTATAGATTCTCCCCTCCCCTTTGTCTGAAATTAAGAACCTCGTTCTCGGGGGTACATGCAATAGAGGAAGAATTATCCATAACGATGAAGTAGGCAAACAAGATTGCAAACAAAAAGATAGATCTGACGAGAAAAAGGCGAATGAAAAAGAAGGCGAATAAAAAGGCAAAATTTTGTGAAGTGGGGGAGATGAAAACGAGAGGCAAATGGAAAATAATGTAAATTGCAAGGTGATGATATTTGTGATTAGAAACCTAATAGATGTTGATGATGTCTCCCCAGCAATGGCGCCAGAAATTCCTTTGACGTGGCTAGACTGCGTCTATATTTCCCCAAAGAGGAAGGGATGATGCAACACAACTACGCTAAGTATTTCCCTCAGTTGTGAAACCAAGGAATCTCTACTCCTAATGTCTTAGTTGGTAGTCCTGCCTCACTTCCACCTTGTCCCAGCACTTCTATCTTTCATCGACATTTCACATCACGTCACAACGGCGTATTTGGGCCGGCCCATTAACCCCTCCCATGCCTGCTCCCTCCCTCAGTCCCTCGCTACCCCTTTTCCATCGCCGCCGCACCCAAATCCGCAATCTGTCTCTCCACCTCAAGCCAACGCGGTGTCTCCCAGCGTTGACCCCCTCCTGACACCCTCACCGTCCTTCTCCTCAAGGCGTCGTTGTCGCATCCCCTCCTCCATGATTTGTCCATGGCCACCACCAATGCCCTCCTCTCCACCACCACCGGCCAGCCCTCACCTCCACGTCCTTGTCCCTTAACCTCCGCCGATCTCCTCCCGGATGGATCCTTACATGTCACTAGATTGATGGAGGGGTGCCTCCGCTGTCATCGTTCTTCTCCCTCCCCGAGCTCCCGTCGCCGTGCTCCACGGATCCGGCCGTGGCCACAACCGACACTGCATCCCCGTCCACCACTGATGATACCAGCGATGTGGCCATGATGGTAGCTGCCGGATCCATGGAGGAGCTCACCCGGCCTTCTCCTTGTTTTCCCCCACAGTTGGGGCTCCTGATCACTGGCACTTCTTTGTTACAAGCAGCTCTGTAGGAATGGCACATCATGTGTGGCAAAAATACTTCGTGTATTGTTCTAATTGACCACGAAATTCCCTGGTACATAACATGTGGCAAAAATACTTCTGGTACTAATTTTAACTGAGTCCCCCATAGAGTGCATTGCCACAGATAGCTTTGTACCAGGGAGTGAGGATATGCAGATATGATAATTATGCTATAGATTTTATCTTTTAGCTAGATGTGTACACATAGGCCTATATTAAGTGCATTTCAAATAAACCTGGGCATTTAATGATTATCGGTTTATGTGTGCAAGATACAAGAAGAAGATTAATGATCTTGTTAAGGAGCATGTTGAGAGTCCAAATATGATCTCTTTATGCCAATGTCTTTAGTTCATAATTGAGGATGAGGACGGCGAGGGCGTGAGGAGGGGCTCATCACCGGCGGACACCATGTTGGCTTGAGGTGGAGAGCCTAACTTTCAGAAGCTTATGACATGAGTGAAGGTGTTAATCGAGAATAGAGATTCTCAGTAGCAGTGCAGCGATACAAATATGTATATCATTTACTTGGATCATTATCCATGGTGTAGTCTGATGGTAATTTGTCTACTTACTACAGTTTGCAGATTCTTCCACAACTTCATTTTATGCTTTCAGACTTAAAGTTTTGGGGATAGTTTGGAAGTTGTAATCAAGGAATTATTATTGCTCTATGTTATTCTTAATTTCGTTTATCATCACCTTAGGCTACTCGAACTGTCGACCATGCTTTTGATTAAAGAATTCTTGACTGATTAAATCCATTTGACAGCTGCAAGTGCAATGCAAGTGTTGAATTGTGCTTATGAACAGCAAGCTCATTGGGAGAATGTATTCGAACTATGACCCAAGCAGTCGTACAACTGGATCTGCAAATATTATTATCAAGGTATTGACTCATCTTTTAATTTTCTTTGCCACTCTAAAATAATTGGATTTCTCAAGTTTTATCTCTCATGTGAGCATTTTGATTTTTGTTTTCTAGAAGCTTGGTAAGATAACTGAATTTTTTTTACAGAAGATTAATCAGGCAGGAGTAGAGGGAAGAAGGGAGAAAAAGAAAGGAAATACATAGTAAGTTTATCGATTAAACAGTTATCGAAACACACCTGCTTAACTATATGTAAAGATCTCTCTATATATTTGGTAGCAATATAGGTGTAGTCACTACTCCTAATGCTTTAGTTGGCAGTCTCGCCTCACTTTCACCTCGTCCCACCACTTCTTTCTTTCGCCCATGAAAGTGCAACTATCCCTAGGTGGTTTTGGTAATTCATAACAACATATAGCTCATTGAGCTAATGCTATTTCAAGATGATTATTTCAGGAAAGCTCAATGATTGGCATGGCATGCGTGTGAAAGTGGAACCCTCAAAATGCTAAGGATAAAGGATTGGCTCAAGCTCAAAAGCTCAAGACTCTTCATTTTATATTTTAGTGATCCAAGATCACATTGAGTCCATAGGAAAAGCCAATACTATCAAGGAGGGATGAGGTGTTGCTTAATGAGCCTCTTGCTTCATGTGCTTAGTGATATGCTCCAAAACCCTCAACTACTTTCCCATATCCACATATGACCTAAACTCTAAGCCAAACACGGTCCTACCGATTTTTCCTATCCGGCGCCACCGAGTTTCACTTGTCATTAGCCACTACCAAACCCTAGGAATTCGGTTCTACCGATAAGGTTCTCGGTCCCACCGAGATGGGGTTGCAATCTCTCTGTTTCCCTTTCGTAACTTTTTGGTCCCACCGAAAGAGCGAATCGGTCCCACCGAGATTGCAATGTAAACTCAGTGTTTCCCCTTTGTAACTTTTCAGTCTCACCGAGTTTCACTCGGTCGCACCGAAAGAGCAAATCGGTCCCACCGAGTTTGCCTGACCAACTCTCTGGTTAGCTAATTACCAAACTCGGTCTCACCGAGTTTGTGTGATCGGTCTCACCGAGATTACGTTATGCCCAAACCCTAACCGAATCGGTCCTACCGAGTTGCATGTCAGTCCCACCGAAATCACTAATGGTCACTAGGTTTACTATCTCGGTCAGACCGAGTTTATTGATTCGGTACCACCGAGATTGGAAAACTGTGTAACGGTTGGATTTTGTGTGGAGGCTATATATACCCCTCCACCTCTTTCTCATTCCAAGAGAGATCCAACAGAACACACACATCATTCCAACTCATTTGTTCTGAGAGAGAACCACCTACTCATGTGTTGAGATCAAGACATTCCATTCCTACCATATGAATCTTGATCTCTAGCCTTCCCAAGTTGCTTTCCACTCAAATCTTCTTTCCACCAAATCCAAATCCTATGAGAGAGAGTTGAGTGTTGGGGAGACTATCATTTGAAGCACAAGAGCAAGGAGTTCATTACCTACACACCATTTGTTACTTCTTGGAGAGTGGTGTCTCCTAGATTGGCTAGGTGTCACTTGGGAGCCTCCGACAAGATTGTGGAGTGAACCAAGGAGTTTGTAAGGGCAAGGAGATCGCCTACTTCGTGAAGATCTATCGCTAGTGAGGCAAGTCCTTCATGGGCGATGGCCATGGTGGGATAGACAAGGTTGCTACTTCGTGGACCCTTTGTGGGTGGTTGCTTCTTCGTGGACCCTTCGTGGGTGGAGCCCTCCGTGGACTCGCGCAACCGTTGCCCTTGGGTGGAGCCCTGTGTGGACTCGCGCAACCGTTACCCTTCGTGGGTTGAAGTCTCCATCAACGTGGATGTAGGATAGCACCACCTATCCGAACCACGGGAAAAACATCCGTGTCTCCAATAGCGTTTGAAATCTCCAAACCCTTCCCTTTACATTCTTGCAAGTTGCATGCTTTACTTTCCGCTGCCAATATACTCTTTGCATGCTTGCTTGAATAGTGTGATGATTACTTGACTTGTCCTAAAATAGCTAAAATCTGCCAAGAACTAAAATTGGGAAAAGGTTAAGTTTTTATTTGGTCAAGTAGTCTAATCACCCCGCTCTAGACATACTTTTGATCCCACAAGTGGTATCAGAGCTTTGGTCTCCATTTGCTTGATCTCCATAGCTTTTGGTGGTCATAGCCTTGGTTTCACAACCTAGGAGAGTATGGCATCTAGCGAGGGAAATTATCACCGTAGAGGTCCTTACTTTGATGGTACTAATTTTGCTAGTTGGAAGCATAAAATGAAAATGCATATTCTTGGACATAACCCCGCCGTTTGGGCTATTGTGTGTGTTGGCTTGCAAGGTGACTTCTTTGAAGGGAGAGAACCAAACCGTGAAGCTACCGCGGATGAGTTGAAGATGTTGCAATACAATGCTCAAGCTTGTGATATTCTCTTCAACGGATTATGCCCCGAAGAATTCAACAAAATCAGCCGCCTTGAGAATGCAAAGGAAATTTGGGATACTTTGATTGATATGCACGAAGGTACCGACTCCGTCAAGGAATCCAAGTTGGATGTGCTTCAAAGCCAACTTGACAAGTTCAAGATGAAGGATGGTGAAGGTGTCGCTGAAATGTACTCTAGGTTTGCTCTCGTCACAAATGAGATTGCCGGCTTAGGAAGTGAAGAGATGACCGATAAATTCATCATCAAGAAGATCCTAAGAGCCTTGGATGGAAAATATGATACCGTGTGCACATTGATCCAAATGATGCCCAATTACAAAGATCTCAAGCCAACGGAAGTGATTGGAAGAATTGTTGCTCATGAGATGTCACTTAAGGATAAAGAGGAACTTCACAACAAATCAAGTGGTGCCTATAAAGCCTCATGTGAAGCCCCTACATCATCAAGTGAGAAACAAGACTTCAATGAAGAATTGAGCTTAATGGTGAAGAACTTCAACAAGTTCTACAAGAATAGAAGCAAAGATAGAAGCTCCAAATCAAGGTCCTACAATGACAAAAGATCTTCTAGTCGAGAGAGAAACTGTTACAATTGTGGAAGACCCGGACACTATTCCAACGAGTGTACAGCTACTTACAAGAGAAGAGAAGATTCTCCAAAAAGAAGAAGCAAAGGATCACCACCAAGAGAGAGAGGGAGTAGAGATGATCGTTATGAATGAAGATACTCACGGAGAAGCAAGGACTCGGAAAGGAAGGAAAAATCATCAAGGAGCTACACAAGACGAAGACATCAAGCTCATGTTGGTGAATGGGTATCCGGCTCCGACTCCGACAGCCACTCCGAGAGAAGTTATCACTCCGACTCCGAAGATACTCAAGATGAAGGTGTTGCCGGTCTAGCACTTGTGTCAACCAACTCCTACGACATATTTGACTCACCAAATGAAGGAATTGGAAGATGCTTCATGGCCAAAGGTCCAAAGGTAACACACCCCGAGTATGTTGATTTCAATAGTGATGAGGATGACTTGTTAGGAGATGATTTGATTGGTGACAACTCTAGTGATGAATACTATTATGAAAGACCAATTAATCATGCTAATCAAGATAAGACGAGTGACAATGATAAGGAGAAGATTGAGGCCCTAACTAAAGAACTAAAAACTCTTAAGTTAGCTCATGACACTATCTTCGAAGATCATCGAGAACTTTTAAGAGCTCATGAGAAGCTACGCTTTGAAAAGCTCAATCTTGAGCAAGAGCATGAGTTCTTAAAGGCAATCAATGATGATCTCCGCAAGAAAAGTTCTTCTTACACTGCCAAGCGTTTACTCTTATCCACTTACATGCCTCAAGTCAAGTCTAACAAGAAAGATTCTTCCTCTAGTAGTAACAATGATCATGCTAAATCCAATATTGTTGCTTCTAGTAGTTCTCTTGATTCCACTAATGATTCTCTTAGCCAAGTTACACTTGAGCAAGAAAATAGCTTATTGAAGGGAATTATAGAGAAAGGAGTGTACAAAAGCCTTGCCGGGAGTAAGCAATTCGAGGAAATTGTGCGCAAGCAAGGAATGCACCGGAAGAATCAAGGTGTTGGTTTTGAACGAAAGTTCAATGCCAATGGAGTTGAATGGGAAGAAGATCAATACCCCAAGACGAAGTTTGTCCCTCAACAGGAGAAGTTTTTCAAAGGGACACAAGCTCAAGATGATCTTCCACCACAAGACTACGAGCAAAAAGGCAAGGACAAGCTTCAAGAGGAAATTGATGCATTTGAAGAAGCTCCTAAGACCTTAGTCAAGTGGATTCCCAAGACTACTTCAAGTTCCACTTCATCAAGTACGACTACAACTCCAAGGATTCCCATAAAGATGATGTGGATCCAAAAGAAGAAGAACTAGAGAGTTCTTGAGGGTGACTCCGCCAACATACTTCACTCTTATCATTTTGGCAAGAACAAGTGCACTCAACTTCCACCTCTTGCACTAGTTCAAGGAGTCACAAACCCTCTTGTTGGTAGGACAAGGGACAAGGTAACCTAAAGTTTTCATGGACATCATCTTTTGTGTGCATCACTCTATGTCTATGGATATCCTTGTTTGTTACTTGTGAGACTAACCCATGTAGGTATTGAAAGTGCAATTCACTCAAAAGGATAGCTCCAAGAGATGTACATCAACATTGAGCATCCACATCTTCAATATCTACATGAAGTCATCATCGACAAAACCCAAGGTTAGTTCATCCCTCTTAGGGGGATATCACATCTAGGGGGAGCTTTACTCTAAGACTTGAGCTAAAGCAACTCTAAAGATGTGAACAAAACAATGCTTTATGTAAAAGTGGTAACCCCACTTGAGCTTAAACGATGAGTATGACCTACGATCAAGTGTTCTCACTTGACTCCTAAGTCAATATACTCATATATAGATGACCTAGTCATCGCAAATTGCTTGATAGATGCTAGAATTGGTTGTGCATGCTTTGCCACATATTTCATTTGCCATCTTATTGTGGGCATGCTGATTGCATATTTTACTCATTCGAGGACATCCACTTGTTGCGTTGATTGTTTGGCTTTATCTTCTTTTGCCAAGTGGATGGACAAGAATGCCTAAGAACCTCCT
This sequence comes from Triticum urartu, assembly GCF_056163025.1. NCBI lineage: Eukaryota > Viridiplantae > Streptophyta > Magnoliopsida > Poales > Poaceae > Triticum > Triticum urartu. Next base: position 337,464,525 of record NC_141879.1, on the reverse strand, counting down.
CTAGCTATCTATGCTTTTCTTGTCTCAAACTCTATTCATGCTGCATCACAAAATTTGATCAATTCAGATTCGAACCACTCTGTGTGAGGAGCGCTCGGAGTCCCCGATTCGTCATAGACTTAAACTTCCAAAACCTCTTTATGAATCTCGGTCTGACTGATACTCCATTTCGGTCCTATCGAGTTCATTAAGTTGATCTAGGTTTTCGATCTCGGTGCAACCGATTTGAACTTTTCGGTCACACGAGTTGCAAAAAATGCACACAGTTTTGCATCTCGGTGCCACCGAGTCGTTCCACTCGGTCACACCGACAGGGTCGGGCTATATATAGTGACGGGCAGAATTTTGGAAATTTCTCCGAAACCTCCTCGCCCGCGCAATAGCCTGCTCTGCCCCCGAGGTCTCCGGATCGTCTCCTCGCCGCCAGCAGCCTCCAGTCGCTGGTCTTCGCCGCCGTCAACGGATTTCTGCCCCGCCGTTGCCGCCGTAGCAAGTCCACGCCGAACTAGGGTATGGACTTGATCATTGTGCTATTCCTCAATCTGATTCCTAGCACATTGTGATCATCATGAATCTTGCCACGATTGATAAACTTCTATCCAGTCAAAACGCTCGTAGATTAGGTTTAATTCGAAAATTTTAGGGTTAGGTTTCCGCCGAAACCATCTCGGACCCACCGAGTTGAAAAACTCGGTCCCACCGATCTGGCTTTTGCCATTACACAAGTTAAACTCGGTCTGACCGAGAATAACTTATCGGTGCGACCGATTTTGGAATTCTGTGAAACCCTAGCAGTCTCGGTGCCACCGAACTGTGACTCGGTCTGACCGAGTTCACCAGTTCTGGTGCCAAAACTGCTTCGGTGTCACCGAGTTTGAAAATCGGTAGATCCGAGATGCTTTCTGTGGAAAACTAAAACTAAGTTTTTGAGTTAATCTTTTGCAAAAATCTCTGCTTTTTTGTGATGCTCATCCACTCTATCTCTTCTATAATCTATTCACAGGGTCAGCAGTCAGTTTGCAACATGTCTGATCAAAGTGACAGCCAGAACCTCTCAGAGCAGCAAGTTGTGATGAGTGAGGGCACTAGCCCCTCAAGTTCTTCTGATGATGGCAGCAGGAGCACCCCCAGCAATCTGCCTAAGGCTGCCACACGTCAAAGGAAGAAGAGAACGTCTGATTCTGAGGATGAAGACTATGTGGCAGAGGAAGAGGCCACTTCCAAAAGGGTTGAGCCAGCTCAAGGCTCAAAGCCAGGCCTGAAAGTCAAGAGGCCAGCAGGCAGGCAGCCAATGTCAAAGGCTAGAGCCTCAACTGAGAAGCATGCACCTGCTCCCATTGAGCCCATTGCTACTGGAAGTAAGAAGAGGAAAGAGATAGTAAAGAAGACTGTAGCCAAAGTGTTTGGGAGAGCCTCCATCATGGTAGAAGAGGAGGAGGAAGAAGAGGTTGCTGCACCAGCACCCAAGGCAGCTAAACTTATGGGAGATGCCATAAGGTCAGGGGGAGCTGCATCCAAGCCCAAGGAAGCTCCTAAGGCTGCATCTAAGCCTAAGACAGCTCCAAAGAGAAACACAAGGAGTATACCTGCTGCAGAAGAGAACAAGGCCCCAGTGCCTGAAGCTATTTAAGAAGAGGAAGAGAGTGTCCTTCGGAAGCTCAAGCCCAAGATCCCAGACCACAATGATGCTCATCTCGTGGCTGAGGATATGAAGCTCAGGAGAGATTCATGGCTAAGGAAGTGGAGAGAAGCAGACCCGTATGCTTCTAGGAGAAGGACTGCCGTGGATTACAGATTTCACACCAAGGAGTAGCAAGACTTTTATGAGACTGTTTTGCTTGACAAGAAGCCAATCGTTTGTGACATGAGATGGGTCGACTGGACATACATCAAGGAGAATGAAGAGCACTACCCAGGAGTTCAGGACAGCTTCAGAGCGTGTGGAGTAGAGGACTTTGTTGGGCAGAAGCTCACAAAGTGGAACGAGGAACTCATCATGCAGTTCTACTCCACAGCTCACTTTTTTCCGGATGGAAGGATTATATGGATGTCAGAGGGTACAAGGTACCAATCTACAGTGGCTGAGTGGGCACAGATCATCAATGCCTAGAAGAGCAAGATGAGGACTTGGATATCTATGCCAAGAAGAAGATGGACCATAACTCCATGTCCAACATGTACAAGGAAATTCCCAATGAAGCTCTTGACACATTCAAGTTTGGCTCAGTGCACTATCTGCTCTCAGGATTGCCTACTATCAATTGGATACTAAGGCACACTGTTGCCTAAGTCTGGAGATCACAAGATGATCAGAGGTCACGCGATCAACCTGCTTCATGTCTTTGACGTGCCTCAGAAATTCAAGGTCATGAGTCTCATTGTGGAAACCATTAAGAGGACAGCTGCAGATCAGAAGAGGAGCTGTGGATATGCCCCTCAGATTCAGGAGCTCATCAACTCCAAGATGGGCACGGGCGTATATTTCTTGGATAAGGAACACCTACCCATCCGTCCAGATTTCGAGGACAATGAAGTTGTGATGACAGAAAATGAGCCATCGTCTGCACAAGCATATGAAAAGAAGGAGAAGGCGAAGAAGGAAAAAGCTGGCAGGATGCCTACTCAAGAGGAGGCATCTGACTATTTCTTGAAGACCAAGCAAGAGCAGCTTAGTTACTTGATTGCATCCATGGTGAGAATTGAGCAAAGTCTAGCCAACCTCACTAAGAATCAGCAGAGCCTAGAAAGGATTATGGAACAGAAGTTCTATGACTTGGATGTCAGGGTAACGGAAGTTCAGTCTGTAGTGGAGCAGCTTCAGGAGGAAATGAATGAGAGGAGAGGCAGGACCACGACTCATGCTTTTTCTAGAGTGCCACGAGGTCCGAGGTCGTCTGCACTGCCAGTTGCTGACACCAGAGCTACAACGTCTGCACCAGCCACAGCCTCAGCTCCAGCGTCTACTTCAGCTCCAACTCCAGCGACTACTTCAACATCTACAGAAGCCTTCGTCCTTGGAGTGATCTGGACTCCACCACCACCTGAAGATCAAGCCTGAGCGTCAATCTAGTGCTATGCATTTTCTAGGAACTTTTTGGTAACTTGTTGCCAAAGGGGGAGAAGATGTATAGATCATAGGCTTCGAGAGAGAGAGTGTTGCTTTTCTCTCTTGCTTTATTTGGTGGTTTTTCGAACTTTGTTTGCTTGTGAGTGCTTGATACTATGTCATTATTTGTGAGACATCGATGATCATGTGTTTGATCATAAGCTACCTTAATGTTTGCTTGATGCTTGCTTAAATATTATCATGTTATCTATCATTTGTGATCATTCACTATTCTTGGTGATGAGTGCATGTATTTCAATCTTATCATTTTGAGCGCTACACCAAGATGTCTGTGACATGGAAGAGTAACCCATGATTCTAACTCTTTGTGCATTTGCAGTCCAAAGCAAATTTTAAATATGCACAAATTTAGGGGGAGCTCTTGCTTATCACATACTTCTCAAAGCGACGATATATTTCATGCTTATTATCATTTGTCGAAGCTTTGATCTATATGTTGTCATCAATTACCAAAAAGGGGGAGATTGAAAGTGCAACTATCCCTAGGTGGTTTTGGTAATTCATAACAACATATAGCTCATTGAGCTAATTCTATTTCAAGATGATTATTTCAGGAAAGCTCAATGATTGGCATGGCATGGATGTGAAAGTGGAACCCTCAAAATGCTAAGGACAAAGGATTGGCTCAAGCTCAAAAGCTCAAGACTCTTCATTTTATATTTTAGTGATCCAAGATCACATTGAGTCCATAGGAAAAGCCAATACTATCAAGGAGGGATGAGGTGTTCCTTAATGAGCCTCTTGCTTCATGTGCTTAGTGATATGCTCCAAAACCCTCAACTACTTTCCCATATCCACATATGACCTAAACTCTAAGCCAAACTCGGTCCTACCAATTTTTCCTATCCGGCGCCACCGAGTTTCACTTGTCATTAGCCACTACCAAACCCTAGCAATTCGGTTCTACCGATAAGGTTCTCGGTCCCACCGAGATGGGGTTGCAATCTCTCTGTTTCCCTTTCGTAACTTTTCGGTCCCACCGAAAGAGAGAATCGGTCCCACCGAGATTGCAATGTAAACTCAGTGTTTCCCCTTTGTAACTTTTCGGTCTCACCGAGTTTCACTCGGTCGCACCGAAAGAGCAAATCGGTCCCACCGAGTTTGCCTGACCAACTCTCTGGTTAGCTAATTACCAAACTCGGTCTCACCGAGTTTGTGTGATCGGTCTCACCGAGATTACGTTATGCCCAAACCCTAACCGAATCGGTCCTACCGAGTTGCATGTCAGTCCCACCGAAATCACTAACGGTCACTAGGTTTACTATCTCGGTCAGACCGAGTTTATTGATTCGGTACCACCGAGATTGGAAAACTGTGTAACGGTTGGATTTTGTGTGGAGGCTATATATACCCCTCCACCTCTTTCTCATTCCAAGAGAGAGCCAACAGAACACACACATCATTCCAACTCATTTGTTCTGAGAGAGAACCACCTACTCATGTGTTGAGATCAAGACATTCCATTCCTACCATATGAATCTTGATCTCTAGCCTTCCCAAGTTGCTTTCCACTCAAATCTTCTTTCCACCAAATCCAAATCCTATGAGAGAGAGTTGAGTGTTAGGGAGACTATCATTTGAAGCACAAGAGCAAGGAGTTCATTACCTACACACCATTTGTTACTTCTTGGAGAGTGGTGTCTCCTAGATTGGCTAGGTGTCACTTGGGAGCCTCCGACAAGATTGTGGAGTGAACCAAGGAGTTTGTAAGGGCAAGGAGATCGCCTACTTCGTGAAGATCTACCGCTAGTGAGGCAAGTCCTTCATGGGCGATGGCCATGGTGGGATAGACAAGGTTGCTACTTCGTGGACCCTTTGTGCGTGGTTGCTTCTTCGTGGAACCTTCGTGGGTGGAGCCCTCCATGGACTCGCGCAACCGTTGCCCTTGGGTGGAGCCCTGTGTGGACTCAGGCAACCGTTACCCTTCGTGGGTTGAAGTCTCCATCAACGTGGATGTAGGATAGCACCACCTATCCGAACCACGGGAAAAACATCCGTGTCTCCAATAGCGTTTGAAATCTCCAAACCCTTCCCTTTACATTCTTGCAAGTTGCATGCTTTACTTTCCGCTGCCAATATACTCTTTGCATGCTTGCTTGAATAGTGTGATGATTACTTGACTTGTCCTAAAATAGCTAAAATCTGCCAAGAACTAAAATTGGGAAAAGGTTAAGTTTTTATTTGGTCAAGTAGTCTAATCACCCCCCTCTAGACATACTTTCGATCCCACAGCCCACCTTTCACATCATGTCACAACGGCGTATTTGGGCCGGCCCATTAACGCCTACTTTCACTCGATCCTCCGACGCCTGCTCCCTCCCTCAGTCCCTTGCTACCCCTTGTCTGCCGCCGCCGCACCTGAATCCCCAATCTATCTCCCCACTTAAAGCCGACGCGGTGTCTCCCAGAGATGACCCGCTCCTAATACCCTCGTCGTCCTTCTTCTCAAGGCGTCGTCGTCGCATCCCCTCCTCCATGATTTGGCAGTGGCCAATACCGATGCCCTCCTCTCCACCACCACCGGCCATCCCTCACCTCCACGTCGCCGTCCCTTAACCTCCGTCGATCTCCTCCCGGATGGATCCTTCCATGTCACTAGCTCGATGGAGGTGTGCCTCCGCTGTCAACGTTCTTCTCCCTCCCCGACCTCCCGTCGCCGTGCTCCACGGATCCGGCCATGGCCACAACTAACGCAGCTTCCCCGTCCACAACTGATGACACCAGCGATGTGGCCATGACGGTTGCTGCCGGATCCATGGACGAGCTCACCCCGGCCTTCTCCTCGCTTTCCCCCATGGCTGGGTCTCCTGATCATGTGTGGAAAAAATACTTCATGTATTGTTCTAATTGACCACGAAATTCCCTGGTACATAACATGTGGCAAAAATACTTCTGGTACTGATTTTAACTGAGTCCCCCATAGAGTGAATTGCCACTGATATCTTTGTAACAGGGAGTGAGGATATGCACATATGATAATTATGCTACAGATTTTATCTTTTAGCTAGATGTGTACACATAGGCCTTTATTAAGTGCATTTCAAATAAACCTGGGCATTTAATGATTATCTATTTATGTGTGCAAGATACAAGAATAAGATTAATGATCTTGTTAAGGAGCATGTTGAGAGTGCAAATCTGATCTCTTGATGCCAATGTCTTTAGTTCATAATTGAGGAGGAGGACGGCGAGGGCGTGAGGAGGGGATCATCGCCGTGGGACACCGTGTCGGCTTGAGGTGGAGAGCCAAACTGCCAGAAGCTTATGACATGAGTGAAGGTGTTAATCAAGAATAGAGATTCTCAGTAGCAGTGCAGCGATACAAATATGTATATCATTTACTTGGATCATTATCCACGGTGTAGTCTGATGGTAATTTGTCTACTTACCACAGTTTGCAGATTCTTTCACAACTTTATTTTATGCTTTCAGAATTAAAGTTTTGGGGATAGTTTGGAAGTTGTAATCAAGGCATTATTATTGCTCTATGTTACTATTAATTTCATTTATCATCACCTTAGGCTACTCGAACTGTCGGCCATGCGTTGTGATTTAACAATACTTGACTGATTAAATCCATTTGACAGATGCAAGTGCAATGCAAGTGTTGAATTGTGCTTATGAACAACAAGCTCATTTGGAGAATGTATTTGAACTATGACCCAAGCAGTCGTACAAGTGGATCTGCACATATTATTATCAAGGTATTGACTCATCTTTTAATTTTCTTTGCCACTCTAAAATAATTGGATTTCCCTGGTTTTATCCCTCATGTGAGCATTTTGATTTCTGTTTTCTAGAAGCTTAATAAGATAGCTGAAAAAATACAGAAGATTAACCAGGCACGAGGAGAGGGAAGAAGGGAGAAAAAGAAAGGAAATACATAGTAAGTTTATTGATTAAAGAGTTATAGAAACACACCTGCTTAACTATATGTAAAGATCTCTCTATATATTTGGTAGCAATATAGGTGTAGTCTCTACTCCTAATGCCTTAGTTGGCAGTCTCGCCTCACTTTCACCTTGTCCCACCACTTCTATCTTTCGTCCACCTTTCACATCATGTCACAACGGCGTATTTGGGCCGGCCCATTAACGCCTACGTTCACTCGATCCTCCGACGCCTGCTCCCTACCTCAGTACCTCGCTACCCCTTTGTCCTCCCCCGCGCAGCCGAATCCCCGATCTGTCTCTCCACCTTAAGCCGACGTGCTGTCTCCTAGTGATGACCCCCTCCTAACACCCTCGCCGTCCTTCTCCTCAAGGCGTCGTCATCGCATCACCTCCTCCATGATTTGGCCATGGCCACTGTTGGTGTCAAAACCGGTAGATCTCGGGTAGTGGGTCCCGAACTGTGCGTCTAAGGCGGATGGTAATAGGAGGCAGGGGACATGATGTTTACCCAGGTTCGGGCCCTCTTGATGTAGGTAATACCCTGCGTCCTTCTTGATTGATCTTGATGATATGAGTATTACAAGAGTTGATCTACCACGAGATCGAAGATGCTAAACCCTAGAAGCTAGCCTATGGTATGATTGTTGTTGTCCTACGGACTAGACACTCCGGTTTATAGACACCGGAGGGGGCAAGGGTTACACAGAGTCGATAACAATGGAGGAGATCTACATATCCTTATTGCCAAGCTTGCCTTCCATGCCAAGGAAAGTCCCATCCGGACACGTGACGAAGTCTTCTCTTGTATCTTCATAGTCCAAAAGTCCGGCCAAAGGATATAGTCCGGCTGTTTGGAGACCCCCTAATCCAGGACTCCCTTAGTAGCCCCCAAACCAGGCTTCAATGACGACGAGTCCGGCGCGCAGATTGTCTTCGGCATTGCAAGGCGGGTTCTTCTCCAAATTCTGAATATCCGCTGAGTAGTGTCCGGCTCCCCATAAATGTTGCACTTCTTGGCTTCTGCACCCAATAAGGGCTATCTTCCACATGTAGGAGCCGGGGCATTTTTACATTTGCCACCCTAGCCATGTAAGTAAACTGTCTATTAAAGGGACGGGGATTCTTAGATCCAAACCACACTATCCTCCCATGGCGAGTATCCATCGGGGCGCCCTCGGAAAAATCCATTCCAACATGGCCGGCCATCGCAACTCCTCCTCCCACTGCCGTAGCCCTAAGCCCGGTGATTGGGAGAAGTGTTCCGTCCCGCACAACCAATTAGTAGAGTTGCAGACCTAGGGTTTTCTCCCTCCAGCATATATGGTCCCCGTTCGAGCCGGGCTCGCCACCTATAATGGCGTGGAGCAAGCGGAGAGCTTCCCCAATCCCTCCAAGGGGGAGCGGGTATGCCTTGTCCCTTATTTACTAAGGGGACTTGGATTTCCAATCCATCCATTCCTTCGTGGGCTCCTGGAGGTTTACGGCCTCCAATTGCATAATTTTACCCCCGCTTCCATATTACACATCGTTGGTTATGTTGCCCTTTGTGAGCTGTTTCTGGGCTACGAGGCTCATTTCGAGCTGTGGAAGAGGTTATTATGCCTTGTGCCCCATACACAGGAGGGGTCACTATATCAAGTGGGCGGAGCCGAAATATGGCGCATCGCTGGGATTGGATACCTGTCAGGTACCCCGAAGAAGACATTCGAAGACTGGCCTTCGGAGTGGTTTTACATGGAGGACGTCCCCCTTCCAGGTCCTATTCGGAGGGGTCTTCCCGAGTTCAACAATGCTCCTCTGAAGAAACGCCGAAGCTGGCAACCATGGAGCCCCCGGGAGGAAGACAACGGAGAAGTCCTTTACCTGATGGACTGCATTAAAGTGCTAGCTCAATCAGGATTGACAATAATCGAGGTTATGTCAATATGCATAATGCGGGGGGTGCAACCACTTCAATATCGAGGGCACCCCCCTGTGGTGCTTTAACGGGGAAGATGATGCCACCCGATGTGGGCGTAAGGGACCAGACTCCGCTGCTGCTCTAGCAAAAATTATGTCCGAGTTGTTCGAGGGAGAGGAAGAGGAGTTCATCCGTATTAAGCCACAGGACGGATTCTCGATGTACAACCCTCCAAGCTGGGTAAGATGTCACTCTTTACTCCCAACCTTCCTGCATTCTTCGTCGTAAATACTCACCTTGCCGTTTCACGGCAGGAACTTCAAAAAGTTGTAAGGGAGGTTAACAGCCCACCTCCACAACCGGAGGACCCTGACCGGGCCCTCGATCCCTGACTCGAAGAGGATCTGGACATATTTGTGGAGCTGATAGACAAGACATTCCATCAATTGAGCTGCGATGATGCCATGGTGGCCATCTTGGCCGACTATCCTGGGCTACTCCCAGCATCGCATGTAAGGAAAAACCGGAGTCCCAACTTCCGAGAAGGATCCCCTTTTATGCACTTCACCTACCGTACACATATGGTGTTTTACAGGGAAGGCCTTTGGGACACCATGCCGAACCCGCAGTGACTCGCCAACAAGGGGCACCGAAGCCGGGTAGGCCAAAAAGGAAGGCGATCAGGACTGAGACGGCGGCGCAGAGGTATGATACAAAACCTCACTCCGTGGTTGTCGTCTTTCTTTAAATTATAATGACGTCCATGTTTCCTAGTAGGAAAAACGCTCGCCGGACTATATCCGGAGAGGCTGCTGATCACGCCTCCACCAGTCGGGCTCCAGGGCCGGACATAGAGGTGGAAGCTAACACGGGGCGGACGCCGGATGCTCCTCCTATAAAGGATGCCAACAGACTATCCGCTACAAATTCCAAAGTGGAGAGCGCCATGAATCTCAGGCGTCGCCGGGCCGTACTCCGTGACGCTTGTTTCTCCCAAGAGGCGTTCGATGCCTTCAACTCAGGAGATGCCTACATTCGTGCTGCTCAAAATGGTCTTGCCAGAGCCACGGGACAGTATGTAAAGGACATACAGGTAGGAAAATCTGATGATTATATATATCAGTAACCCCTGAGACTTGAAACAGTTGACACAACTGATTTAAGGATCATTATTTGTGCAGGTTCTTACAGAGAAGAATACCCAAGAGTGCAAAGCCCAGCTACAGGCCGCGGTGGCCGCGTTGAAGGAGTCCGAGAAGGCCCCCTCTGGTAACACTTGCTTCTATTGCAAAGAATTACAGGTACCAGATAGTATGCGGCATGCATGAAAATCTAAGAGTAGATGTTGCAGATGACCCCGGAGTGAAACCGGAGGCCGTGCCGGGGGATGCGCAACGTGCTAATCGACAGCTAAATGCTGGCGAGCGCATGATTACGCGGGTCAGGCAGGAGAAAAATAATCTCCAGGACGCCAATATCCGGCTGGACGTGGAACTGAAAGACGTCCGAGCCCAGCTTGCGGACTCCATGAAGGAGAATAAGCAGCTTCGACACGACATTTTTAGTAAATGCTTGAATGAACTTTTGAAGGAGTTCGGCGAAGAAGCCGGCTAACAGAGTTATGTCTGCAAGTATGCTGACGGGTCGTCCCGCGGAGGAGGTGCCCGTGTCTGTGGGTGATCTTCTACCAGAGCTCTCACAACTGCACGTACGAGTTCGGCAGGTGATGCAGGGTATTGCCCAAGCCTTGTGGCCATCCGTGTTCCTGCCAGGAGGCATGGGGTAGCTTATAGAGAAGCTCAAGGGAGCGCGGCGGCGCTTCCTATTATGGAAGATATCAGCCTGCCGACAAGGTGCAAGGGAAGCCTGGGCTATGGTGAAGATGCGATATACCAAAGCTGACCCAAACCACATGCGCGAGGTCGGACTTGTGGGGCCCGATGCGAAAGAGATCCCCGTCAGTTTGGTGTATGACCAAGTCGAATTAGCCGCAAAGTATTCCCAACAGGATTGTAGGCTAGACAGCCTGTTGGATGGTATAAAAGAAGAATTTAATTAGTCTTAGAGACTGTGTACTTCAAGTGACATATATAATGTCCCTAGCTGGATTGTAAATCATTTGTCATGGCGGACCTTTACACTTCGACCTCTAGACCCGATAGTCCGGAGTGTATCCGAATACACGCTCGGTTATGTAAAAACTGGGGTATGCATGGAAACCAGGCGTAGGGGTCATAAGTGCTTGAACAGACAAGTACCCAACTAGCTATGTTATATTACATGGGTAGTAAGAAACATCTTCCAGGGAGAATAGTTCCGTTAAGGGTTCCTTTCGCTGGGTACGCATGCCCTAATGTGCATGTCCGAACTGCGAACAGAGATGCATGCTATAAACATCTGGGGGCATGTGTCAAATTAAATAAAAGTCATTTTTTGTTCACCGACCAAATATTCCCTTAAGAATGCTAGCTTTCGGCTTCACCCAGTCTGAGGTACACATCCGGCTGACCCGACAGTAGCAATCGCAGAGGTGTTCCCCTTATGCCCTAGCCGAATTAACGGGAACAAAAGGCATAAATACAAGAGCCAGGCAACCCAGCTTGGCCAAAAATTAAGTCATATCAATGCATATAATGGCGAAAAAAGGTACATGCGGAAGGATAACACATGTGTGGGGCATAAAGCCTAGAAAAATAGTTATATTAAGCTTCTGTATAAGAAGGCCCCAGGTATAATGAGCATGGTTAGCGCGTCAAGATTGTGTAACCAAGACACAAGTTTAGCCCTTTAAGGCCTTGAGGAGAATAAAAAGAGAGAAAGAGAGCAAAGACAAATAATTGATATGCAAAAAAATTGATGGAGGTAAGGAGACGAACATAGAGTCCGGCACTAGGCGTAGAATCTTCGGAGTCTGGCTGCGTTCCATGGGTTTGGCTCGAGTCGATTGTCCGATGCATCCCGCAGACGGTACGCTCCACCGGTCAGAACCTGGTTAATAATGAAGGGACCTTCCCATTTGGGATTGAGCTTGTTCTTTTTCTTCTCCGGCAGGCGTAGAACTAGTTCGCCAACATTATAGGTTTTGGCCCGTACTTCTCTGCTTTGATACCTTCGAGCTTGTTGCTGATAGAATGCGGAACAGGCTTTTGCCATGTCACGCTCCTCCTCTAGGGCGTCCAAACTGTCCTGCCGATCGAGTTCGGCCTCTTTTTCTTCGTACATGCGCACTCGAGATGAGTCATGAATTATGTTGCAAGGCAGAACCGCCTCTGCGTCGTACACCATAAAAAACGGTGTGTATCCAGTAGTGCGATTCAGCGTGGTCCGTAGCCCCCATAGTACGGAGTCGAGCTCCTCTACCTAGTGCGTGTTTGATTCCTTTAAGGACCGCACTAATCTGGGTCTGATGCCGCTCATGATAAGACCATTTTCTCGCTCGACTTGACCGTTAGTTTGCGGGTGATAGACAGAAGCATAATCCAGCTTGATGCCCATGTTGCTACACCAAAGTTTTACCTCATCAGCTGTAAAGTTCATGCTGTTGTTAGTGATGATGTTGTGGGGGATGCCATAATGGTGTACAACCCCAGATATGAAGTCTATCACCGGTCCGGATTCAGCCGTTTTAACGGGTTTGGCTTCTATCCATTTGGTGAATTTATCCACCATGACCAGTAAGTATTTTTTCTTATGGGTTCCCCCTTTAAGGGGTCCGACTATATCAAGCCCCCAGACCACAAAGGTCCAATTAATGGGGATTGTTTGGAGAGTGGTAGGCGGCATATGGCTTTGGTTTGCAAAAAGCTGGCAACCGACGCAATGTTGGACAAGATACTGCGCATCTTCTCGAGCCATCGGCCAATAGAAACATGTACGGAAGGCCTTGCTTACAAGGGCCCGGGCTGCGGTGTGGTGGCCGCCGAGTCCAGCATGGCTTTCTGCCAAAAGCTTCCGCCCTTCCTCTTCGGAGATGCACCTTTGAAGGACTCCGGTAGTGATTTTCTTATAAAGCTCTCCCTCGTGGACCTTGTAGGCTTTAGATCGCCGCACTATGTAGCGTGCCTCGTTTTGGTCCTCGGGTAGTTCCTGCCTGGTTAGGTAGGCCAGGAATGGTTCTGTCCACGGGGTAATGACGACCATTATCACGTGGGCTGAAGGTGTTATTTCGATGGTAGAGCCTCCGATTATGCCAGAGTGTTCGGTATTTTGTGTTGTGGCCGGGTCCAGAATATTGTTACCGGTGTACCCTTCCCATACCATGGATGGCTTAAACAGCCTTTCCAAGAAGATGTTAGGTGGGACAGGATCGCGCTTAGCGCCGATACGGGTGAGGATATCCACCGCCTGATTGTTTTCCCGAGACACATGGTGGAATTCGAGCCCCTCGAACCGAGCTGACATTTTGAGTACAGCGTTGCGATATGCCGCCATTTTCGGATCCTTGGCATCGATGTCTCCATTTATTTGAGATATTGCGAGGTTCGAGTCCCCACGCACCTCCAGGCATTGAATGCCCATGGAAACTGCCATCCGGAGACCGTGTAATGGGGCCTCGTATTCGGTTGCATTGTTGGAGTCTGTGTATAGTATTTGGAGTACATATTGGACTGTATCTCCGGTGGGGGACGTTAGGACGACGCCAGCCCCCAGACCAGCCATCATTTTAGAGCTGTCAAAGTGCATGATCCAATTGGAGTATGCGTCGTACTCTTTAGGGAGTTCGTCTTCTGTCCATTCAGCGACGAAATCGGCCAGTACTTGCAAATTAATGGCTCGCCATGGTCTATATGTTATGTCGAACGGGAGGAGCTCGATAGCCCATTTGGCAATCTGGCCCGTGGCATCGCGGTTGTTTATTATGTCATTGAGTGGTACTTCTAAGGCCATCGTAATTGAACACTCTTGAAATTAGTGTCATAATATCCGGGATGCCATGAATACCGCATATGCTATCTTTTGATAATGTGGGTACCGTGATTTGCATGGAGTGAGGACAGTGGATACAAAATATACCGGCTTTTGAAGTGGGAATTTATGTTCGTCCGTCTCTCGTTCGATGACGAGCACTGTGCTTACAACTTGGTGAGTTGCCGCTATATATAACAGCATTGGTTCGCCGACATTTGGTGCGGCCAAGATTGGGTTGGTGGCCAGGATGGCTTTTATTTCTTCCAATCCGGCCGTGGCCGCGTCCGTCCACTCGAAGTGTTCGGTGCGCCGAAGAAGGCGATAAAGGGGGAGTGCCTTTTCTCCTAATCGGGAGATAAAGCGGCTTAAGGCCGCCACACATCCAGTTAACTTCTGGATTTTCTTGAGGTCGGTTGGGATAGCCAACTGCGACAGAGCTCGGATTTTGGCCGGATTTGCTTCAATTTGTCTACTGGAGACGATGAAGCCCAGGAGAAGCTCGGGAATCCAGACATAGTTCGTCCTCAAGATAGAGGGAGAATCGCCGCATTACTCCTCCACCACCGCTATCTATTGGGTGATGTCAGGACCCCGATTCCAAGTCACATCGATCTAGCCGGTAACACCTCATATCACTTTGCGGCCTCACGCACGGTATCCTACGGGTGTCGCCTTACCATGGCCCGGGACCGTTTGCGCCTTTTGGCTCACGTATATGATAGTGTTGCTAGCATCCATATGACAGAGAACCCGGGCCGACATGGCTAGTCGTGAACCCAAAGCGGCACAGACCTATGGAGACAGGCATACATGAATCACATCGAACATGTCGGTCATCAGCGAGTGATTCCGGGCTGTAGCACTGGGCTAACAAGACTCCGGGGAACCCGGGCTGTAGCAGGCTAGGCAGGACTCCGGATATCACCGCGTGACATTTCCCCGAAGGGACAGACAAAGGAACAAAGTGAAACACATGCCGGCCAGTCAAGTGTCCTGAGTAGTAGTGCTGGGCTAGCAGGACTCCGGTGAACCGGGCTGTAGCGGACTACTATGGCTCGAGGAACACTAGACTACATTTCCCCATAAGAAGGGCTGCCAAGGATAACAACTAGATTGTCGGATCCCACTCATACCAAGCATTTCAATCATACACACAATATGCCCGATATGAGTACATACAACATGGCATCACAACAAAACTCTACAACATCAAGTACTTTATTTAAAGGCTCCAGAGAGCCATACATAACATGTTCATACAGATAGGGGTCACATGACCCGACACTCAAGTCATACAATCATACAAGCACATGCGGAAGCAACTAGTCTGAGTACAGACTCTAGAAAGAAGAAGGCTTCTCGAAGCCTGTCTATCTACATAGGGCCCTCCATGGCCAGGATCACCACCTGGGTGGCTAGTCACTCGTCGACGTCAAGGTCTACGTAGAACCCATCGGAGGGGGCGGTGTTGTCGTCTGAAAACAGTAATTAAGCAAACATGAGTACAAAGGTACTCAGCAAGTCTTACATCAAAACCTACTATACATGCTTATTCTCAAGAAGGTGGTGGGGTTAATGCAGCAAGCCAGCTTTGACTCTTGGCTAAGCTATGCTACGAAACTTCACCAGTAAAATAGTTTTCGCACACGAGTCCACTACTCACCAACACAATACTCCACCGGGGATCCTCCCTCGTCATCCTACCAGAGGGCCATCCTCGGTACTCACACTTATCTTGAGTCTTTTGTTAGCACCCATTAACTTGTCTATGAACTGTATAGGCAACCAAGTAGTCCTTTACCGCGGACGCGGCTATTCGAATAGTTTTATACCCTGCAGGGGTGTACTTCTTCATACACGCTTTCACCACTCACCGCCGCTTACACGACATGTACTCGGCAAACTTCAAGCGGAAGCCCAGCGAGGGTGTCGGCCACGGCCTACCTAAACACTTAAGTCCCTAGTCCAGCTTTATCGCCTATCCAGGTTCCATCTGGAGGGAGTCCGGCCGAGGTTTCCACATACGGCCCCGAACGATCTGAACAGGGTCCCGAGATGCCTAACGGGCGCCCGGCATACCCGGCCACGGTGTATCTACCGCAACATAGCCCACCCCTAGGGTCAGCGCTACGCACGGCCGCCAACACATAACCTACAAACACCAGAAACTAGTTGCAACTCCTGGACAGAGTACTAGGGTGGTTAAGAAGCTGAGAGGGTCAATTAAGGATCCCAATGCATGGTAGTAGCTGAATCTTAAATCACACATACAGATCTCAGTTCTTAGGGACGGCCTCAATGAAACAACCCACCATGTACTCCTACATGGCCTCTCATCGATACCTTTACCAAAACATGTTCAACACATCCCTCACATTACCGGCATAAGCTTTTCACTCTGGCCCATCACCCAGATGAACCAGACCTGACACAACTCTAAGCATAGCAGGCATAGCAAGGTAGGAATCACATACATGGCTCAATCAACTCCTACACATGCTAGTGGGTTTCATCTAGTTACTGTGGCAATGACAGGTCATGCAGAGGATAAGGGTTCAACTACCGTAGCACACAGCAGTTTGAATCGTGTTGTCTTAATGCAGTAAACAAGAGTAGAAGCGAGAACATGGGTTTGTATCGGAATGATTAATGGTTGCTTGCCTGATGGAGTGGTAGTGGGATACTTCCCTTCAGTTGGATACTCATGAATATCCTCGGAGGCAGAACCTACCACGAAGAACACATGGGAACACAATCAACACATGACGATATGCAACAATATGATGCATGCTATGACATGGCAATATGAATGTGTCTTGGCCTAATGCAAGTTATAATAGAAAGGAATGAACTCATTTGAATCAAAGATTCAAATATTAGCTCATTAAACATGGCCTTAATAGTGCATTTCCTTATTATGCTTAAACAGCAAGGTAAACTTGTTTTGTCATGCATGAAACCATTACAGATGGATAGATTGAATTTTTCTGATAATTTTTCATATATAAATTATTTCATTTGGAGTTACAGTTGAATTTCTATGATTTTTATAAATTTTAAACATTCTCTGGAATTTCCTGAACAAAAATAAATCCAGAAAATGCATTACTGCGTCAGCATTGCATCATGCTGACCTCAGCAGGTCAAAGGCGCCAGCCCAAGTCAAACCTGACTGGTGGGCCCCTTCTGTCAGTCTCTCAGCTAATTAACATGATTAGATTAACACTAATTAGCTGTTAGTGGGGCCTGGGCCCACAGGTCAGTGACTGAATTAAACAAAATTAGTTAAAACTAATCATAGATTAGTTAGCAGACAGGCCCCACCTGTCATAGACTCAGGGGGGGTCTACCTGGGCCCACCCAGGGGTCAAACTGGGTCAAACTCGCCGACGTTGAGCCGCCGGCGAGGCCGAGACGGCGGAGAGCTTCGGATTTGGTCCTCCGGTGACCAAATCGACGGTGGAGACGTGCTACGCGTAGCTGGGGAGCTGCCGCATCCAGTGGTGCAAGTGGTTGGACACGGGGACGCCGGAAACGACGCCGGCGATGACCTTGGCGGTCGCCGGAGTTCGGGCGTGGATGGATTCGACGCTACGGTGCACGGGAGAGGGAGCTGGTGGTGGCTACGGGCTCCTGGTGCTGCGCTGAGCACAACGGTGAGCTTGGCCTTGAGCCACGGTGGCTCTGGCCACGACGGCGCCATGGTCGGCAGCGGGGAGCTCTCGGGTGCGGTGGGTATGGCGGCTACCGAGGCCAAACGAGCACGGAAGCTAGAGAAAAAGGAAGAGGAGCTCACAGCGGGGTCGGAGAGGGGGTCAGCGAGCTCGGGGAGGACTTGAGGCCGGCGAATCGAACGATGGTGTCCGGCGGTCGTGGACGGGGAAGAAGGGCACCACGTCGTCTTGGGGTCGTCCGAGCTTGCGTGGGTCGATGGAGAGGTCCAGGGTGACGAGGCAGAGCGATTGGGCTCGTCGGAGGGGCGAGGGAGTGGCTCTGGTGGCAACTACGGCGATCGGCGGCGAGGGACGCGCTCGGCCATCGCGGGAGAGAGTGAGGGAGACGAGGGGGAGAGTGAGCGAGGAGGAGAGGGGACGTGGGGGTCGCGTGGCATCTCTGGACGTCTCCATGCGTCGGCAGAAGCAGGAGGTGGCCGGCGTGTGGCCGCGGGCGCCGGCCACGCGCTCCGCGTCCTTCTGGCGGGAGGAGGACGACGACTGGCAGGGCCAGTCGGCTGGGCCGAGCCAGGTGGGCTGGCCAGCACAGGTAAGGCCCAGGTGGGCTTCCCTCTCTCCTTTTTTTTAATTTGTTTCTGTTTTTTTTTATTTAACTACAACTTTTGGGCTTTATTTAAAATACTAAAACGTTTCCAAAAAACCTGAAAATAATTGTGGGCTCTGTTTAGATTATTTCCAGCAGCAAACATTTATTTCCAGAATTATTTGAGCATTTAAATTATTTTATAGCATTTAAATGCCCAAATTCAAATACTTATGATTTAACTCAATGACCTTCTGTTGACCTAGGAAAATATGCACCAATTTTTCCAGAGGTTCTAACCCAAGAAAAAGAGGGTGAACTTTTTAGAAGGGCATTTCAGGTTCATTGAAAATAATTTTAGTAAACCCTAGTTGTTTCCAGGGGGGTTCGTTGGGGGTTCTGTCATCCCCATTTCAAATTTAAGAGGAAAATAAACATGATGCACACTCTAATGCTTGAGCTAGCTAGGGTGTGACAACTCACCCCCACTCAAAAGAATCTCGTCCCGAGATTTAGGATCCTCCGGGAAGAAGGTGGGGTACTCAAGTCGAAGACGATCCTCCCTTTCCCAAGTGGCTTCTTTCTCGGAATGGTGTGACCATTGAACCTTGAGAAACTTGATATTATGACGTCGAGTGGTACGCTCGGCTTGATCAAGGATATGAATGGGATATTCCCGATAGGAGAGGTTATCTTGTAGATCAACCGTTTCTTGGTCCACTCCACGGATAGGATCCGCGAAGCAACGCCTGAGTTGTGAAACGTGGAAGACATCGTGAACTCAAGAAAGATGCGGAGGTAGTTCCAATTGGTAGGCAACTTCTCCTCGTTTGGCAAGAATGCGAAAGGGTCCAATGTAACGAGGGGCCAATTTGCCTTTGATACCGAAATGATGGGTTCCCTTTAACGGAGTAACCCGAAGGTAAGCCTTCTCGTCGACTTCATAAGTCATAGGCTTATGTTTACGATCATATTGACTCTTTTGACGAGATTGGGTTGTTTTCAATTTCTCACGAATAACGCGAACCTGCTCTTCCGCTTCCTGAATCATATCCGGGCCAAAGAGTTGTCTTTCCCCGGTTTCTGACCAGTTAAGAGGCGTTCAACATTTTCGTCCATAGAGAACTTCAAAAGGAGCCTTGCCAAAGCTGGCTTGATAACTATTGTTATAAGCAAACTCCGCGAATGGAAGGCATTTCTCCCAACTCATTCCGAACGAGATGACAGAAGCTCGGAGCATATCTTCCAGAATTTGATTGACTCGCTCTACTTGACCACTTGATTGAGGATGGAAGGCAGTACTAAAAGAGAGACGAGTTCCCATAGCATTTTGGAAACTTTCCCAAAATCGAGAGGTGAAGAGACTCCCACGGTCTGAGTTAATTTCCAATGGAACACCATGAAGAGACACTATTCGGGAGATGTATAAATCGGCTAGCTGGCTAGCGGTGATACTCTCACGAACAGGTAGAAAGTGGGCTACTTTGGAAAGACGGTCGATCACGACGAAGATTGCATTATTCCCTCTCTTGGTCCTGGGAAACCCAGTGATGAAATCCATACTGATTTTATCCCATTTCCATTCGGGAATAGCCAAAGGTTGAAAGGTGCCAGCAGGCCGTTGATGCTCTGCTTTAACACGACGACAAATGTCGCAATTAGCAATGTATTGAGCGATTTATCTCTTCATCCTAGTCCACCAAAACCTCTGGCGTAGGTCTTGATACATTTTAGTACTACCGGGTTGAATGGTGAGAGGGGATTCATGAGCTTCCTTAAGGATCAACTGGCGCAGATGTTGTTTCTTGGGAACCACCAAACGGTTCTCGAAGAAGACAGCACCTCGCTCATCCATGGAGAAACATTTAGCAACTCCACTAGCGATGTTTTCCTTAATCCGGGATATGCCCTTATCATACCGCTGGGCGGTTATGATTTGATCCATAAGGGTAGGTTTGGCCACCAGGGTGGATAGGAATCCTCGAGGAACAATGTGAAGGTTAAGCTTACGGAATTCCTCGTGGAGAGGTGGTTGACTCTGTTGTAACATCAGGTTGTTACAATAGGATTTACGGCTTAGTGCATCAGCCATGACATTGGCTTTGCCCGGGGTGTAAGTTATTCCTAAGTCGTAATCCGAGATCAACTCAACCCAACATCTTTGCCTGAGATTCAAGTCTGGTTGGGTGAAGATATATTTCAAACTTTGGTGATCGGTGAAGATCTCGCAACGATTACCGAGGAGGTAATGTCACCAGGTTTTAAGTGCATGGACTATAGCTGCAAGCTCTAGATCATGTGTGGGATAATTTTCCTCATGTGGGTGTAATTGCCGTGAAGCATAGGCAATTACCTAACGATCCTGCATGAGTATGCAACCTAGTCCTTGTCGCGAGGCGTCGCAGTAGATAATAAAGTCCTTGGAGAAATCTGGTGGTACCAGTACGGGAGCAGATGTCAGGCGTCTTTTCAGTTCCTGAAAGCTGAACTCGCACTGTGGAGTCCACTCGAACCTTTTATCTTTCTTGAGGAGTTCAGTTAGAGGTTTAGCAACCTTGGAGAAATTCTCGACGAAGCGGCGGCAATAGCTCGCTAAGCCAAGGAAACTCCGAACTTGCTTGACCGTCTCAGGTGGAGTCCAATCAAGGACGGCTTGAACTCGCTCGGGATTTACAGCAATACCCTTGCCAGAGATTACATGGCCTAGATAGGTCACCTCTGGCAACCAAAATTCACACTTGGAGAATTTGGCATAAAGGCGATGCTCTCGAAGTTTCATCAATACCAGCCTTAGATGTTCGGCATGTTCCTCTACATTCTTGGAGTAGATGAGTATGTCATCGAGGTATACTACGACGAATTTATCCAAGTACTCCATGAAAACCGAGTTCATTAACCGCGAGAAGGTGGCTGGGGCATTGGTTAAACCGAAGGACATGATGGTGTACTCGTATTGGCCATAACGAGTAACAAAGGCCGTTTTGGGAATGTCCCCGTTTCTGATTTTTATTTGATGGTAGCCCAACCTCAAATCCATCTTGGAAAAGACTGAGGATCCAGCGAGCTGATCATACAGATCATTGATCCTGGGAAGAGGGTATTTGTTCTTGATGGTGACCAGGTTGACAGGGCGATAGTCCACAACCATTCGACCCGTTCCATCCTTCTTCTTGACGAAGAGGACGGGGCATGCCCAAGGAGAGGAACTAGGACGGATGAAACCCTTTTTCAAGGACTCATCGAGTTGGTTCTTAAGCTCGGCTAGTTCTAAGGGTGCCATCTTGTAGGGTCTTCTAGAAATTGGAACGGTTCCTGGGACAAGGTCTATCACAAACTCGACATCCCTGTCAGGTGGAACACCTGGCAATTCTTCTAGAAAGACATCCGGAAAGTCTCGGACTACCGGAACATCCTCAAGGTCTGGAAGGGGGTTGGCATTTAAGTAGTAGAGCTGGCGCTTGGCCACTCGAGTTAAGACATTGACTGTCTTGCCCGATGGGTGAGTAAGTTGAACGGTTCTAGTGGCACAATCGATCTTAGCATAATGAGCTGACATCCAGTCCATACCCAAGATGATGTTTATGTCCGAGGACTTGAGAGCTATTAAGGATGCAAGGAAGACAAGTCTATCGACAAGGATTTCGTTCCCACGGCTTACTCTAGAAGTTTGCCATCTAGAGCCAGGAGTTTGAATTTCCATGGTAGAGGGCATGTCACAGAATGTCATGTTGTGCAATCGAGCATAGTTCTTGGACATGAATGAATGAGATGCTCCAGTATCGAAAAGAACAGATGCTGGATGGCAGTTAACAAGGAGCGTACCAAGGACGACGTTGGGATCCTCATGAGCCTCCTCGCTGAAACATAGTTGACATGGCCACGTGCAGTGGTGGCCAGCTTGGCGTAGAATGTTTTTCCCACGGGCTTACCACGGCCAACGGACTTTCCAGTTTGATTGGGGCTGTTGTTCTGGGGACACTCTCGGCTATAGTGACCCGGCTCTCCACACTTAAAGCATGTCACCACATTGGGGCGTGGAGCAGCATGAGCAGCGGGGCCACCATAGGGCTTGGGTGGCGCAAATTGCTGGTTGGGATGAGGCGCCTCAAAGGATGGCCTCGGGATGAACCTGGGTGGCAGTGCCGTGCTTGGGATCCACACCCGGCGCTTCTGAGCTCCAGAGCCGGATGAAGAGCCAAAGTCACGGGAGTGCTTGCGTGAAGCGTCATAATCAGTCTGGCCTGTCTCAGCACTGATGGCTTTATTGACCAACTTCTGAAAGGAGGTGCACTCGTGCAGACGAAGATCGCGGCGAAGCTTAGGGCTAAGTCCCTTGCGGAACCTTGCTTGCTTCTTAGCGTCAGTAGATACCTCTTCGGGAGCATAGCGTGCCAGATTTCCAAATTCTTGACTATAAGCATCCACAGTCAGTCTTCCTTGGGTGAAGTTGCAGAACTCCTCCCTATTGCGATCCATGAGACCTTCCGAAATGTGATGCTCGCGGAAAGCCTCACTGAACTCAGCCCAAGTAGTAACTTGGCCGACCGGGCGCATAGCTTCAAAGTTTTCCCACCAAAGGCTAGCAGGGCCTTCGAGGTGATAGGAAGCATAGGTAACCTTGTCGGCTTCGGCTACGTTGGCAGAACGTAGCTTGTGGGTAATGCTGCGAAGCCAGTCATCTGCGTCAAGGGGTTCGACGGAATGGTTAAACTTTGGAGGGTACAGCTTGATAAAGTCATTGATCGACACCAAGTCATTTCGCGGGTGGCGTGCAGTGTTCTGCTCAATCCTCTCTAGCAGGCGGTTAGTCTCATGCTTGTTTCTTTCCGCCTCCAGCATTACTTTGGCCAGAGAAGGCGGGTGAGGCAAATTTTCACCCCCAGCTGCACTGGCTTCCCCCTGCTCCGAGGCAGCAGGGTTGCTGCGGGTGTTGACCATCCTAGGAAAAATCAAGACAATGGTTTAGATAAGGATGGCTCAAACTCAGCAAGGAAGTGCAGAATGTAATGGATAACACGGAATGCAGAGATGTTCATCCGTATGTCATGGTAATATAAAACTGCCATATATATACCAACAGTCATACACATCATACATAGTTTAGTACAAGCCCAGGCTACAGTACAACTATGATGAAAGACATTACAACTCATCAGAGGCATTCCAAGCTCCTATACATTATTTTTCTACACCTCCGGATTTTATTAGACACAAAGTCATATTCCACAAGTCTCACAGGACAATGGAGATACAACTACTACAATACTAGTGGTACTACTACTAACTCAGACAGCTCCGTAGTAGTCCTCATCGAAGTCACCTCCGTAGCCTGGAAGTTCAATGTGACCATCCGGGAACAGACGGTCCTGAGGAGCCTGTGGACCATAGGGGCTAGGATGAGGTCTTGGACCAACAAACGGTGGCCTGCGGGGACCACAGGGTGGGGTGATGCCTCCCACATCACGCCAATCCACCATGTCTGGCAGAGCTGATCTCACAGGATACAGATCCCTTGTATCCATACATCCAGCTTGCACCGTAGGTGCAAACCGAGTCAATGTGGCCCAATGATCAGCGCGGGTATTGAAAAGCTCCAGCCTCAAGGCCCGATTCTCTCGGTCCTTATCTTCGAGCATCTCGGCAGTGGTACGAGTTAATGAGTCCTCCTGAGTGGAGTCAGCATAGATAGCCTGAAGATACCCTTGCGCTCCCGGAAGTGAAGCTGGCAAGTAACAGAAGTCGGTGTTCCGAAGCAGGCTAGTCCGGACTCGCATAATGGTCATCATGGAATAGGCAGCATCCTGCACAGCCAACTCAACAGTAACCCCCAGTCCATAGGAACAGTGAAGGGGCTCGATAGATCCAGGATAAGAAGGAAATATCCTGACGGTGCAGAAATATTGGCTTTGATTAAAGTCTCGGAATTGCTCTTCGACGGTGTATTCGGGATACCAACGGTAGCCCGTCTCGATCATTACCCGGACTAACATAGCAGTATGACCGGGCACGTCGAGGCACCGGGTCAGGCGAACCACTTGGTTTTGAACACGGTTGGCCATCTGAAAGCACAACCACAATGCAAAGACATCAGAATTTCTAGGGAAAATTGGACAGCATAACAGCTGTAAATGCTCAGAAAAAGATTTGAGACATCCATAATAGTACGCAATACCACTCAACAACATCATATCAAGGATCTGATCCAATTAGCAACATACTAAGAATAGTAGAAACTGAACTGGGACTTGTAACAACAATCCTGTAAGCTACTATGGATTAGTAACACGTGAACCTGATAGAAGAAGAGAGCCTAGTCCTTAACCCACGTTGAATGAGAAGAGAATGACCCAGATCAGAGACATAGGGTAAAGGAGTAAAAGAGCCTTACGTTCCCTCCCACAATCAATTCCCCTACATATAACTAAAGCATTTCTTGACTCGACATCGACCAGTTTGGCTCAACGAACCTACAGGCAGTCCAGCTCTGATGCCAACGCTGTCAGGACCCCGATTCCTAGTCACATCGATCTAGCCGGTAACACCTCATATCACTTAGCGGCCTCACGCACGGTATCCCACGGGTGTCGCCTTACCATGGCCCGGGACCGTTTGCGCCTTTTGGCTCACGTATATGATAGTGTTGCTAGCATCCATATGACAGAGAACCCGGGCCGACATGGCTAGTCGTGAACCCAAAGCGGCACAGACCTATGGAGACAGGCATACATGAATCACATCGAACATGTCGGTCATCAGCGAGTGATTCCGGGCTGTAGCACTGGGCTAACAAGACTCCGGGGAACCCGGGATGTAGCAGGCTAGGCAGGACTCCGGATATCACCGCGTGACATTTCCCCGAAGGGACAGACAAAGGAACAAAGTGAAACACATGCCGGCCAGTCAAGTGTCCTGAGTAGTAGTGCTGGGCTAGCAGGACTCCGGTGAACCGGGCTGTAGCGGACTACTATGGCTCGAGGAACATTAGACTACATTTCCCCATAAGAAGGGCTGCCAAGGATAACAACTAGATTGTCGGATCCCACTCATACCAAGCATTTCAATCATACACACAATATGCCCGATATGAGTACATACAACATGGCATCACAACAAAACTCTACAACATCAAGTACTTTATTTAAAGGCTCCAGAGAGCCATACATAACATGTTCATACAGATAGGGGTCACATGACCCGACACTCAAGTCATACAATCATACAAGCACATGCGGAAGCAACTAGTCTGAGTACAGACTCTAGAAAGAAGAAGGCTTCTCGAAGCCTATCTATCTACATAGGGCCCTCCATGGCCAGGATCACCACCTGGGTGGCTAGTCACTCGTCGACGTCAAGGTCTACGTAGAACCCATCGGAGGGGGTGGTGTTGTCGTCTGAAAACAGTAATTAAGCAAACATGAGTACAAAGGTACTCAGCAAGTCTTACATCAGAACCTACTATACATGCTTATTCTCAAGAAGGTGGTGGGGTTAATGCAGCAAGCCAGCTTTGACTCTTGGCTAAGCTATGCTACGGAACTTCACCAGTAAAATAGTTTCCGCACACGAATCAACTACTCACCAACACAATACTCCACCGGGGATCCTCCCTCGTCATCCTACGAGAGGGCCATCCTCGGTACTCACATTAACTTGTCTATGAACTGTATAGGCAACCAAGTAGTCCCTTACCGCGGACGCGGCTATTCGAATAGTTTTATACCCTGCAGGGGTGTACTTCTTCATACACGCTTTCACCACTCACCGCCGCTTACACGACATGTACTCGGCAACCTTCAAGCGGAAGCCCAGCGAGGGTGTCGGCCACGGCCTACCTAAACACTTAAGTCCCTAGTCCAGGTTTATCGCCTATCCAGGTTCCATCCGCAGGGAGTCCGGCCGAGGTTTCCACATACGGCCCCGAACGATCTGAACAGGGTCCCGAGATGCCTAACGGGCGCCCGGCATACCCGGCCACGGTGTATCTACCGCAACATAGCCCACCCCTAGGGTCAGCGCTACGCACGGCCGCCAACACATAACCTACAAACACCAGAAACTAGTTGCAACTCCTGGACAGAGTACTAGGGTGGTTAAGAAGCTGAGAGGGTCAATTAAGGATCCCAATGCATGGTAGTAGCTGAATCTTAAATCACACATACAGATCTCAGTTCTTAGGGACGGCCTCAATGAAACAACCCACCATGTACTCCTACATGGCCTCTCATCGATACCTTTACCAAAACATGTTCAACACATCCCTCACATTACCGGCATAAGCTTTTCACTCTGGCCCATCACCCAGATGAACCAGACCTGACACAACTCTAAGCATAGCAGGCATAGCAAGGTAGGAATCACATACATGGCTCAATCAACTCCTACACATGCTAGTGGGTTTCATCTAGTTACTGTGGCAATGACAGGTCATGCAGAGGATAAGGGTTCAACTACCGTAGTACACAGCAGTTTGAATCGCGTTGTCTTAATGCAGTAAACAAGAGCAGAAGCGAGAACATGGGTTTGTATCGGAATGATCAATGGTTGCTTGCCTGATGGAGTGGTAGTGGGATACTGCCCTTTAGTTGGATACTCGTGAATATCCTCGGAGGCAGAACCTACCACGAAGAACACATGGGAACACAATCAACACATGACGATATGCAACAATATGATGCATGCTATGACATGGCAATATGAATGTGTCTTGGCCTAATGCAAGTTATAATAGAAAGGAATGAACTCATTTGAATCAAAGATTCAAATATTAGCTCATTAAACATGGCCTTAATAGTGCATTTCTTTATTCTGCTTAAACATCAAGGTAAACTTGTTTTGTCATGCATGAAACCATTACAGATGGATAGATTGAATTTTTCTGATAATTTTTCATATATAATTTATTTCATTTGGAGTTACAGTTGAATTTCTATGATTTTTATAAATTTTAAACATTCTCTGGAATTTCCTGAACAAAAATAAATCCAGAAAATGCATTACTGCGTCAGCATTGCATCATGCTGACCTCAGCAGGTCAAAGGCGCCAGCCCAAGTCAAACCTGACTGGTGGGCCCCTTCTGTCAGTCTCTCAGCTAATTAACATGATTAGATTAACACTAATTAGCTGTTAGTGGGGCCTGGGCCCACAGGTCAGTGACTGAATTAAACAAAATTAGTTAAAACTAATCATAGATTAGTTAGCAGACAGGCCCCACCTGTCATAGACTCAGGGG
This sequence comes from Triticum urartu, assembly GCF_056163025.1. NCBI lineage: Eukaryota > Viridiplantae > Streptophyta > Magnoliopsida > Poales > Poaceae > Triticum > Triticum urartu. The sequence continues at coordinate 337,437,210 of NC_141879.1, read as the reverse complement.
GGGTCTACCTGGGCCCACCCAGGGGTCAAACTGGGTCAAACTCGCCGACGTTGAGCCGCCGGCGAGGCCGAGACGGCGGAGAGCTTCGGATTTGGTCCTCCGGTGACCAAATCAACGGTGGAGACGTGCTACGCGTAGCTGGGGAGCTGCCGCATCCAGTGGTGCAAGTGGTTGGACACGGGGACGCCGGAAACGACGCCGGCGATGACCTTGGTGGTCGCCGGAGTTCGGGCGTGGATGGATTCGACGCTACGGTGCACGGGAGAGGGAGCTGGTGGTGGCTACGGGCTCCTGGTGCTGCGCTGAGCACAACGGTGAGCTTGGCCTTGAGCCACGGTGGCTCTGGCCACGACGGCGCCATGGTCGGCGGCGGGGAGCTCTCGGGTGCGGTGGGTATGGCGGCTACCGAGGCCAAACGAGCACGGAAGCTAGAGAAAAAGGAAGAGGAGCTCACAGCGGGGTCGGAGAGGGGGTCAGCGAGCTCGGGGAGGACTTGAGGCCGGCGAATCGAACGACGGTATCCGGCGGTCGTGGACGGGGAAGAAGGGCACCACGTCGTCTTGGGGTCGTCCGAGCTTGCGTGGGTCGACGGAGAGGTCCAGGGTGACGAGGCGGAGCGATTGGGCTCGTCGGAGGGGCGGGGGAGTGGCTCTGGTGGCAACTACGGTGATCGGCGGCGAGCGACGCGCTCGGCCATCGCGGGAGAGAGTGAGGGAGACGAGGGGGAGAGTGAGCGAGGAGGAGAGGGGACGTGGGGGTCGCGTGGCATCTCTGGACGTCTCCATGCGTCGGCAGAAGCAGGAGGTGGCCGACGTGTGGCCGCGGGCGCCGGCCACGCGCTCCGCGCCCTTCTGGCGGGAGGAGGACGATGACTGGCAGGGCCAGTCGGCTGTGCCGAGCCAGGTGGGCTGGCCAGCACAGGTAAGGCCCAGGCGGGCTTCCTCTCTCCTTTTTTTTAATTTGTTTCTGTTTTTTTATTTAACTGCAACTGTTGGGTTTTATTTAAAATACTAAAACGTTTCCAAAAAACCTAAAAATAATTGTGGGCTCTGTTTAGATTATTTCCAGCAGCAAACATTTATTTCTAGAATTATTTGAGCATTTAAATTATTTTATAGCATTTAAATGCCCAAATTCAAATACTTATGATTTAACTCAATGACCTTCTGATGACCTAGGAAAATGTGCACCAATTTTTCCAGAGGTTCTAACCCAAGAAAAAGAGGGTGAACTTATTAGAAGGGCATTTCAGGTTCATTGAATATAATTTTAGTAAACCCTAGTTGTTTCCAGGGGGGTTGGTTGGGGGTTCTGTCATCCCCATTTCAAATTTAAGAGGAAAATAAACATGATGCACACTCTAATGCTTGAGCTAGCTAGGGTGTGACAGGTGACCGACGGAGAGTTAATCTCCCTTTGGTCGGGTTTAAGACCAATCCGATCGTAGTCCGTAGCGACTCCTAGAGCGGCGATGCGATCCAAGAGCTCGTTCAAAGAGGAGAGATCCATTGGATCCATCTGCTCGGTGAATTTGGAGCAGATGTGGAGACTATTTTCGATGACCCGAGAAGTCATCGTCGGCACAGTGGCCGAGCGGGCGGTCATGACGAAGCCGCCTAGTCGGAGAGTTTGGCCTACAGCCAGGGCTCCCCCAGAGGTGATGTTGTCCTTGACAACAAGACGAGCCATCCCTCCTTATGGTGACGACACAGTGGAACTCTCAACGAAAGAACCAATGTCGGTGTCAAAACCGGCAGATCTCAGATAGGGGGTCCCGAACTGTGTCTAAGGCGGATGGTAATAGGAGGCAGGCGACACGATGTTTACCAGGTTCGGGCCCTCTTGATGGAGGTAATACCCTACATCCTGCTTGATTGAACTTGATGATATGAGTATTACCAGAGTTGATGTACCACGAGATCGAAGAGGCTAAATCCTAGAAGCTAGCCTATGGTATGATTGTTGTTGTCCTACGGACTAAACCCTCCGGTTTATATAGACACCGGAGGGGGCTAGGGTTACACAGAGTCGGTTACAAGGGAGGAGATCTACATATCCATATTGCCAAGCTTGCCTTCCACGCTAAGGAAAGTCACATCCGGACACGGGACGAAGCCTTCAATATTGTATCTTCATAGTCCAATAGTCCGGCCAAAGGATATAGTCCGGCTGTCCGGAGACCCCCTAATCCAGGACTCCCTCAGCCACCACCGATGCCCTCCTCTCCACCTCCACCGGCCAGCCCTCACCTCCACGTCGCCATCCCTTAACCTCCGTGGATCTCCTCCCGGATGTATCCTTCCATGTCACTAGATCAATGGAGGGGTGCATCCGCCGTCATCTTTCTTCTCCCTCACCGACCTCCCATCACCTTGCTCCACCGATCCGGCCGTGGCCACAACCGACGCAGCATCCCCGGCCACCAGTGACGACACTAGCAATGTGGCCATGATGGTCGCTGCCGGATCCATGGAGGAGCTCACCCGGGCCTTCTCCTTGTTTTCCCCCACGGCTGGGTCTCCTGATCCCTGGCACTGCTTTGTTACAAGCACCTCTGTAGGAATGGCACATCATGTGTGGCAAAAATACTTCATGTATTGTTCTAATTGACCACGAAATTCCCTGGTACATAACACGTGGCAAAAACACTTCCGGTACTAATTTTAACTGAGTCCCCCATAGAGTGCATTGCCACTGATAGCTTTGTACCAGGGAGTGAGGATATGCAGATATGATAATTACTTTACAGATTTTATCTTTTAGCTAGATGTGTACACATAGGCCTTTATTAAGTGTGTTTCAAATAAACCTGGGCATTTAATGATTATCGGTTTATGTGTGCAAGATACAAGAAGAAGATTAATGATCTTGTTAAGGAGCATGTTGAGAGTGCAAATCTGATCTCTTGATGCCAATGTCTTTAGTTCATAATTGAGGAGGAGGACGGCGAGGGCGTGAGGAGGGGATCATCGCCATGGGACACCGTGTTGGCTTGAGGTGGAGAGCCAAACTGCCAGAAGCTTATGACATGAGTGAAGGTGTTAATCAAGAATACAGATTCTCAGTAGCAGTGCAGCGATACAAATATGTATATCATTTACTTGGATCATTATCCACGGTGTAGTCTGATGGTAATTTGTTGACTTACTACAGTTTGTAGATTCTTCCACAACTTCATTTTATGCTTTCAGACTTAAAGTTTTGGGGATAGTTTGGAAGTTGTAATCAAGCCATTATTGTTGCTCTATGTTATTCTTAATTTTGTTTATCATCACCTTAGGCTACTCGAACTATCGTCCATGCTTTGTGATTAAACAATTCTTGACTGATTAAATCCATTTGACAACTGCAAATGCAATGCAAGTGCTGAATTGTGCTTATGAACAGCAAGCTCATTTGGAGAATGTATTCGAACTATGACCCAAGCAGTCGTACAAGTGGATCTGCACATATTATTATCAAGGTATTGACTCATCTTTTAATTTTTTTGCCACTCTAAAATAATTGGATTTCTCTGGTTTTATCTCTTATGTGAGCATTTTGATTTCTGTTTACTAGAAACTTGATAAGATAACTGAAAAAAATTACAGAATATTAACTAGGCCGGAGGAGAGGGAAGAAGGGAGAAAAAGAAAGGAAATACATAGTAAGTTTATTGATTGAAGAGTTATAGAAATACACCTGCTTAACTATATGTAAAGATCTCTCTATATATTTGGTAGCAATATAGGTGTAGTATCTACTCCTAATGCCTTAGTTGGTAGTCTCGCCTCACTTCCACCTCGTTCCACCACTTCTATCTTTGGCCCACCTTTCACAACACGTCACTACGGCGTATTTGGGCCGGCCCATTAACGCCTACGTTCACTCGATCCTCCAACGCCTTCTCCCTCCCTCAGTCTCTCGCTACCCCTTGTCCGCCACCGCCGCACTCAAATCCCCGATCTGTCTCTCCACCTTAAGCCAACGCGGTGTCTCCCAATGATGACCCCCTCCTGACACCCTCGCCGTACTTCTCCTCAAGGCATTGTCGTCGCCTCCCCTCCTCCATGATTTTTCCATGGCCACCACTAATGCCCTCCTCTCCACCGCAACTGTCCATCCCTCACCTCCATGTCGCCATCCCTGAACCTCCGTCAATCTCCTCCCGGATGGATCCTTCCATGTCACTAGATCGATGGAGGGGTACCTCCACCGTCATCATTCTTCTCCCTCCCCGACCTCTCTTCTACATGCTCCATGGATCTGGCCGTGGCCACAACCGATGCAGCATCCCCAGCCACCACTGACGACACCAACGATGTGGCCATGACGGTCGCTGCCGGATCCATGGAGGAGCTCACCCCGGCCTTCTCCTTGCTTTCCCCCACGGTTGGGTCTCCTGATCCCTGGCACTGCTTCGTTACAAGCAGCTCTGTAGGAATGGCACATCATGTGTGGAAAAAATACTACATGTATTGTTCTAATTGACCACGAAATTCCCTCGTACATAACACGTGGCAAAAATACTTATGGTACTGATTTTAACTAAGTCCCCCATAGAGTGCATTGCCACTGATAGCTTTGTACCAGGGAGTGAGGATATGCATATATGATAATTATGCTACAAATTTTATCTTTTAGCTAGATGTGTACACATAGGACATTATTAAGTGCATTTCAAATAAACCTAGGCATTTAATGATTATCGGTTTATGTGTGCAAGATACATGAAGAAGATTAATGATCTTGTTAAGGAGCATGTTGAGAGTGCAAATGTGACCTCTTGATGCCAATGTCTTTAGTTCATAATTGAGGAGGAGGACGGCGAGGGCATGTAGAGGGGGTCATCGTCGGCGGATACCGTGTCGGCTTGAGGTGGAGAGCCTAACTGCCAGAAGCTTATGACATGAGTGAAGGTGTTAATCAAGAATAGAGACTCTCAGTAGTAGTGCAGCGATACAGATATGTATATCAATTACTTGGATCATTATCCACGATGTAGTCTGATGGTAATTTGTCTACTTACTACAGTTTGCAGATTCTTCCACAACTTCATTTTATGCTTTCGGACAAAAATTTTTGGGGATAGTTTGGAAGTTGTAATCAAGGCATTATTATTGCTCTATGTTATTCTTAATTTCGTTTATCATCACCTTAGGCTACTCGAACCGTCGGCCATGCTTTGTGATTAAACAATTCCTGACTGGGTAAATCCATTTGATAGCTGCAAATGCAATGCAAATGTTGAATTGTGCTTATGAACAGCAAGCTCATTTGGAGAATGTATTCGAAGTATGACCCAAGCAGTCGTACAAGTGGATCTGCACATATTATTATCAAGGTATTGACTCATCTTTTAATTTTCTTTGCCACTCTAAAATAATTGGATTTCTCTGGTTTTATCTCTTATGTGAGCATTTTGATTTCTGTTTACTAGAAGCTTGATAAAATAATATTAACCAGGCCGGAGGAGAGGGAAGAAGGGAGAAAAAGAAAGGAAATACATAGTATGTTTATTGATTAAAGAGTTATAGAAACACACCTGCTTAACTATATGTAAAGATCTCTCTATATATTTGGTAGCAATATAGGTGTAGTCTCTACTCCTAATGCCTTAGTTGGTAGTCTCGCCTCACTTCCACCTCGTTCCACCACTTCAATCTTTGGCCCACCTTTCACAACACGTCACAACGGCGTATTTGGGCCGGCCCATTAACGCCCACGTTCACTAGATCCTCCGACGCCTTCTCCCTCCCTCAGTCTCTCGCTACCCCTTGTCCGGCACCGCCGCACTCGAATCCCCGATCTGTCTCTCCACCTTAAGCCAACGCGGTGTCTCCCAACGATGACCCCCTCCTAACACCCTCGCCGTCCTTCTCCTCAAGGCGTTGTCGTCGCCTGCCCTCCTCCATGATTTGTCCATGGCCACCACTAATTCCCTCCTCTCCACTGCAACCGGCCATCCCTCACCTCCATGTCGCCGTCCCTTAACCTCCGTCGATCTCCTCCTGGATGGATCCTTCCATGTCACTAGAACGATGGAGGGGTACCTCCACCGTCATCATTCTTCTCCCTCCCCGACCTCTCTTCGCCATGCTCCATGGATCCAGCCGTGGCCACAACCAATGCAGCATCCCCAGCCACCACTGACGACACCAACGATGCGGCCATGACAGTCGCTGCCGAATCCATGGAGGAGCTCACCCCGGCCTTCTCCTTGTTTTCCCCCACGGCTGGGTCTCCTGATCCCTAGCACTGCTTTGTTACAAGCAGCTCTGTAGGAATGGCACATCATGTGTGGAAAAAATACTTCATGTATTGTTCTAATTGACCACGAAATTCCCTGGTACATAACACGTGGCAAAAATACTTCTGGTACTGATTTTAACTAAGGCCCACATAGAGTGCATTGCCACTGATAGCTTTGTACCAGGGAGTGAGGATATGCAGATATGATAATTATGCTACAAATTTTATCTTTTAGCTAGATGTGTACACATAGGACTTTATTAAGTGCATTTCAAATAAACCTAGGCATTTAATGATTATCAGTTTATGTGTGCAAGATACATGAAGAAGATTAATGATCTTGTTAAGGAGCATGTTGAGAGTGCAAATGTGATCTCTTGATGCCAATGTCTTTAGTTCATAATTGAGGAGGAGGATGGCGAGGGCATGAGGAGGGGGTCATCGTCGGGGGACACCGTGTTGGCTTGAGGTGGAGAGCCTAACTGCAGAAGCTTATGACATGAGTGAAGGTGTTAATCAAGAATAGAGACTCTCAGTAGTAGTGCAGCGATACAGATATGTATATCAATTACTTGGATCATTATCCACGATGTAGTCTGATGGTAATTTGTCTACTTACTACAGTTTGCAGATTCTTCCACAACTTCATTTTATGCTTTCAGACATAAAGTTTTGGGGATAGTTTGGAAGTTGTAATCAAGGCATTATTATTGCTCTATGTTATTCTTAATTTCGTTTATCATCACCTTAGGCTACTCGAACCGTCGGACATGCTTTGTGATTAAACAATTCTTGACTGGGTAAATCCATTTGATAGCTGAAATGCAATGCAAATGTTGAATTGTGCTTATGAACAGCAAGCTCATTTGGAGAATGTATTCGAACTATGACCCAAGAAGTCAAACAAGTGGATCTGCACATATTATTATCAAGGTATTGTCTCATATTTTAATTTTCTTTGCCACTCTAAAATAATTGGATTTCTCTGGTTTTATATCTCATGTGAGCATTTTGATTTCTGTTTACTAGAAGCTTGATAAGATAACTGAAATTTTTTTATAGAATATTAACCAGACAGGAGGAGAGGGAAGAAGGGAGAAAAAGAAAAGAAATACATAGTAAGTTTATTGATTAAAGAGTTATAGAAACACACCTGCTTAACTATATGTAAAGATCTCTCTCTATATTTGGTAGCAATATAGGTGTAGTCTCTACTCCTATTGCCTTAGTTAGTAGTCTCGCCTCACTTCCACCTCGTCCCACCACTTCTATCTTTCACGAACCTTTCACATCACGTCACAAGGGCGTATTTGGGCTGGCCCATTAACACCTACATTCACTCGATCCTCCGACACCTTCTCCCTCTCTCAGTCCCTCGCTACCCCTTGTCCGCCACCGCCGCACCTGAATCCCCGATCCGTCTCTCCACCTTAAGCCGATGCGGTGTCTCCCAGCGATGACCCCCTCCTGACACCCTCGTCGTCCTTCTCCTCAAGGCGTCATCGTCGCATCCCCTCCTCCATGATTTGGCCATGGCCATCACCGATGCCCTCCTCTCCACCGCCACGGGCCAGCCCTGACCTCCACGTCGCCGTCCCTGAACCTCCGTCGATCTCCTTCTGGATGGATCCCTCCATGTCACTAGATCGATGGAGGGGTGCCTCCGCTGTCATCGTTCTTCTCCCTCCTTGACCTCTCGTCGCCGTGCTCCATGGATCCGGCCATGGCCACAACCAACGCAGCATCCCCGGCCACCACTGACGACACCAGCGATGTGGCCATGATGGTCGCTACGGGATCCATGGAGGAGCTTACCCCGGCCTTCTCCTCGTTTTCCCCCATGGCTGGGTCTCCTGATCCCTGGGACTGCTTTGTTACAAGCAGCTCTGTAGGAATGGCACATCATGTGTGGCAAAAATACTTCATGTATTGTTCTAATTGACCACGAAATTCCCTCGTACATAACACGTGGCAAAAATACTTCTGGTACTGATTTTAACTAAGTCCCCCATAGAGTGCATTGCCACTGATAGCTTTGTACCAGGGAGTGAGGATATGCATATATGATAATTATGCTACAAATTTTATCTTTTAGCTAGATGTGTACACATAGGACTTTATACCAGGGAGTGAGGATATGCATATATGATAATTATGCTACAAATTTTATCTTTTAGCTAGATGTGTACACATAGGACTTTATACCAGGGAGTGAGGATATGCATTGCCACTGATAGGTTTGTACCAGGGAGTGAGGATATGCATATATGATAATTATGCTACAAATTTTATCTTTTAGCTAGATGTGTACATAACACGTGGCAAAAATACTTCTGGTATTGATTTTAACTGAGTCCCCCATAGAGTGCATTGCCACTCATAGCTATGTACCAGGGAGTGAGGATATACAGATATGATAATTAAGCTATGGATTTTATCTTTTAGCTAGATGTGTACACATGGGCCTTTATTAAGTGCATTTCAAATAAACCAGGGCATTTAATGATTATCAATTTATGTGTGCAAGGTACAAGAAGAAGATTAATGATCTTGTTAAGGAGCATGTTGAGAGTGCAAGTATGATCTCTTGATGCTAATGTCTTTAGTTCATAATTGAGGAGGAGGATGGCGAGGGCATGAAGATGGCGTCATCGCCGGGGGACCCCGTGTCTGTTTGAGGTGGAGAACCTAACTGCGAGAATCTTATGACATGAGTGAAGGTGTTAATCGAGAATAGACATTCTCAGTAGAAGTGCAGTGATACAGATATGTATATCATTTACTTGGATCATTATCCACGATGTAGCATGATGGTAGTTTGTCTACTTACTACAGTTTACAGATTCTTCCACAACTTCACTTTATGCTTTCAGACTTCAAGTTTTGGGGATAGTTTGGAAGTTGTAATCAAGGCATTATTATTGCTCTATGTTATTCTTGATTTCATTTATCATCACCTTAGGCTACTCAAACTGTCAGCCATGCTTTGTGATTAAACTATTCTTGACTGATTATATCCATTTGACAGCTGCAAGTGCAATGCAAGTGTTGAATTGTGCTTATGAACAGCAAGCTCCTTTGGAGAATGTATTCGAACTATGACCCAAGCAGTCGTACAAGTGGATCTGCACATATTATTATCAAGGTATTGACTCATCTTTTAATTTTTCTTTGCCACTCTAAAATAATTGGATTTCTCTGGTTTTATCTCTCATGTGAGCATTTTACTTCTGTTTACTATAAGCTTGATAGGATAACTAATTTGTTTTATAGAATATTAACCAGGTAGGAGGAGAGGGAAGAAGGGAGAAAAAGAAAGTAAATACGTAGTAAGTTTATTGATTAAAGAGTTATAGAAACACACCCACTTAACTATATGTAAAGATCTCTCTATATATTTGGTAGCAATATAGGTGCAGTCTCTACTCCTAATGCCTTAGTTGGTAGTCTCACCTCACTTCCACCTCGTCCCACCACTTCTATCTTTCTCCCATCTTTCACATCATGTCACAATGACGTATTTGGGCTGGCCCATTAACGCCTACGTTCACTCGATACTCCGACGCCTGCTGCCTCCCTTAGTCCCTCGCTACCCCTTGTCCGCCGCCGCCGCACCCAACTCCCCGATCTGTCTCTCCACCTTAAGCCGGCGCGGTGTCTCCCAGCGATGACCCCCTCCTGACACCCTCGCCTTCCTTCTCATCAAGGTGTCGTCATCGCATCCCCTCCTCCATGATTTGGCCATGGCCACCACCGATGCCCTCCTCTCGACTGCCACCGGCCAACCTCACATCCACGTCGCCGTCCCTTAACCTCCGTGGATCTCCTCCCGGATGGATCCTTCCATGTCACTAGATCAATGGAGGGGTGCCTCCACCTTCATCGTTTTTCTCCCTCGCCGACATCCCGTTGCCGTGCTCCACGGATCCGGCCGTGGCCACAACCGACGCAGCATCCCCGGCCACTACTGACGACACCAACGATGTGGCCATGATGGTCGCTGCTGGATGCATGCAGGAGCTCTCCCCGGTTGTGGGAATCCTGGACTAAGGGGTCCTCGGACGTCCGGCCTGTTATCTATGGGCCGGACTGATGGGCTGTGAAGACATTAAGACCGAAGACTACACCATGTCCGGATTGGACTCTACTTGGCATGGAAGGCAAGCTTGGCGACCGAAGATTCCTTTTTATGTAACCAACTCCATGTAAACCCTAGATCTCCGCGGTGTCTATATAAACCGAAGGGGATAGTCCGGAAAGGACACCACATATGCTCATTACCATATTCATAGGCTAGACATCTAGGGTTTAGCCATTACAATCTCGTGGTAGATCAACTCTTGTAATACTCATATTCATCAAGATCAATCAAGCAGGAAGTAGGCTATTACCTCCATAGAGAGGGCCCGAACCTGGGTAAACATCGTGTCCCCTGTCTCCTGTTACCATCGATCCTGGGCGCACAGTTCGGGACCCCTACCCGAGATCCGCCGGTTTAGACACCAACACCAGCCTTCTCCTCGTTTTCCCCCACGGCTGGGTCTCCTCATCCCTGGCACTGCTTTGTTACAAGCAGCTCTGTAGGACTGGCACATCATGTGTGGCAGAATTACTTCATGCATTGTCCTAATTGACCACGAAATTCCTTGGTACATAACACGTGGCAAAAATACTTCCGGTACTGATTTTAACTAAGTCCCCCATAGAGTGCACTGCCACTAAGAGCTTTGTACCAGGGAGTGAGGGTATGCATATATTATAATTATAGTACAGATTTTATCTTTTAGCTAGATGTGTACACATAGGCCTTTATTAAGTGCATTTCAAATAAACCCGGGCATTTAATGATTATCGGTTTATGTGTGCAAGATACAAGAAGAAGATCAATGATCTTGTTAAGGAGCATGTTGAGAGTGCAAATCTGATCTCTTGATGCCAATGTCTTTAGTTCATAATTGAGGAGGAGGACGGCGAGGGCATGAGGAGGGGGTCATCGCCGGGCGACACCGTGTCGGCTTGAGGTGGAGAGCCTAACTACCAGACACTTATAACATGAGTGAAGGTGTTAATCGAGAATAGGGATTCTCAGTAGGAGTGCACCGATACAAATATGTATATCATTTACCTGGATCATTATCCATGGTGTAGTCTGATGGTAATTTGTCTACTTACTATAGTTTGCAGATTCTTCCACAACTTCATTTAATGCTTTCAGACTTAAAGTTTTGGGGATAGTATGGAAGTTGTAATCAAGGCATTATTATTGCTCTATGTTATTCTTAATTTCGTTTATCATCACCTTAGGCTACTCAAACTATCGGCCATGATTTTTGATTAAACAATTCTTGACTGATTAAATCCATTTGACAGATGCAAGTGCAATGCAAGTGTTGAATTGTGCTTATGAACAGCATGCGCATTTGGAGAATGTATTCGAACTATGACCCAAGCAGTCGTACAAGTGGATCTGCACATATTATTATCAAGGTATTGACTCATCTTTTAATTTTCTATGCCACTTTAAAATAATTGGATTTCTTTGGTTTTATCTATCATGTGAGCATTTTGATTTCTCTTTTCTAGAATATTGAAAAGATAACTGGAAAATTTTACAGAAGATTAACCAGGCAGGAGGAGAGGGAAGAAGGGAGAAAAGAAAGGAAATACATAGTAAGTTTATTGATTAAAGAGTTATAGAAACACACCTGCTTAACTATATGTAAAGGTCTCTCTATATATTTGGTAGCAATATAGGTGTAATGGTAGTAATAATAGAGACGATGTACTATGCTATCTATTAGCGAGCAAGCGTTTGAATTGTTGTTGATGTGCATTGTACATGCGCTTGGCCATTGGGATCGTGAGATGAGATCGACCGACTAAGTGCTTGTTTATTTGTTTTGTTCTTAATTTAACATTGTGGCAGGTTGCGAGGCAAATGCGCTATCGATGGCGATGTCGAGTTTGGATTGGGAAGGCGAAGATGAGAACATAGTTGGGGACGATGATGGTATAAAATCAACAATATTGTCTGATGTGCGCAATGATCCTAATGGTATAGGCTTGACGTGGTTGGTGCTAAACTACTAAGATATGCGTTGGCGCGAGGTGGGGGCCAGCACATGCGCGAGGTGCCTCACCCAGGAAACCGTTGGGGCTAGGTATGGGCGGCAGCCACCGTCCCTGTTATTGCCTGCAGGGTTGGTCTGCCCCTCTTCCCATAGGTCGACGCCGGTCGGTGTGCTCTTGGTTTCTAGAGAAGTACATGCGACCAGGAGGGCACGTATGGGTGTGTACATGGAAAGGACCACTATGATCATGCTCGATTTTCTTCGAGCAGGAGGACTATGCATCAATTCCATCGCCATCTATGAGACCTCCCTCTTCAAGGATGCACAACATCCAAACATGGTCAGTGTCGATGTTAAAACAGGCGGATCTTGGGTAGGGGGTCCCGAACTGTGCGTCTAAGGCGGATGGTAATAGGAGGCGGGGGACACGATGTTTACCCAGGTTCGGGCCCTCTCGATGGAGGTAATACCCTACTTCATGCTTGATTGATCTTGATGATATGAATATTACAAGATTTGATCTACCACGAGATCGGAGAGGCTAAACCCTAGAAGCTAGCCTATGGTATGATTGTTGTTGTTGTCCTACAGACTAAAACCCTCCGGTTTATATAGACACCGGAGGGGCTAGGGTTACACAAAGGCGGTAACAAGCGAGGAGATCTACATATCCGAACGGCCAAGCTTGCCTTCCATGCAAAGGAGAGTCTGACCCGACACGGGACGAAGTCTTCAATCTTGTATCTTCATAGTCTAACAGCCTGGCCAAGGGATATAGTCCGGCTGTTCGAGGACCCCCTAATCCAGGACTCCCTCAGTAGCCCCTAAACCAGGCTTCAATGAAGATGAGTCCAGCGTGTAGATTGTCTTCGACATTGTAAGGTGGGTTCCTCCTCCGAATACTCCATAGAACATTTTGAACTCATGGATAGTATCTGGCTCTGCAAAACAAATTCCACATACCACCATAGAGACTATAATATTTTCACAAATCTAATATGCTGACAACTTCTCATAACGTGACATCACACCCTGGCCTCAGTCATTATTCGAACAGTTTTTCCCAACCAGCCACTTCCCGTGTTGCGAGGCGGTTTTATTGGCACGTCTTGTCGAAGTAGAGATCGTGTCCCCTTATCACGGGATTCTCATCAATAAGGGTGCGGGTAACCCAATCATGCTCGTTAGTACGACTCCTCGATTTTAGGCAAGTTCCAAACGGCCACACGGAGGACGCTTAATATTCACCCTCTTTATAAAGGGGCCAAAGCATGTCCTTTTCTTATCGCGCTCAATCCCTCCCTTCCCCCACCCCGAGTTCCAACACCCAAGGCTCAGGCGAAGCACTTGGGACCTTCAATCATGTCCGGATCCAACCTTCAGGGCCGGTGGATGGCTTCCTCGGTCACAGAGGAGGACGTCAAGAAGCTAAGGGAGGCCAGGTATCTGACCGCCGCAATCTCGCACAGGCTTCCTGCCCGAGGACAGGTCATTCCCACTCCCGAACCCAATGAGAGTGTCGTATTTTTTTCCCACTTCCTCCGAGGGCTAGGCTTTAGTCTTCATCCCTTCGTCAGAGGGCTCATGTTCCACGATTTAGCTCCGAATTCCATCTTTCACATCTCATTGTTTATCTTCGTATGTGAGGCCTTCCTCCGCATCACCCCACACTTCGGCTTATGCTCAAGACCTTCAATGTGAAGCCGAAGATGATCGATGGGCGACACGCAGAATGCGGAGGTGCCACAATAAGCAAAGGTGTTGATGCCCCATGGCCAAAGGGTTTCTTCCCGGAGATATCCAACTTACGGCAGTGGGAGTGGTTTTACATCACAGCTCCCCGAAGTACTAAGTGGGTGGTTGCCCCCACCTTCCATTTGGGCCCCCACCACAACTGGCGTCATGGGTCAACAAGGGGCTAGACTAGGGGCCGGTTAATGACATGCCGACATTGCAAAGTCGTATCCGAGATCTCCTCAAGAGGGACGTCAGTCTCGTCAAAGTAATGCAAGTTATGCTAGTTCGTCGGGTCCTGCCATGCCAATGTCGATCTCTTCGTATGTGGGAGTTCCACCCGGAACGACCGCGAACTATTCAGCAGTTCTTCGGCGGGACGCTCGAAAAGATGTATAAATTGTTCTTCGGATCACGAATAAAGTATCCGGACACCACCGAGGATGCGGGTCTCAACTATAATTGTCCAGATACCCAGGTAAGTATTTCCACGACCGAACACACTGTCTTTTCATTTGCTATAACATAATTCTGAAAGAATTGCTCTTGGCTAGGACTGGGTAAGAAAGGAAAAGATGATCAGGTGTTCGTCCCCCCTTCCCGAGGGCTCGCCGGATCCTGTACTAGCCAGGATGCTGGAGTACGCACCTTATCAAGTGCCCTCGGGGGAAGATAAAAGGAGAGACGAAGAAGCCAAAAGCGAGCCTCATGTATTACTCATCCAAACCGGGCAATTAGTACCTCCACGAAGGAGGATAATCGAGGAGAAGAATCCAAAATTCCCTCTTCCCAAGGAAGGAAAAGGACCGCTCCTGAAGACTTGGAAACAAAGGTTTCCAAACGAGAGAAGAAACCCTCGCCATGAGGCCCTGCCTCGGAGGGCGTCCTTGCCGCCCAGTGCCCGCAAGGGGGTCAGCCCTCCACCGAGCTGTTAGTGAACAGAAGTACTTTTGGTAAATATATTTTGCCTTATCTCCACGGACAATAACCGAGACGTATGTCTTGCAGTCCGGATCGTAGCCCTTCCCAATAGAGTTCGTCTTCGAGGGATCTTCTTCTTGAGATGATGGAGAGCGAAACGCCCCCCCTTGTCTCCCCGCCTCCTGGGGCGGATGACCCTGAGGTGTCATCACGGAGGATTTCTCCTGATCCGCCAAGGCCAGAAGGTATCCCTTCCGCTACCCGAAGTCCGGAGTATTCGACTCCTAAGGGGAGCAACAGAAACAGTCTGGGCTTGTCCGGTGCGCAACCGGACGCACTGATGAATCTTTTGGAGCAAGCGGTAATCTCAGAGGAGCATCATATCTTAATGGGTACTGTGATCGAGAGGATCTCATCCACCAAAAGTGGGTTGCATGAATCTTTTGCGAGCCTGCGAAGAGGATTTGACGTACGCATAGTAATATATGAATTTTTGACGGTACCACACTCGCTAGGTGTGCTCTATACCGATAGTAGCCCCTGAGACTCTGGATGCTGTCGAGAGGCGGCAAGCAGAGAATCATAATACCGGCTAATGATCACGCTTCTATCCTATGCAGGTGGCTAACGGTCCGGTGGCTACCCGGACTGCTGAGCTTGCCGGACTAAGCTGGCAACTTGACGCGGCAGATGCCGATATTGCGCTTGTGAATAAGTGGCTTGACGAGGCAGAGGGTATGTATTTTCGGGTGGTTAACAGATATTAAGAGGAGCATGATTCTAGTATCTGATGTATGCTGTGACTACAGATGGAGCTGCCGTCGTGGAGACCCTTCCAGCGGAACTTGCCCGAGCCAAGGAACAAGCCAGGAGAAGTGATGCGGCCACCCTACAGGCGGGCGAAGACTTAAGATCCGAACAAGCTGCTCATCGCAAGAGCAACGATAAAATAGCCAAGATGGCTGTTGAGCTGAAAGATGCCGCGGCCGATATGAGCTTCTTGAAAAGGAAAGCCAAGTGAGAGTGGCTGACCTGAAGAGAGTCATGGAGGCAGCCAAGGAAACCCGTTCTAAAATCCGAGCGGCAGAGGAGGAGCTTCGTCAAGCCGGAGATATCACTGCTGGGAAGCCCTTTTTGTTGCGGACGAAGTTTGGAGATCCGAAGTATGCCCCTATGGATCGATTATGGAGTGCTGCAGACACGTGTGCGGACTTGGGAATGAGTGCTGCTGATGCGACTACGTTTTTCAAAGATTAAGAAGATCACGAAGTAGAGAAGTTGTTCTGGTCGTAGTTCAGTGCTCCGACGTGTGTGCTGCTCTTAAATTTGCAAATGGCCGAGTGGGTGGAGCTCCATAGGTTGTCTGGGCTTGATATAAGGTCCGTCGTGGATCATCTTTGGCCGAAAGGGCCAAAGCCAAATAGTTATTTTGGTTTAGTGCAATGATTCCTTGGTGTTGTGCAGCGTATCGATGCCGTAAAGAGGTCGGCGTGCATAGAGGGTGCGCGGATGGCTCTTGCCCGTGTTAAGACATACTAGGCAGAGATGGATGCTACCGCTATTGCAACCCAGGGTCCGACCGTAGGCCAGGTCTCGACCGAGCACTATTTAGGAGAAGTCCTAGAAGGCGCTCGGTTAATAGAGGCGCAGTGCTTGAAGAGTATCATGTTCGAGTGACATGTGTCCCAATTGTAAAAATAATATTCTTTGAATTATAAAGGCTATGTTTATACTTTTGCCTGAAAGTATTATGATGCCTCCTGTGCGGCCGTTTTATGTATATATATAACCTGAAAGTTTGCAGTCGTCGACTTCAGCCCCCACACACATAATGCGGGGGTGTTCGGAAAAGCACGTATTCACACCTGATCCAATGTCTTGGTCCATGAAGGAGGTGATAGCGCAGCGAACAAGGCAATCGGACTATATTGCTTTAACACTTTCCCTTAGCCATAGGAGTTTGACAGTGGGGCTACTATATAGCCCCTAGTACCTCCGCGCTTATCCGAATATGGTGCGTGTACATACATGACCAGGAAACCGGTCCTTCGTTAATGCAGAGGAATCACGAAGATTCTGCTGAGTCATCGAGTGGTTGACCAGTCTCGCGCTTTATCATGACAGTCAGTTTTCGGCTTTCTCTACTGAGGTGCTCGCCCAGATGAACCGGGGCACAATCGCAGTAGTTCTCCCGGTGCCACCTTAGCCGATAGAGCGGAACATAAGGTAGCAAAACACGAGAGCCGGGTAAACCCAACATTTGACCAAAGACATGATTCGGAGCTGATGCATATAAGGCCAAACTCGCGACGCCGAACACTCCCCAAGGTATTCAGACATTACAACATATACCGGGCTGAGCAAAGCCCTTGATAATGAACCCTGAATTTCTAGGTACGTGCGTTAGTCTGACGTGGCAAAATGCCAATAACATCAGCATCCCTCTCGGTTGTGTTAAGTATCTGGAGGGCGTAAAGCAACAAGAAACAGCGAGAAAGGTTTACATAGGGTCTTAATCTAAAAACAAACCTTTGAGCGGGGCCCTGCTGCACGTCTGCGCCGGTGTCTCCGTTATGTCGTGTCCTAGAAGGGTGTAGCACGATTGTCATCTGCAAGAGAGAAAAACCCCAGGTGAAAGCCTACGTGCGGAAAATTGGTTATTATTAATAGACCATTTAAATCAAATCTTAGTAAGGTCAAACCGAACTATAGTCCTTTTTACATGCGGGAAGCCCCTAGTGCCACCTATGGGGGTATATCCATCTACCCAATCTCGGGTTTATCTGAACTGTTACAGCGAGGGGGGTGCCGGACTCGTCTAGCCGTGTCCGCGGTCTTGACGACCGATCATTTATTCTGGTTGGAGGTTTCGTTCAGTGTTCGGCTGCGAAAGCCGCCGTACATTCCTCTGCATGTAAGGAACGCTCTGAGTTTCCACTAACTATGATGATGCCACGTGGACCGGGCATCTTGAGCTTAAGATAAGCGTAATGCGATATTGCGTTAAAACGAGAGAAGGTTGTTCTTATGAGTAGTGCTTGATAGCCGCTTCGGAATGGAGCAATGTCGAAGGTTAATTCTTCCCTTCGGAAGTTGTCGGGAGAACCGAATACAACCTCTAGTACTATAGAGCCCGTGCAGCGGGCCTCTGGGCCTGGTACTAATCCTTAAAGGTAGTATTGCTTTGGCTGATTCTTGTTGGGTCTATCCCCAATTTGCGGACTGTGTCTTGATATATCCGATTAAGACTACGGCCGCCGTCCATAAGGACTCGGGTGAGATGGTATCCGTCAATTATTGGGTCTAGTACCAAGGTGGCCGATCCTCCATGCAGGATACTAGTCGGGTGATCCCTATGATCAAAAGTGATTGGGCAGGCCGACCAAGGGTTGAACTTGGGGGTAACGGGCTCTACGGTGCATACGTCTCGGAGCACGCGTGTGCTCCTCCTCTTCGTTACGTGAATCATGTTCACTGTTTTGACTTTTGGTGGGAATTTTTCTGTCCCCTAGTGTTTTGTTGGTGAGTCTCATCCTCGTCTTCACTTGGTGTCTCCCTCCCCTTGTGTTCGGCGTTTAGCTTGCCGGTTGGTGTGATTTGCTGGTTTATCGGAGGTGCCGTGAATCTGACATAGTCTGTCCAGAATCTTGTTTAGGCTGGACGGTCCATCTCTGCTGCATTTGAATGGATTTTTCCGTTGACCGGGTCGAGAGCCCTGAATCTGGCGTTTACCGCTGTGTTGTCTGGGCTGTCTTCATTGCTTCGACGCTTGCTTTTATTGCATCGTGGTTTTCCATTGCCATCCCTGACTTCGGATGTGCTTGGGTCGCTGGTGCCGCTGCGGGCCAGCCAGCTATCCTCGCCCGCGCAAAAGTGGGTCATAAGGCTTGTTAGGGCTGCCATTATCCTTGGTTTTTCCTGGCCAAGGTGTCTGGCAAGCCATTCATCCCGGACACTATGTTTGAAATCAGCTAAGGCTTCGGCGTCCGGGCAATAGACAATTTGATTCTTCTTAGTTAGGAATCTGTTCCAAAGCTTTCGGGCTGACTCTCCGGGTTGTTGAATTATGTGACTTAAATCGTCTGCATCCGGAGGTCGGACATAGGTCCCTTGAAAATTAGCCCTGATAGCTTCCTCGAGCTCTTCCCAACTTCCAGTTGAGTTTTCGGGGAGGCTTTTCAATCAATGCCTAGCTGGTCCTTTCAACTTTAAGGCAAGTATTTGATGGCGTGGAGATCATCTTCACGAGCCACGTGGATGTGCAGGATAAAATCCTCAATCCAGACCTCGGGGTCTGTTGTTCTGTCGTATGACTATGTTCATGGGTTCGAATCCATCTGGGAATTCATGATCCAGTACCTCATCGGTGAAGCATAGGGGGTGCGCGACACCCCTGTAATTGGGTGTGTCTGACGGTTGTAGTGTTCGGTTTTGATTCCGAATCATTATTCTATCAGTATAGTCATTTGTACGGCGAGGATTCTGTGTTGGAACGCGCTTCCTAGGTTCGTAAATGGACCTGGTCAAACCAGCTTTTTGTGTAGGTCCTCACGTAGGTCGTCTGCTGACTTGTGTATGTCATCGTTAGCCGCCCTGTCGCGACCACAGGGTGGCCGGTCCGGTTTATCGGCCGTTTTATTTTCTGGCTGAGTAGGCTCTAAGGCCTCATCGTCGAATTCAGGCAACATCTTGCGCTTTGGATAGCTTTTTGTGTGGCGATTACCGCCGTACTTTTCTTCCGTGTCAAGCACTTTATTCCATCTGTTGTTGAGCGTATTCTGCGCGGCCTTAAGCCTTTGCTTTTGCTTCTTCAGGCTCCGCGCGGTTTCAATGATCCTTTTATGAAGGTTCTCTTGTTCCATGTGTCTTTCTGGTATGATGTGTGCATCGTCGTCCGGACTATTCATGTCTCCAGAGACAGGTTGATGAGTTTTACCCTCAGGGTCATCGTGACCTGACAGCGGCTCCGTACTATGTTCGCCGTCCGCTAGTTCATCCTGCTCGACCGCTGGGTTCATGTGGTCGTTGTCTCCTTTGGGGTCGACCGGGGTGTTACCCTTTCTTGCACTGTTATCGCTGTTTTTGCCGGGGCGGGATTTGGAGCGGCGCTTACGCCGTCGCTTTGGTTGCTTCTCGAGGGAATTGTCCTTCGCTGCATCCTCCTGTTCCTCATCATCATTTTCTTGGGGTGCACCCACCATGTATATATATCATGTGATGAAGTGGCAGTCCAGCGCCCTATGGGCGGTGGTTCCAGTTCGTTTCCTGCATCGTCGTCCATACCGTCGATGTCTTCGGAGCGAAAATCAAGCATGTCGGTTAAGTCGTCGACAGTGGCTATTAAGTGGGTGGTGGGTGGGGAACGAATTTCTTCGTCGTCCGCTTCCCACTCGAGCCGAACACAGTTCGGCCAAAGGCCTCCTGAAAAGGAGAGAGACCTTAATGAATATAGCACATTGCCCAAGGGCGAGTGCTAAAAGATATCCGTGGAGGAAAACTCCGTGATCGACGCCCAATCAGATTTGATAGGTACGGACTCAAGCGGTTCGGAGACCGTGGCTGGGGACGAATCCAAAGGTCCGGCAACACCAGTCTCGTAGGAGGTGAAGTCAGTATTCGGCTCTATCGCCGCTGAGTGTGCGACCTTTGGGGCGGGGTCCATCCACCCGTCCTCAGACGGCGCGATCTGCTCTGGATCAAGGGCTAGAGTCACCACAGGTGTGATCTCCCGAACACTGTCTGGCGGTAGAGCTAATTCATGCCCGTCGTGACTGTGCGGCGTACCTGACGCGGGCTCCAATCCATCAAAGATCAAGTCTCGCGGATGTCGGTAGTACAGTTCAAACTTCCAAACCTGACCTGATTGCCTGGGGCGTAGCTTTCGATCTACTCCAGATGGCCAAGAGAGTTAGCCCGCAGTGCGAAGCCGCCGGATACAAAGATCTGTCCGAGGAGAAAAACTTCACCGTGGATTGCATCGTTGCCGATGATCAAAGGAGCCATCAACCCTTATGATGACGACAAAGTGGAACTCTTAATGAAAGCACCAATGTCGGTGTCAAAACCGGCGGATCTCGGGTAGGGGGTTCCGAACTGTGCGTCTAAGGCGAATGGTAACAGGAGGCGGGGGACATGATGTTTACCCAGGTTTGGGCCCTCTCGATGGAGGTAATACCCTACTTCCTGCTTGATTGATCTTAATGATATGAGTATTACAAGAGTTGATCTACCACGAGATCGGAGAGGCTAAACCCTAGAAGCTAGCCTATGGTATGATTGTTGTTGTTGTGCTACGGACTAAAACCCTCCGGTTTATATAGAGATTGGAGGGGCTAGGGTTACATGAAGTCGGTTACAAGGGAGGAGATCTACATATCCGAACGGCCAAGCTTGCCTTCCACGCAAAGGAGAGTCCCACCCGGACATGGGACAAAGTCTTCAATCTTGTATCTTCATAATCCAATGGTCCGGCCAAGGGATATAGTCCGGCTGTCCGAGGACCCCCTGATCCAGGACTCCCTCAGTCAGTACCACCACCCTCTTGTCTTCCTCTTCCTCCATGCATGGAGCTCGCCGTTAGTGTTAGGATTTAGGGTGCCTTTGGTCCCTCTTGTATGGGTGGATAGGCTAATGTGTTTTGTTCTTTCTTTCTTTGTTGCCACGTAGGTTGCAGGACGAGGTGCACACCTGCACCATGAGATGTGCATATGCTGACTCATCCCAGAGACCCGAACTTCAAGAACCGCCACATACACGTAGTCAAGGTCAGGTGCTATAACAAAAAATAACCGCTTTGATTTGATTTTCTTTGGCTTGTTTATCAATTGTCTCTTATTGTTTCCTGACATTACCTTAGTTTGGCCCTCAAATACTCATGTACTTTGGTTGTAGCAACTTCCAATGAATTTAAGAGATGATCGTGGTCTTTGCTTCTTTGAAATAGTTTTCAATTGAAGAACTTCAATTTTGGTAGCCTACTATTCATAATGTACTATCGCTTTTGAAGCAAACACATAATCTGGTTGGTATATCACAACAGTTAATTGCAGAAGCTTTGTGTCTGCAAAATCTTGACCATTATGCAACATGGTTATCCATTTGCTAACTCTACTTCCTATGATAGAAATGTTCTGCCTGCAACTGAGAAAATGGGTACTAATTTAGCCTTGTATAAATGTGATTCTATTATTGTATACACTGGAGCACTTCACATTAAATTTCTATCCCAGCCAGAGTTGACAGTCAGTTTGTGCACTAGATGAGTTAGCTGCAGCCGTCGTGCAGCTCACTGGTTATGTGCTCACTTGGATGATATAATTAATAATATCATTTGAGCTCTAGGTGTAGATTAATTTTTTCCTAATTAGAAGGCAAATGATTAGTCAAACATAGTTGGTGTTCATCGATACTGTACATATCTGATTGTATTAGTGTCAATTCTTCGGTATCCTGCAGGGAAGAACTCCTCGTCGAGCGCCTCATGCGGAGAGGCTTTGACAAGTTAGGTTTTCCTCGAGAAGGAGCTTCTAACCAGAATAAACATTCTAGCCCAAAGCTCCAACTCATATGGGGACCAACAATGTACTATTTGATGATCTCCCATTCCCTATGAGCAACTTAACAGAGGTATACACACTGTATAGAAAGTTAGGAGCTCCATTCATTTTGATTGGTCCGTAAATTGTAAGGTTGGTGGCTATTGTTCATGAAGTGTTTCCGCCACGCAGTCGAGTCCAAGTCCTCCGTTTGGAGCTGCAGCAAGTTGCCGCCTTCGGTTAGGTCGCCCCCTATTTTTCATGGTGGATGAGTGACGGTGTCCTAGACTAGGGGTACTCACCACGTCGTCTCCCAATCTATTAGATTGGGCCGAGGCCCCCATGGCCATATACTCATGGGCCAGTTCGGACACCTGCCGCATACAAGGAAGATTCCACAAAGACTTGGCGATCAAGACAAGGACTTCTCCCCACCGGCGTATTCGGCTAGGACTCTTGTTAACCTAGGCCTTCGGTGCATTATATAAACCAGGGCCAGGCTAGTCGATAGATCATCTACAACTCCATATACACAACAACAATCATACCATAGGCTAGCTTCTAGGGTTTAGCCTCCTTGATCTCGTGGTAGATCTACTCTTGTACTACCCATATCATCAATATTAATCAAGCAGGACGTAGGGTTTTACCTCCATCAAGAGGGCCCGAACCTGGGTAAAACATCGTGTTCCCTGCCTCCTATTACCATCCGGCCTAGACGCATAGTTCGGGACCCCCTACCCGAGATCCGCCGGTTTTGACATCGACAATGAGATTGGATGGTGGGGGACAATACCTACTCTGGAGTCACTAGGTCCAAGTGTGGCAAAGTTAGGTCCATGTAATTGTATTGTACTAATAATCAGTGTTCCATTTTACGATAGTAGATATGTTACGTTGGTACATATGTTTTTGCAATTGTATGTTATAGTTGGTATTGTTTGTGTATGTGCGTAGTTAGAGAAGGAAATATGTTTCATGGAGGAGAGAGTGCAGCTTTGGGAAGAGGCCTTGAATACTTCTGAAAGAATGATCAGCTCAAAGTCTACAAAAACATTAGAAATGGCATGCTTGGTCCAGACTACACCAGTTCGTTGGCTTGCTTCACACTATCTTTCGCCGTTCTATATTCATGAAGATCTAATATTTAGTGTTGTCTGCACACATTATAAGCTCTCCTATGCTAAATTTTCAGTCATTATGCAGGTAAAGACATATGAGAGGCGAAAAATAGCAAATGATTCCACATATTGGTTATTGTGCCTTTTCTGGCCCAATTCCATGTTTCAAGCCATCTATCCGGAATGCTCTAATCATACTGGACCGACATTGCTGACATGGCACTGGTTTTAGGGTTTTATGTCAGCTGATACAGAGGGATTACTTGTATCATTTTGCAATTTTGCCTTTCATGTATATTACTGAAATAATGCACGCATGTTTTTTCTTCTTCTTTTGAAAAAGGGTCATGTCCAGGAAAAGAGCATAATCCTCCTGTAAATATTGAGGTTCATATTTCTAAATTTATTTTCTCAATACAAACTTAGAGCCTGGCATACAAACCAAAAGCATGTTTATATCAAGATGCGGTGGATTCCCGGCCTGAAGTGATGTTTTCCAGTTTGATTGATTTTATTTCTAGCCAAATTACAAATGGACTCGATCTCTCTCAAAGCTGCAATCAGGAGTTCTCGCCAATGGTTAGATTGACTTTTATTTATTTTGCTAGGCTATGAGGTCTGATTGTGCTTGCAGATTGGAATTGTTGGAAACCTTAGCCTTCTTGATCTAGCTAATGAAGATGTATGTTTCAGACAATTAACATTCAAGCATTAGCATACTTATACCCCAGGTGCAACACACGGGATGATTAGTTCTTTGTGCGAATGCTAGTAGCGCTTTGGGATTTCACGTGTGGTAATCTTCACCTAGCATCATGGAGTGCTAGTGAATTGTTCCAAACAGCAATCAGATTGCATAAATTGTGTTGCAGCTTGTCATAGTATTGAAACTCCAATTTGATGCTTGCCACGAGTAGTACTAGCCGCGCCTGCCTCGGGACTTGTTGATGCATACGTAAAACCACAATGAAACTCGGCGGCTTGCATGACCCGCGCGCGTATAGTGGTTGGAGAAGAATACCTGTCGAACTCGGTGACACGCGATAGCAGCAGTAAAAATCAATCTTCTATCCGTATTCGACGGCTCATGTAGCATCGGCGGCACACAAAGCACCAAACCCTAATCCCTTATTCCATCTCGTATATGCCGTTCCGACTGTTAGTCAATGACGTAGATCCTTCCATGCCAGCAGCAGAAAACTTTGCAGCGAACATGTGGAATCTATTGTTGATGTGAAGGTTTCAATGCGGGCTCTTCATCATCCGGATGATCACGAAATTTCTCAATCCCTAAAGAAGTCCCTTCAAGAACTCATCACTACCGTCCGCGAGCCCCACAGTGGGCGCCAACTGTCGTGGAATTTTCACGGCAGATGTCCTCGTTGAAAGGACTTAGTCGCGAGGCCAACGCATCTATGTGGTAGCATGAGAGGGGTTGAGTGGAACGAGAGATGTGAGGTTTTACCCAGGTTCGGCCCCTCACGGTGGAGGTAAAAGCCTACATCGTGCTTCGTTGATATTGATGATGATGATCACGATTACAAAGGAGCTCTATCTCGAGAGCTATTGAGTTGTCTGTCTATGTCCAACTCGTGGAACTTGTCAATCTTGTCCCCTTTGGGGAGCCCTGCCCCTCCTTATATATGTTGAAGGGGCGGCTTACATGACTAGTCCTATTGGGATTAGGATTACTCTATTACAAGTGGAGTCCTAGTCTTACTTCCTTTGTAAGGGAATATCCCTTTGCCTTTTCTCTTAAGCCGACCCACCATAATACGAGCCGGCCTTCCATGACCCGCCCATTGGGTCACCGGGTCTTGCCGCTCCTCTAACCCGCCTGCCGAGTTACCAATGAGTCACCAGGCCCAGCCAGGTCATCAGTGAGTGTAGAGATCCGAGTGGTTCACTTCGTGAGTCGTCAAGTTAGGGCGGGTTACTAGTGAGTCGCCGAATCCGGCCGGGTCATACCTCCGGCTGGGTCATACGACGGGGTATATCCCCGACACAATAGGTTCCTCGTTCATGTACTTGTCTCCCAGCTCTACTCAAAGCAAGAACACAGGCAATGGAACATCAATCAATCACGGTGCAATGCACAAGCAACATGATGCAATACATGGCATGATATGCAAGATATGATATGCAATGCATATGCGTGCTCCAAAAGGGAAAGAATGATCAAGGCATCAACTTGGAAAACCAAGTATGCTGCTGGAAAGATGAGATGATTTTGGTTGAAATCGATATAAAGATCAACGGAATCGGATGCACGGTTTGCAAATGGCAAGCCAAACAAGAATGATGCAAATATGCGATTAACAGCATGATGGCACTTAGCATGCAACAAGAAACTAAGCTAATGCACTCCAACATAAGAACAAAGCATATGACAGTGATGTACAAGAGATGCGTGACAAAACATGAACACTGAGCTACAGCTAAATCACAGTAGAAAAGGTTCAAACAAGCCTGGCAAAAGTGCAAAAGATATCAGCTTCACAGACTTTGTGAAAATATTAACATGTCAAAAACAACATCAGGAAGCACTGTTTAGAGCAAGCAAACAACATGCTATAGGAACATATAATAGCAAACAAAATCATGGCATGATTCTACTAAAATCATAAAACAAAAGTCCCTTAGTGAACATGAGCCAAAAAGGCACATAAGATATGGTGGCACCCATGTAATCATAGCAAGTTTTATTAACAGTTTCAGACTTCGAAGAAAAACAGAGCATGGCATAAATAGATTCATGATAGCAACTTTGCAAGCTCATGCCACTCACCACGAAGCATTAAATGACAACATAAGCATACCAATAGTAAGATGACATGTCCCTGAAGCTTAACATGGCAAGACAAGTTCATAGGGTACATGCATCACTAGAAACAACCATGGCAATATTGATTAACATGCTAACAATCTGCCAGGAACATTTTATAGAAAAAGTAGAGCAAGAAAATGGCATTCTAGAGCACTCCTTAATTGCAAACAGGGGCACGAATGGATAGATCATAACCACGTGTTCAAAACATCCTTACTAATTATCCCAAAATAAGCATGGATCTCACGGTAGCATCAAGTTTACATGGCATCAAAATAAAAGCAGGAAAAGGACTTGGAAAAATCCTAAGTCCGTGAAAACAGCAACATTGTGGACCCTACTTTGCATGCTTCTTCTAGTCACCACATAGATCACAAAAATACAAGACTTGCACCTCTGTAAAGATAACATGTTTTAGTTCAAAACACATGTAGACCTCATGCTCATATGATGCACACATCAAATGCAACAAAAATGACAAATCACCATGATCTGATAAGTACCAGCAGTCAACATTTTATAGCACTCTTGCAACAAATAAAATGGCATCATAATGGAAATTAAAATGCATGGAAATGCTTCTAACATGAAGACCTCAGCGAGACGAACATTTTGACATACCATATGCATGAATCGGAGCTACATGCACCAAGATAAGGCATGATGAAGTAGGCTTGAAAATATTACAGAGAATCGGGACTTTGTGGAAAATTACCCTCCAAAAAAAAGATCTAGGGTTTCGGGGCACTGTTCACGAGGACGGCAGGAGCTTCACCGCAGTTGGGCGTGGAGGAGGATGGAGTTGGTAGGGAGGTCGCCGGCGGTTCGGGGCCGCCGGATCCGGGCGGCGCCGGCCCGAATCTGGCCGGAGCTGCCGGCGTGGAGCGGCGGGGCGCTTCGCGCGGTGCGGCGGCGAGCTAGCGTGGCGGCGCGGGAAGGAGTGGGCAGCTGCCGAAGCCGAGGCGTGGTGGAGCGCGGCGGTGGCGCCGGGCGGGGCAGGGAGGCACGGGGAGGCGCGGGAGGAAACAGTCGGGCGGCGCGGGCCGGCTTCGGGCCCTGGGGGCCGCGGCGGCATAGGGCGGCATAGGGCCACATGGTGGGCGGCCACTGGTCTAGGGTGGCAGCGCTTTGCGTCCGGCCCGGATGGACACGTCCGGCGTGGAGAGGTGAGGAAAATTTAGGGTTTAGACACGGGAATGGACGGGGAGACACATTTATATAGGTAGGGGGAGTTTGGAGTGTCCAAATGAGGTGCGGGTTTCGCCCACACGATCATGATCCAACGGCAGAGAACATGGAGATGGTTTAGATGGGTTATTGGGCTGTTCTAGAGGGATGTTGGGCTGCGACACAAAAGAGGCTTTTGCGGTTACCCGGTTAACCGCTGGGGTATCAAATGACCTCCAAATGGAACAAAATTTGTCAGGTGGTCTACCGGTGATGCGCTGGGTGCATGTGGGAGTGTCGGATTGCGAAACGAACATCGGGGAAAATGCTCGGATGCATGAGACGAACATGAATGCGAAGGCGATGCACATGATGACATGATATGCATGACATGAACAAAATACAAAAAGGAGATAAAACCCAACCACAAAGAGAATCTCATAACTTAAAGCCGAAAATGGAAAGAGTCGGAGTTACATATATGGCAAGTTACATCCGGGGTGTTACAGGCGGCGACGGACACGTCCGGCGGTAGGGTGGACATGTCCGGCGGTACGAGGAGGAGGGGAGCTAGGTTTTCGTCCAAAATATCGGGGGAAGAGGCCTTTATATAGATTCTAGGAGCTAGGAGAGGGCAATTGAGGTGCGGTTTTCGCCCACACGGTCGTGATCCAGCAACGGAGAGCATGGAGGGAGTTTAGATGGGCTAGCGGGCTGTAATGAAGGGGTGCTGGGCTGCAAGGACAAAGGGGTCCGACGGTTAACCGTTGGGGCATCAAACGACCTCCAAATGGAACAAAATTTGACAGGCAGCCTACCGGTGATATACTAAGGCCACTCGACAAATCTCGGCCCATTCCGAGAACATTTTTCTCCAGCTCATGAAACAAGATCTAGGAGCTGCGGCGGGTGCATGTGAGAGTGTCGGATGCCGAAACGGACAATAGAGATGTAACACCCACGATGCGGCTATATCTCCCACATGTCGGAGCACGACTTAGAGGCATAACCGCATTGTAGGCATGTCGCAAGAGGGGTAATCTTTACACATCCCATTTACTGAATAAGAAAGAGGTAGAGAGTTAGCTTACAATCGCCACTTCACACAATACATAAATATAGCATTACATCATTCAAAATACAATCAAGGTCCGACTACAGAACCAAAATAAAGACAACCCCAAATGCATAAGATCCCCGATCGCCCCAACTGGGCCCCACTACTGATCGCCTAGAAAGGAAACGTAGTAACGTCCTGGGTCCTCATCGAACTCCCACTTGAGTTTAGTCGCATCCCCTGGAATGGTATCATCGGCACCTGCATCTGGTTTTGGAAGTAATCTGTGAGTCACGGGGACTCGGCAATCTCAAACCATCGCGACAAGACTATTTAAGCTTATTGGTAGGCAAAGGTAGTGAGGTGGAGCTACAACAAGCAGTAGCATATATGGTGGCTAAAATATGCAAATGAGAGCGAGAAGAGAAGGCAAAGCGCGGTCGAGAAGCTACAAAGATCAAGAAGTGATCCTAGAACTACTTATGTTCAAGCATAACACGAGACCGTGTTCTCTTCCCGGACTCCACCGAAAAGAGACCATCACGGCTACACACGCGGTTGATTCATTTTAGTTAAGTTAAGTGTCAGGTTTTCTACAACCGGATATTAACAAATTCCTATCTTCCCATAACCGCGGGCACGGCTTTCGAAAGTTCAAAACCCTGCAGGGGTGTCCCAACTTAGCTCATCACAAGCTCTCACGGTCAATGAAGGATATTCCTTCTCCAAGGATGACCCGATCAGACTCGGAATCCCGGTTACAAGACATTTCGACAATGGTAAAACAAGACCAGCAAAGCCGCCAGATGTGCCGACAAATCCTGATAGGAGTCGCACGTATCTCTTTCTCAGGGCACACTGGATGAACTCTACGTACAACTAAAACCAACCCTCAAGTTTCCCCAAGGTGGCGCTGCAAGTGGCTCTGTTTTGGACCACCACTCACAGGAGCACTGGCCCGGGGGTTTAAAATAAAGATGACCCTTGAGTCCGCGGAACCCAAGGGAAAAAAGGCTTAGGTGGCAAATGGTAAAACCAAGATTGGGCCTTGCTGGAGGAGTTTTATTCAAGGCAAACAGTCAAGGGGTTCCCATTTTAACCCAACCACGTAAGGAACGCAAAATCAAGGAACATAACACCGGTATGACGGAAAACTAAGCCGGCAATAGTGGAACAAAACACCAGGCATAAGGCCGAGCCTTCCACGCTTTTCCAAGTATATAGATGCATTAAAGTAAACAAGATATAATAATGATATCCCAACAATAATCATGTTCCAACAAGGAACAAACTCCAATCTTCACCTGCAACTAGCAACACTATAAGAGGGGCTGAGCAAAGCGGTAACATAGCCAAACAATGGTTTGCTAGGACAAGGTGGGTTACAGGTTTGATATGGCAATATGGGAGGCATGATATAGCAAGTGGTAGGTATCGCAGCATAGGCATAGCAATAGAGCGAGCAACTAGCAAGCAAAGATAGAAGTGATTTCGAGGGTATGGTCATCTTGCTTGCAAAACTTCTCCGAGTTGACGTAAGCTTGATCCTCATAAGCGTACTCAATGAGTTTCTCGATCACGTACTCGTCTCCCGGCTCTACCCAAGGCAAGAACACAAGCAAGGGAAACACAATCAACCACAGTGCAATGTGCAAGTAACATGATGCAAAACATGGCATGATATGCGGGATGCCATATGCAATGCATATGCGTGCTCCGGAAGGAAAAGATTTAACCAGGCCTCAACTTGGCAAACCAAGAGCGCCGCTGGAAATATGAGTTGATTTCGGTCGAAATCGATATAAAGATCTCCAGAATCGGATGGACGGTTTGCAAATGGCGAGCAAAACAATAATGGCACTATTCTGCGATTAACACCACGATGCCATATAAAATGTAACAATAAACTAAGCTACTGCACTCTAACATAGCAAAAAAGCACATGGCAGTGATCTACTCAAGATGCTTGACAAAATATGAACACTGAGGTAAAGCTATAAACCAGTAGAGCATGACTAAAATAGCATGGCAATAATGCAAAAGATAACAGTTTTAAAGACAGTGAAAATGCTAGACATAGCAGAAACAGATTCAACATGGCATCTTTACAAGCTTGATTAACTCACTACAAGGCATGTCATGGCATAGAACAAAATCTAGCATGAAGTAGACATGAAAATGAAGCTATCCACGTGCAAAGCAACCTCATGGCATGATTGAATTAAATCACACGAAAATGGCAAAACAAATTCATGATGTAAAAATGACATGTTTATGAACTTGCTCAAATGCAGAAACTAATGCCACCACGGGATTGGTGGGATTTTTCTACCCCAAAAACATATATAATATGTTGGGGTTGCTGTAGAAAAATCATCACAAGTGCAATAAGTTAAAAACTGCCCTAAATGGAATCAGACAGAAATGGCACTTCCTTGTTTGGAACCGTCCAGAAATGGACTTGCCCGAAATGGATTGTTGCATATTTCCAGAAATGGAAATTCGCTGGAAAAAAATATAAAGAAAAGGGACAAGGGCTGTATGTATGGCAGGTGGGGCCACCCTGTCATACTCAGACTTGCTAGCAAAAACAATGGTAATTTAAACCGCGCCCGCGGGGATCAAACCCGGGTCTCCCCTGTGTGGGCATGCATGGTCAACTACTGCGCTATAGAGTGTGTGTGTGTGTTGAGATGGGCGCCTGGCTCCTTTTGAACCAGAACAAGAAGGCCGAAAATTTGGCTGGAGGCGAGCGACGAACTAGGAGGCGTGGCTCACTGAGTAGAGCAGCAGCGGGCGTGCGGGAACATGTGGGAAATCCAGCGAGCGAGTGGAGGCGGCTCGCGAATGATCGGACACTCGAGCACGAGCTCGCGCTCCGCTCGGGGCCATGGAGAGGCATCCAGGGGAGAAAACGCACGGCAGCTGCGGCAAGGCACTGCGGGGGTGCGTACGCGCAGCGAGGCACAACAGGGATCCGAGCGAGGATGCGTGGGGTTGGCAAGCTACAACAGCATCTTCACTAACAGTTCAGACTACGCTGGAGCATCGAGACCACGGGAGAGGCATAAAAAAAACGACGCCTACGGTGAACTAGAGGGCGCGAGAAGTAGCAGGGACGGAAAAGGGGTTTACCTAGCTCACCTAGGACACGCCGAGGTCAACGGAGACGAGCCGGCGGCGACGCGGTCGACCTCTGTACCTCGGCGCGAGCTCTGGTTGCGAGGAAGATGGGAGCAATGGATGAAGCTAGACGCAGACTTGATGACTCCCTCGACGATGTAACGGACGCCGAGGACGACGGGGAAGGAGACGGACTTGAAGAAGGCGGCTGGAGGAGACCGGAGGGACAGCGACAACGATGAGCGTGCTCTCAGCCACGCTTGGGGCTCACGAGAAAGGAGAAAAGAGAGAAGGGGAAGACCCCTGGGTGGCGGCGGCGAAGAGGAAACCCTAGAAGAGTAGGTGTGGACGCCGAGGGGGGGTTCTTATAGGGATGCGGGCACGGCGGGCTCAGCCTCGTGGCCATGGCGGACGACGTGTAAAGTAGGGGAGGTGAAGTGGAAGAAAAGGGGGGGTGAGCGCTACAGCCTCCCTGCCGACAGGTGGGCCCTGCGCTGCCACGCGGGACAAGTGCAAATGAGGGTTGGGTCGGCTTGAGTGAGAAAGCAACCGGGGTGATTTGCGGGCTGCCGCTGGGCTACTGCTACTGCGTGGGATGGGATGCAGGCGAGGGAGAGGCCAAAGTGGTGCATTGTGGATGCTGCTTGATGGTGTCCCAGACTAGGGGGTACTCACCATGTCGTCTCCCGGTCAGTTAGATTGGGCCGAGGACCCCCATGGCCGTAAACTCATGGGTCAGTTCGGACAGGTGCCGCATACAAGGAAGATTCCACAAGACTTGGTGGTCAAGACGAGGACTCCTCCCCCACCGACGTATTCGGCTAGGACTCTTGTTATCCTAGGCCTATGGTGCATTATATAAACCAGGGGCCAAACTAGTCGATAGAGAGACAAACAATCATACCATAGGCTAGCTTCTAGGGTTTTGCCTCTACGATCTCGTGGTAGATCAACTCTTGTAATACTCATATCATCAAGATCAATCAAGTAGGGCGTAGGGTATTACCTCCATTAAGAGGGCCCGAACCTGGGTAAACATTGTGTCCCCCGCCTCCTGTTACCATCCGCCTTAGACGCACAGTTCGGGACCCCCTACCCGAGATCCTCCGGTTTTGACACCGACATTGGTGCTTTCATTGAGAGTTCCGCTGTGTGATCGGCAAAAGGATCGATGGCTCGTCTGCAGGTCAACTGCGATGTCGACATCTTCATCACCGGCTCCACCGAGTATGGTGCTCCATCTCTGATCGTCATGTTCAGACGAGGGCCTTCATCAACATCAACTCCGATCTCTATCAACATCATGGAGGAATCATTCATGGAGCTCGGGGGCTCAACGTCAACATTGCCCTCGGGCGACCGTGCTGTTTTTCCGAACAACAAACTTGTATCCGCTGCCACCACCTCTTAGAGCATCTCTTTGACGATCCCTTTGGTGGAATTGTGCGGAATTAAGTCTATGACAACCATGCAAAATTTCGTTGAGTTTCGATCGAGGAATCTTCGGCAATCTACAATATACCGGAGCCCTGTCAAATCTAGACGGGAATCTGGACGAGTTTAGGGCGTGGTCTCCAGCACCTAGCTCGGACGTCGTTTGGAAGATCCAACCGTTGATCAGCTGCGGAATTCCAATATCTAACAACCCGCAAAATTTCAGCTTGATCCGACCGTCCAAACTCAGGGTACCTTCCGATTAGTGCATCACTTTTCGGGTCTGTTTTCTGCGCGAATACGGATCCGACCCGAATTCATGTTTCTTTATGAACGTGATATGGGACAACCTTCTTAAAGGAATTTTCTCGTAGGGTATTGTGCGTTGTTTTTAAACACGTGCCCATAAAATTTTAAGCCTCCTCTGAGGTAATCCTCACTATCATGCTGGTGTCAAACCAGTCCGGCAATAGTGCTCCACGGCTACCGTCTGCGCTAGACACGTCGTCGCCTTTTGAGCCGAGCTCAACTTCTTCGGATCATCATCTCGGCGAGTGAACAAGAGTTCGTAATCACCAAGGATAAATCATCACCAACATCGCCGCCCCACGGAATACACGGAGCGGGAACACAGGCATCGCCGCATGGTCACTTCATCAAACCGGCATTGACCGCGTCACAAGTTACGACCTGCATCGGCATGGCCGCGCTGTTGCTTCTTCAAGCCGATGTCCATCACGCTGAACTGCTTCAACACCTCGGCTGACATGGCAGCTGCAACGTCTCCTCACCGACCTGCTCCGTCTCCTCGGCTAGACCGAGGGCTTCACCATCTCTTCATCAACTTACTTCGGAGACTTCGGCGTCACCAGTCGACCAGCTTCATCACATTAGCTGGACCACAGACTTTTCCTCGGCGAGCCAATCTTTGCTAGCATCGCCATGCCACCGCTTCATCACCCATCAGGCAATGGGTGTGCGGATCGAGCCCCAATTTTGGGAGTAACCTTTCTCTAGATTGCTACAACAGATAAACCAGGTGTTATTAATCCTAGTATTTTTTTTCTTGCTTGGGTTTATTTTTCCCAAGAAATAATTACTCCGGTTTGTTTCATCATCTATACACAGGTCTATCAAATGGTGGCCGCATTAACAACACCCGCATGGTGGTTCGGTCAGTTTTCATATGCAGTTCAGCGAATGCTGCATTTAGAACTCATACTGGCCTGCAAATTCGGGCTTGGCCACGCCTTCACCGCGTCACGCCGACGCCCTGCATCGACATGACTTCAGCGCCAGGCCACATCTCTTTCAATAAATTATTTTTGTGAAAACCAATTATCCTTTTTTGACCGCACTATTTTATGTGTGTAGGTGATCGACTTCGACTGCGTCACGTGGTCTCTTCGGCAAGCCGACGCCGTCGTCCCAGTCGGCGTAAATCGGCTCGCGTGATCACCTTGTTGGTCGTGTTGCCATACCGACGTGTTCGGTTGCCTCGGGGACTTCGGCATCGCCGAGCGAGCTCTACCTCATCGAGTGTTCGGCGCACAGGCCATATTTCTTTTATTACTCACTTTGCATAAATTATTGATTATGGAACATTTTTTTATTATTCCTATTATCTCCGGCTTGCACTATTTTCTATGCACAGGTAGATAATCCAGGCAGCGCTGTCACCGCGGCGTACCGACGTACGACGTCACCTCGGATGACCGGGGGCGTCGTCAAGATCAATCAAGCAGGACGTAGGATATTACCTCCATCAAGAGGGCCCAAACCTGGGCAAACATCGTGTCCCCCGCCTCCTGTTACCATCCGCCTTAGACGCACAGTTCGGGAAAAGGCCAGGGACGTAGAAGAATAGTTTGGTAACAATAAAAATATCCCCAAGATCTTGGAATACTGCACCATTTTACAAAGTTGCTTTGATTATTTTTAGAGGCAGAAAAATAAAACAAGTTTGAATTTTATTCAAACTTGACGCATTTTTGAACCCAACCAAAACAATTCTAAAAGAGGTGAAATTTGGCAGGGGGTTCTGGACATGTAGCAAGATTTATAGGGAGAAGATGAACATTTGTGGAGGAGGGCAAGATGGCACTTGCAAAAGGAAAGAGAAAAGAAGGAGAGGTGGTGATGCATGGAGGTGGTCATGCATGGATCACACAAAAGCACATGCAACAACATATCATGCATGCATATCATGGAAATGCAAGTTGGCATAAGCACAACACAACATAGATATGCACATGATGCAAACATATGATGGCAATAAGGATTATGACAAGAAGCACAAATGCAATATGACAAGGTAAGCATGGCAATGAAATGAGTAGAACAACATAACAAAACAAAATGAGACCAAAAGATAGAACCCCGAATGGAATTGGATGGAGACCAACATGGATATATTGCCAAAATATGGAAGTTCTACATCTGGGGTGTTACAACACTCCACCACTACAAGAGGATCTCGTCCCGAGATCTAGGACTGAAAGAACTCTGAATATTCGGAACAGAGATGGTCCTCGCGTTCCCAGGTGGCTTCTCGGTTGGAATGATGTGACCACTTCATTTTCAGAAATTTGATAGACTTGTTGTGAGTCTTGCGATCATTTTCTTCAAGAATAGCAATGGGATTCTCATGATAAGACAGGTCTTCTTGGAGATCAATCTCTTCGAAGTTTATGGTGCGGTCAGGAGTCTTGAAACACTTGCGAAGCTGAGACACGTGAAACACGTCGTGCACGTTTACAAAGTTGGATGGAAGCTCAAGTTGATAGGAGAGGTCACCTCTTTTGCCAATGATTTTGAAAGGACCCACGTATCTAGGGGCAAGCTTCCCTTTGATACCGAAGCAACGAGTACCTTTCATTGGAGAGACGCGGAGGTAGACATGGTCTCCGATCTTGAAAGCCAAGTCATGATGCTTGCTATCATAGTAACTCTTCTCACGCGATTGTGCGGCTTTGAGATTTTCATGAATGACTTTGCACATTTCTTCAGCCTCTGTGATCAAGTCATTGCCAAGAAGTTGGCGTTCACGAGTCTCTAACCAATTAAGAGGAGTACGACACTTTCTGCCATAGAGAATCTTGAATGGGGCCTTGCCTAAACTCGCTTGGAAGTTGTTTTTGTAGGAGAACTCGGCATATGGAAGACAATATTCCCACTTCATACCGAAAGAAATGACACAAGCCCTGAGCATATCTTCAAGAATTTGATTTACTCGCTCGACTTGGCCACTAGTTTGAGCATGAAAGGCTGTGCTGAAGCGAATGTTGGTGCCCATAGCCTTCTAAAAGGAATCCCAGAACTTAGAGGTAAAGATGCTTCCACGATCTAAAGATATCAACTGTGGAATGCTGTGCAAAGAGACAATCCTGGAGGTATATAGCTCTGCCAACTGAGCTGCTGTGATAGATTCTTTGATAGGAAGAAAATGAGCCACTTTAGTAAGCTTGTCGATGACAACAAAGATAGCATCATTGCCACGCTTGGACTTGGGAAATCCAGTCACGAAGTCCATCTCAAAATGGTCAAACTTCCATTCTGGAATGGCAAGAGGTTGGAGGAGACCAGCTGGCCGTTGGTGTTCTTCTTTCACTCTTCTACAGACATCACATTCATTCACGAACTGAGCAATCTCGCGCTTCATTCGAGTCCACCAATACGACTGCTTGAGGTCATGGTACATCTTTGTACTTCCAGGATGAATAGATAAGAGTGAATTGTGAGGCTCGTTCATAATGACTTTACGAAGGTCACCCTTAGGAACAACAATGCGATCCTCGAAGAATAAAGTATCTTTGTCATCAAGGCGATAGCACTTGTACTTGGGTTGGCTCTTGGCAATCCCAATCTTCACCTTCTTCACCATGGCATCAAGAAGTTGAGCCTCACGAATCTGATCTTCCAAAGTAGGAGAGACTTGGAGGTTGGCAAGGAATCCTTGAGGAACAACTTGGAGATTAAGTTTGCGGAAAGCTTCACAAAGATCCGGTTGGAAGGGCTTAAGAATCAAACTGTTGCAGTAAGCCTTCCTTCTCAAAGCGTCAGCAATGACATTGGCCTTGCCTGGAGTATATTCAATACTTGGATTATACTCTTGAATCATTTCAACCCAACGAGTCTGCCTGAGGTTGAGGTTGGGCTGAGTGAAGATGTACTTGAGACTCTTATGATCAGTGAAGATGTCCACTTTCCTTCCCAACAAGAGATGACTCCATGTTAAAAGAGCATGGACAACTGCCGCTAACTCGAGGTCATGAGTGGGGTAGTTCTTTTCGTTGGTCTTCAACTGGAGAGAGGTATAGGCCACAACTTTCTTCTCTTGCATTAACACCGCACCGAGACCTTGATGGGAAGCATCACAGAAAACCTCGAATGGTTTGGATTCATCAGGAGGAGTTAGAACCGGAGCTGTGACTAACTTCTCTTTGAGGGTGTTGAAAGCGATGTCACATTCAGGCGTCCAGACATACCTCACATGCTTTTGGAGAAGGTTGGAAAGAGGCTTCGCGATCTTAGAGAAATTCTCAACGAATCTTCGACAATAGCTTGCGAGCCCAAGAAAGCTGCGGAGCTGCTTCACATTCTGAGGTGGTTCCCAATTCACAATTGCAGACACCTTCTCAGGATTAACAGCTATGCCCTTGGCGGAGATGATATGCCCAAGGTAGAGAACCTCATCGAGCAAAAACTCACACTTTGAAAACTTCGCATAGAACTGATGTTCTCTGAGTTTGTCCAGCACCAATCTCAAGTGCTTGGCATGATCCTCTTTGTTCTTGGAAAAGACCAAAATGTCATCGAGATAGACCAAGACAAAGTCATTTGTGTTAGGGTTGAAGATGAAGTTCATCATGCGAGAGAATGTTGGAGGAGCGTTGACAAGGCCGAAAGACATGACAGTGTATTCATAAGAACCATAGATTGTTCTGAATGCTGTCTTGGGGATATCTTGTTCATGAATGTGAATCTGATGATAGCCCATACGAAGGTCAAGCTTGGAGAATACTTGAGCACCCTTGAGTTGTTCGAAAAGCTCATTGACGTTGGGAAGTGGGTACTTGTTCTTTATGGTCTTCTTGTTCAATGGACGGTAGTCGACACAATGCCAGTCCGTGCCATCCTTCTTCTTGACAAAAAGAACACCACAACCCTAGGGAGAAGAACTTGGTTAGATCAGACCCATACGCTCTTGTTCATCGAGTTGTTTCTTCAGCTCCTTCAACTCTTTCAGTCCAAGCTTGTAAGGACGTTTACAAACAGGTTCCGTGACAGGCTCAAGATCGATGACGAATTCAACTGGCCGGTGAGGAGGCATTCCTGGAAGCTCTTTTGGAAAGACGTCTTGATATTCAAAAACGACTGGAATCTGAGAGATGGCATCCAACTCGCCCTTCTCATTGAGAGAAAACAGTTGAATGGTATCATCACGAGCGGCAAAGACGATCACATCCTCAGAGGAGTGTGTCAATTGAATCTTCCTGGTAGCACAATCAAGCTGAGCCTTGTGCTTAGAAAGCCAGTCCATGCCAAGAATTAGATCAATATCCGAGTCACCAAGAACAATTGGAGAGGACAGAAACTTATAGTCGCCCATCATGATAGAAACATCCGGGACGCAATTGTTAGATGTCATTTGCTTGCCTGGGGACACAATATTCAACGGGAAAGGAATCTTTTCGGTCACAAACTCATGCTTGGCAACAAAAGGTCTTGAAATGAAAGAAAGCGATGCACCAGTATCAAAAAGAACTTCTGCAGGAGTATCGTTAACAGGAAGGTTACCCATGATCACTTCTGAAGAGTCCTCTGCCTGAGCTGTGTTGATCATGTTGACCTTTGCAAACTTGGGATTATGCTTGACCACAGCATTACTAGCAGATCTCACAGGAGGAGGAGGTGGAAGGCGCCTCTGGTTGAAGCATTTGTTTGCATAGTGACCCTTCTGCTGACACTTGTTGCACGTAACCTCTGAGAGCGGGTGGTGATATGGAGCACTTGATCTTGGAGCATGAGACGAAGCTTTGTTCTGAAAGCCTGGGTTGGGTGGGTTGGAAGATCCATTGCCACCTTTGCTCTTCTGCTGATAAGGCTGACGGAACGGAGGAGGAGGAGGCAACCAGTACTTTTGCTGCTTAGCCGCCACTTGAGTTGAAGAAGAAGGAGTTGCATCCCTAACTCTCTTCTTGGAAGCATCGCACTTGGAAGCATCATACTTTTTCGTCTCAAAAAGCATGAGGGCTAGTTGCAGATCTTCTCTGAGGCCACCTCTGAACTGATAAATCATACTCTTCTCGTCAGGGATGTCTTGCTTGGCGAAGCGAGCAAGCCTCTGGAACATGATGTTGTATTGGTAAACAGACAAGCTGCCTTGCTTCAGCTTGTGGAACTCCTCATGCTTACTCTCAACAACACTCTAAGGAATGTGGTGAGCTTTGAAGTCTTGGTGGAAATCATCC
Organism: Triticum urartu; assembly: GCF_056163025.1. NCBI lineage: Eukaryota > Viridiplantae > Streptophyta > Magnoliopsida > Poales > Poaceae > Triticum > Triticum urartu. The sequence continues at coordinate 337,397,516 of NC_141879.1, read as the reverse complement.
TAGGTAATCACACGACCTCCTCTGGAATCTTTGTATTGTTGATACCACTCAGCAGCTTGGTCTTTGAGTTGGAACGAAGCAAACTTGACGAAGTCCTCAGGCCTGACGTTGCTACACTCAAAATGTTTGCAGATATCTACGAGCCAATCGTCAGCGTCTGTGGCCTCGACACACTTACTGAAGGACTTCGGCTGGTTTGCGAGGAACTGGTTGAGGGTAGCAAAGTGAGATTGATTGTTGCCATGGCCTTGATTTCCTTGGTTGCGCTCTTGCAAGAGTTGCATAATCGTCTATGTGCTGGCGTTGGTAGCGGCCATCACAGCTTGCCATGCCTCCGGAGGTGGAGGTGGTGGCGGAGGTTCCGGATTCTGACGCGTTGGAGGAGCCATCCTGAAGAGGGTGACATCCGTTAGCATCTTGAAAGACATATATTCAAGCTGAATCAAATGGATCGAAATTGCAACATGTAGCCTTAACATTCGAACAAGAATGAATGAATGAATTCCAAATTAAATGATCACACTTCCATAAATTGAGAAGCCACTTAGATAGAGATAGATGAATAACACAACAAGGTATGGATATGAACAAATAATTGGTAAGGATTACCCAATCACAAACCAAATATTTGCGGGAAGAAATACTAGAGCTACATGAATTCCCACCTATGAAACTCCCGAAACTTTCTGGTTATGCAATCAGGTGTTGGGGATACATGGGAAGCATAATATCTCACCCAAAACTAGCAAATCCTACATCCAGCTGTATCCATCTTTCAACACATAACCAAGAAACCTTCGGAAATCATTTACCTCAACCTTCGAAAAGCATCCGTTATACGTGTTATGGCAATACTCCCAAACTCCCGCCCTAGTACTGGGTGGCGTCGAGGTTATCTCACCAACAACTTCATAAAAGAGATTTTCGATGTCGGCGAAACTCAGGTATTCCAGAACTGCAACGATAAAATTGTGATGACAACACCTCGGAGCTCAACTCCCTGAGACACTGCCACAACCCCTAAATGTCAGGAGGCACCAAGAACAATGTTCTCATCACGAAAACCATCGCAGCATCCCGTGGCAAGGCTTGCCGGGTGACCGCCAAGATCCTCCGTGGTTCCTTTGGAGCCATTCAAGAACAAAGTGTCTAAGTCAAGAAGACAAGACCCCGGCAAGAGGAGCTTGCCGGGAAGGCCACTCAAGGCATTTCAAGGAACTTGCCGCGGCGCACCACGCGTTCCGGCAAGACCCGGTGAGCGACAAGCTCCCGGACGCGACAAGACAACGACCGCGGCAAGGCGCTTGCCGCGGCAAGCCACCTCTTCGCGCCCGTGCTCCAGCACATTCACCAACGTGTCGCTCTGGGGCCCTTCCAGGCGTACGTGGCGGAAGGCTGTGCAGCTAGGGACGTGCGGTGGCAAGCGACGCTGACAAGATCGCCATCGTGGCGAATGGTGGCGTCCCTAGCGGTCCCGTTTCGCACTGTTTAGGCGACACAGACGGGCATTTAAGACCCTTGTCCCCTGCCATCAGGGTTAGGTATGATACACTGTAGCAGGTAGCTGTGCCTACCACAGCACCTTTCCATTTTTGCCCTTTACCTCCGTTGCCACCTGTCGGTAGCCCCTTGAGCATATAAAAGGAGGTCCGTGTGCAACGTAGAGGGGGGTGAGCCAGTTCGAAAACTCACGCTCGGTCTTGCTAGCCGCTGGTGTGTACTGTAGCACTCCGCGCTCCCGAGCTAGAAATCAATACAAAACCACAAAGCAGGAGTAGGGTTTTACGCATCCGTGCGGCCCGAACCTGGGTAAATCGCTCGCGTGCTTCGCCTCGATTTGCTCTTTGCACGATCTCCGCCCCCGCCGAACCGAAAGGGACTCGGCCCGCCGGTCCCATAGGTGCCCGTGGATCAGTACCCCGGCAGAATGATTCCAAGATACCTGCGTGATCCTAAAAAAAATTTAGTGAAAATTTGAGAAGAGAAGAGTCAAAACTCTACGTCAGGATGCCTCACCAAAGCGACGAAGGGACTGAGGAGTAAAAAGAATCCTACTCTCCGATATATATAATCCTAAAAGACTCAAAACCTTTTTCTAGACTCAACAAAGCCAGCGATTCGATCAAGCAGGGGCCTCCTAAGTCGGGGAAGGCTCCGATACCAACTTGTAACACCCACGATGCGGCTATATCTCACACGTGTCGGAGCACGACTTAGAGGCATAACCGCATTGTAGGCATGTCGCAAGAGGGGTAATCTTTACGCATCCCATGTATTGAATAAGAAAGAGGTACAGAGTTGGCTTACAATTGCCACTTCACACAATACATAAATATAGCATTACATCATTCAAAATACAATCAAGGTCCGACTACGGAACCAATAAAGACAACCCCAAATGCATAAGATCCCCGATCGCCCCAACTGGGCTCCACTACTGATCTTCTGGAAAGGAAACGTAGTAACGTCCTGAGTCCTCATCGAACTGCCACTTGAGTTCAGTCGCATCCCCTGGAATGGTATCATCGGCACCTGCATCTGGTTTTGGAAGTAATCTGTGAGTCACGGGGACTCAGCAATCTCAAACCCTCGCGATCAAGACTATTTAAGCTTATTGGTAGGCAAAGGTAGTGAGGTGGAGCTGCAGCAAGCACTAGCATATATGGTGGCTAAAATACGCAAATGAGAGCGAGAAGAGAAGGCAAAGCACGGTCGAGAAACTACAAAGATCAAGAAGTGATCCTAGAAATACTTACGTTCAAGCATAACACGAGACCGTCTTCTCTTCCCGGACTCCACCGAAAAGAGACCATCATGGCTACACACACGGTTGATTCATTTTAATAGTTAAGTGTCAGGTTTTCTACAACTGGATATTAACAAATTCCCATCTGCCCATAAACGCGGGCACAGCTTTTGAAAGTTCAAAACCCTGCAGGGGTGTCCCAACTTAGCCCATCACAAGCTCTCATGGTCAACAAAGGATATTGCTTCTCCCAGGACGACCCGATCAAACTCGGAATCCCGGTTACAAGACATTTCGACAATGGTAAAACAAGACCAGCTAAGCCGCCCGATGTGCCGACAAATCCCGATAGGAGTCGCACGTATCTCATTCTCAGGGCACACCGGATGAACACTACGTACAACTAAAACCAACCCTCAAGTTTCCCCGAGGTGTCGCTGCAAGTGGCTCTGTTCTGGACCAACACTCAGAGGAGCACTGGCCCGGAACCCGAGGTTTAAAATAAAGATGACCCTTGAGTCCGCGGAACCCAAGGGAAAAAAGGCTCAGGTGGAAAATGGTAAAACCAAGATTGGGCCTTGCTGGAGGAGTTTTATTCAAGGCGAACAGTCAAGGGGTTCCCATTATAACCCAACCGCGCAAGGAATGCAAAATCAAGGAACATAACACCGGTATGACGGAAAACTAAGGCGGCAAGAGTGGAATAAAACACCAGGCATAAGGCCGAGCCTTCCACCCTTTACCAAGTATATAGCTGCATTAAAGTAAACAAGATATAATAATGATATCCCAACAATAATCATGTTCCAACAAGGAACAAACTCCAATCTTCACCTGCAACTAGCAACGCTATAAGAGGGGCTGAGCAAAGCGGTAACATAGCCAAACAACGGTTTGCTAGGACAAGGTGGGTTAGAGGTTTGACATGGAAATATGGGAGGCATGATATAGCAAGTGGTAGGTATCGCGGCATAGGCATAGCAATAGAGTGAGCAACTAGCAAGCAAAGATAGAAGTGATTTCGAGGGTATGGTCATCTTGCCTGCAAAGTTCTCCGAGTTGACATAAGCTTGATCCTCGTAAGCGTACTCAACGGGTTCCTGATCACGTACTCGTCTCTCGGCTCTACCGAAGGCAAGAACACAAGCAAGGGAAACACAATCAACCATGGTGCAATGCGCAAGTAACATGATGCAAAACATGGCATGATATGCAGGATGCCATATGCAATGCATATGCGTGCTCTGGAAGGAAAAGATTGAACCAGGCCTCAACTTGGAAAACCAAGAGCTCCCCTGTAAAGATGAGTTGATTTCAGTCAAAATCAATATAAAGATCGCCGGAATCGGATGCGCGGTTTGCAAATGGCGAGCAAAACAATAATGGCACTATTCTGCGATTAACAGCACGATGCCATATAAAATGCAACAAGAAACTAAGCTACCGCACTCTAACATAGCAAGAAAGCACATGGCAGTGATCTACTCAAGATGCTTGACAAAAGATGAACACTGAGCTAAAGCTATAAACCAGTAGAGCATGACTAAAACAGCATGGCAATAATGCAAAATATAAGAGTTTTAAAGACAGTGAAAATGCTAGACATAGCAGAAACAGATTCAACATGGCTTCTTTACAAGCTTGATTAACTCACTACAAGGCATGTCATGGCATGGAACAAAATCTAGCATGAAGTAGACATGAAAATGAAGCTATCCACGTGCAAAGCAACCTCATGGCATGATTGAATTAAATCACACGAAAATGGCAAAACAACATCATGATGTAAAATGACACGTTTATGAACTTGCTCAAATGCAGAAACTAATGCCACCACGGGATTGGTGGGATTTTTCTACCCCAAAAACATTTATAATATGTTGGGGTTGCTGTAGAAAAATCATCACAAGTTCAATAAGTTAAAAACTGCCCTAAATGGAATAAGACAGAAATGGCACTTCCTTGTTTGGAACCATCCAGAAATGGACTTGCCCGAAATGGATTGTTGCATATTTCCAGAAATGGGAATTCACTGGAGAAAAATATAAAGAAAAGGGACAAGGGCTATATGTATGGCATGTGGGGCCACCCTGTCATACTCAGACTTGCTTGCAAAAACAATGGTGATTTAAACCGCGCCCGCGGGGATCGAACCCGGGTCTCCCCGGTGCGGGCATGCATGGTCAACCACTGTGCTAGAGAGTGTGTGTGTGTTGAGATGGGCGCCTGGCTCCTTTTGAACCAGAACAAGAAGGTCGAGCCTTTGGCCATGGTTGCCCGATGCTGGAGGCGAGCGACAAACTAGGAGGCGTGGTGATAACCCACAAGTATAGGGGATCGATTGTAGCCTCTTTCGATAAGTAAGAGTGTCGAACCCAACGAGGAGCTAAAGGTAGAACAAATATTGCCTCAAGTTCTATCAACCACCGATACAACTCTACGCACGCTTGATGTTCGCTTTACCGGAAACAAGTATGAAACTAGAAGTACTTTGTAGGTGGTTTTTGGTAAGCTTGCAAGGAAGTAAAGAGCATGTAAATAAAAGCTAAGGGCTGTTTAGATAAAGACACAACTAAATTAGTTTTAGTAAAGAGCTTTTGTCAACAAGAAGGTTATTTGTCCCTAGGCAATCGGTAATTAGACCGGTAATCATTATTGCAATTTTATTTGAGGGAGAGGCATAAGCTAACATACTTTCTCTACTTGGATCATATGCACTTATGATTGGAACTCTAGCAAGCATCCGCAACTACTAAAGATTCATTAAGGTAAAACCCAACCATAGCATTAAAGTATCAAGTCCCCTTTATCCCATACGCAAACAACCTACTTACTCGGGTCTCTGCTTCTGTCACTCATGCCACCCACCATAAGAAAATCATAAGCATATTGCAAACCCTACATCGGGAATCCCTCACGCTTGCGCGACACGGAGACCACCATAGGACAGCACCAATAATATAACATAAAACTCAAACCAATCATGATCATCAAATAGCCATTAGGACAAAACAGATCTACTCAAACATCATAGGATTGCCATACATCATTGGGAAATAATATATAGCGTTGAGCACCATGTTTAAGTAGAGATTACAACGGGTAAGAGAGAGGTTACACCGCTGCATAGAGGGGGGAAGAGTTGGTGATGATGGCGGTGAAGTTGTTGGTGAAGATGGCGGTGATGGTGATGGCCCCGGCAGCGCTCCAGCGCCACCGGAAGCAAGGGGGAGAGGGCCCCCTTCTTCTTCTTCCTTGACCTCCTCCCTAGATGGGAGAAGGGTTTCCCCTCTGGTCCTTGGCTCCAATGGCGTGCGAGGGGCGAGAGCCCCTCTGAGATTGGATCTATCTCTCTGTTTCTCTCTACTTCTGCATTCTCCCATGCTTTGTTTCACCATTTCGCGTATATATGGAGATCCGTAACTCCGATTGGCCTGAAACCTTCGACGTGATTTTTTCCGAATATTAGCTTTCTTTCGGCAAAACAAGAGCGTCAACCACCTTATGGTGGGCTCACGAGGGTAGGGGGCGCGCCCAGGGGGGCAGGCGCGCCCCCTGCCTCTTGACCACCTCGGGCACTGGTTCGCGTTGATTTTCCTTCCAGATTTTCCATATTTTCCAAAAATAAGCTCTGTCCATTTTTATCCCGTTTGGATTCCGTTTGATATGGATATTCTGCGAAACCAAAAACATGCAACAGACAGGAACTGGCACTAGGCACTGGATCAATATGTTAGTCCCAAAAATAGTATAAAAAGTTGCCAAAAAGTATATGAAAGTTGAATAATATTGGCATGGAACAATCAAAAATTATAGATACGGGGAGACGTATCAGCATCCCCAAGCTTAATTCATGCTCGTCCTCGAGTAGGTAAATGATAAAAAAAAGATAATTTTTGATGTGGAATGCTACCGAGCATAATCTTGATCATATGTCTAATCATGGCATGAATATTAAGACACAAGTGATTCAAAGCAATAGTCTATCCTTTGACATAAAAATAATAACACTTCAAGCATACCAACCAAGCAATTATGTCTTATTGAAATAACATAGCCAAAGAAAGCTCATCCCTACAAAATCATATAGTCTGGCTATGCTCCATCTTCACCACACAAAGCATTCACATCATGCACAACCCCGATGACAAGCCAAGCAATTGTTTCATACTTTTGACATTCTCAAACCTTTTCAACTTTCACGCAATACGTGAGCGTGAGCCATGGACATAGCACTATAGGTGGAATAAAATATGATGATGGGGGTTATGTGGAGAACACAAAAAAGGAGAAAGTCTCACATCAACTAGGCGTATCAACGGGCTATGGAGATGCCCATTAATAGATATCAATGTGAGGAGTAGGGATTGCCATGGAACGGATGCACTAGAGCTATAAGTATATGAAAGCTCAAACTGAAACTAAGTGGGTGTGCATCCAACTTGCTTTCTCATGAAGACCTAGGGCATTTGAGGAAGCCCATCGTTAGAATATACAAGCCAAGTTCTATAATGAAAATTCCCACTAGTATATGAAAGTGATAACTCAAGAGGCTCTCTATATGAAGAACATGGTGCTACTTTGAAGCACAAGTGTGGTAAAAGGATAGTAACATTGCCCCTTCTCTCTTTTTCTCTTTTTTTGTTTTCTCTTTTTTTTTTCTTTTTTTTTTCTTTTTTTGGGCCTTCTCTTTTTTATGTCCTTTCTCTTTTTTTCGTCCGGAGTCTCATCCCGACTTGTGGGGGAATCATAGTCTCCACCATCCTTTCCTCATTGGGGCAATGTCCTAATAATGATGATCATCGCACTTTTATTTACTTACAACTCAATATTACAACTCGATATTTAGAACAAAGATATGACTCTATATGAATGCCTCCGGCGGTGTACCGGGATGTGCAATGATCTAGCGTAGCAATGACATCAAAAAATGGGCAAGCCATGAAAACATCATGCTAGCTATCTTACGATCATGCAAAGCAATATGACGATAAATGCTCAAGTCATGTATATGATGATGATGGAAGTTGCATGGCAATATATCCCGGAATGGCTATGGAAATGCCATGATAGGTAGGTATGGTTGCTGTTTTGAGGAAGATATAATGAGTATTATGTGTGACAGAGCGTATCGTATCACGGGGTTTGGATGCATTGGCGAAGTTTGCACCAACTCTCGAGGTGAGAAAGGGCAATGCACGGTACCAAAAAGGCTAGCAATGATGGAAGGGTGAGAGTGTGTATAATCCATGGACTCAACATTAGTCATAAAGAACTCACATACTTATTGCAAAAATCTATTAGTCATCAAAACAATGTACTACGCGCATGCTCCTAGGGGGGATAGATTGGTAGGAAAAGACCATCGCTCGTCCTCGACCGCCACTCATAAGGAAGACAATCAATAAACACCTCATGCTCCAACTTCGTTACATAACGGTTCACCATACGTGCATGCTACGGGACTTGCAAACCTCAACACAAGTATTTCTCAATTTCACAATTACTCGACTAGCATGACTCTAATATCACCACCTTTATATCGCAAAACTATTGCAAGGAATCAAACATATCATATTCAGCGATCTACAAGTTTATGTAGGATTTTATGACTAACCATGTGAATGACCAGTTCCTGTCATCTCTCTAAATAGATATAAGTGAAGCAAGAGAGTTTAATTCTTTTTACAAAAGATATGCCCACGCTCTAACAAATATAAGTGAAGCAAAAGAGCATCCTACAAATGGCGGTTGTCTAAGTGAAGAGAAACAGGCAATCCAAACTTCAAATGATATAAGTGAAGCACATGAAGCATTCTATAAAGCCATACTCAAAAGATATAAGTGAAGTGTAAAGAGCATTCTATAAATCAACCAAGGACTATCTCATACCAGCATGGTGCATAAAAGAAAAATGAAAATTAAATGCAAAAGACACTCCAAGATTGCACATATCGCATGAACGAAACGAATCCGAAAACATACCGATACTTGTTGAAGAAAGAGGGGATGCCTTCCCAGCATCCCCAAGCTTAGATGCTTGAGTCTCCTTGAATATTTACTTGGGGTGCCTCGGGAATCCCCAAGCTTGAGCTCTTGCCTCTCTTCCTTCTTCTCACATCGAAACCTTCTCAATCATCGAACACTTCATCCAAACAAAACTCCAACAGAAAACTCGGTAAGATCCGTTAGTATAATAAAGCAAATCACTACTCTAGGTACTTTTGCAAACCAATTCATATTTTGTTTTTGCATTGTGCCTACTGTAATTTAACTTTTTCATGGCTTAATCCACTGATATAAATTGATAGTTTCATCAAAACAAGCAAACTATGCATCAAAAACAGAATCTGTCTAAAACAGAACAGTCTGTAGGAATCTGAACATTCACCATACTTCTCATACTTGAAAACTTCTGCCAAAATTAGGTAAAATAAAAAATTTGTACAGAAAGACAGTGCAAAAAGAATCAGAACCATTTGACGTTCCAGTAAAAAATTAAAATTCGCGCACTACAGCCAAAGTTTCTGTCCTGCACCGTACAAACCAACAAGCATTGTAAACTTCCTAAAGGCAAACCTTGGCACATTATTTTTATAATACAATGGAATTGTACAAGGGGATAATTATTTTTTTTGAAAAGTTTCTGTAATCAAGATTCACAAAGTTTCCGTGAGCATGAACAAAGTTCAAGGCTAGCTCCCACTTCAACAATGCTTGTCTCTCTCACTTTCACTTTCCTTTTTGAAAAAGTTTTAGGTTCCCCTCTTTATTTTTGTTGTTTTTAAACTATATGAAAGAACTCAATAGAAATAAATGACTCTCTAAAACTTCTGGGTTGTCTCCTTGGCAGTGCTTTCTTTAAAGCCATTAAGCTAGGCATATAGTGCTCAAGTAGTGAATCCACCCGGATCCCAAGGTATATCAAAGCCAATTTTAATTAGAAATGATTTGCAATTTAGTAGTGAGCACAAAGCAACATATATCATGTAATGACGAAGTCTAACTCAATTCCTATGCATCGGCATGTCATAAAAGAACAATTCATGCACACCTAGTAAAGGCCAATGCATAGTATAAACAGTTTCTTGCAATTTTATCATGTTGGAAACATAGAGAGGTGGAGATATAGTTCCTCTCTCATAATAATTACAAGTAGGATCAGCAAGCACATGCATATTATATCTATCAAAATCATCATGTGCAACGGTAGAAGGCAACCCATCAATGTAATCCTTAATAAGTGCAAACTTCTCCGATATAGTGTAATCGGGAGAATTCAAAAAGATAATAGGACAATCATGCATGGGTGCAATAGCAACAATTTCATGTTTAACATAAGGAACTATAGCAAGTTCATCTCCATAAGCATCATTCATATTGGCATCTTGGCCACAAGCATAGCAAGCATCATCAAAAAGGGGTATTTCAAGAGAATCAATGGGATCATAACAGTCATCATAGCAATCATCCTTCGGTAAACACGAAGGGGAATTAAACAATGTATGAGTTGAAGAGTTACTCTCATTAGAAGGTGGGCACGGGTGATCAATCCTCTCTTCCTCCTTTTGTTCTTCGCTCTCCTCCTCATCTTTTTCAATCAATGAGCTCACAGTTTCATCAATTTCTTCTTCCATAGACTCCTGCAAAATATTAGTCTCTTCTTGGACAACGGAGTATTCCTCAATATATAGTTTAACATCGGCATTAGAAGCATAATTCTCATAACAATATTCAAGTATGGCAAAATTTTCAGATTTATAAAGAGTAGCATCATACTTTTCAATCAACGAAGCAATTTCATAAGAACCCTTAAAAGAAACAAATTCTTCAATTTGTTGAACATCATAGTAATTATAAACACCCTTAGCATACGAAGATAACATTCCATTATCAATAAACTCACATTGGTAGGGAAGGTGTTTCTTAGGGTTTTCAGAACAACAAGTAAAATCATATTCCCAACATAAATTCCAAGCATAGCATTGCAAACGATGAATTTGACCCAATAGAATTTTCCCTTTTTCAGATATTCGGTGTCGCACATAACAAGCATGCTCATCTAAAGATTAGCCCTCAACTAAGCTAGTTGGGGTTTCAGCACGAGCACATAGGGATCGAAGATGATCCAAGTAATAAGCTTCAGCAGTGTGATAGATTTTGAGTGGTTCTTCAACCATTGGTTCAGTAGGTACCACTAATTTTTTTGGTATTTTTCGTTTCCTACCCATGACTAAAGATAGAAAACAACTAAGAACAGAAAATAAAAATAACTTACTGATAAAGCAAACAAGCACACACGAGAATATTCACCCCACACTATTGCTCCTCGGCAACGGCGCCAGAAAAAGGTCTTGATAACCCACAAGTATAGGGGATCAATTGTAGCCTCTTTCGATAAGTAAGAGTGTCGAACCCAACGAGGAGCTAAATTTAGAACAAATATTCCCTCAAGTTCTATCGACCACCGATACAACTCTACGCACGCTTGACGTTCGCTTTACCGGAAACAAGTATGAAACTAGAAGTACTTTGTAGGTGTTTTTGGGTAAGCTTGCAAGAAAGTAAAGAGAACGTAAATAAAAGCTAGGGGCTATTTAGATAAAGAAACAACTAAATTAGTTTTAGTAAAGAGCTTTTGTCAACAAGAAGGTTATTTGTCCCTAGGCAATCGATAACTAGACCGGTAATCATTATTGCTATTTTTTTTAGGGTGAGGCATAAGCTAACATACTTTCTCTACTTGGATCATATGCACTTATGATTGGAACTCTAGCAAGCATCCGCAACTACTAAAGATTCATTAAGGTAAAACCCAACCATAGCATTAAAGTATCAAGTCCCCTTTATCCCATACGCTAGCAACCTACTTACTCGGGTCTATGCTTCTGTCACTCACGCCACCCACCCTAAGCAAATCATAAGCATATTGCAAACCCTACAGCGGGAATCCCTCACGCTTGCGCGACACGGAGAGCACCATAGGACATCACCAATAATAAAACATACAACTCAAACCAATCACGATCATCAAATAGCCATTAGGACAAAACAAATCTACTCAAACATCATAGCGTAGCCATACATCATTGGGAAATAATATATAGCGTTGAGCACCATGTTTAAGTAGAGATTACAACGGGTAAGAGAGAGGTTACACTGCTGCATAGAGGGGGGAAGAGTTGGTGATGATGGCGGTGAAGTTGTTGGTGAAGATGGCGGTGATGGTGATGGCCCCGGCAGCGCTCCGGCGCCACCGGAAGCAAGGGGGAGAGGGCCCCCCTTCTTCTTCTTCTTCTTCTTCTTCTTCTTCTTCCTTGACCTCCTCCCTAGATGGGAGAAGGGTTTCCACTCTGGTCCTTGGCTCCCATGGCGTGGGAGGGGCGAGAGCCCCTCCGAGATTGGATCTATCTCTCTGTTTCTCTCTGGTTCTGCGTTCTCCCATGCTCTGTTTCACCGTTTCGCGTATGTATGGAGATCCGTAACTCCGATTGGCCTGAAACCTTCGCCGTGATTTTTTTCTGAATATTAGCTTTCTTGCGGCAAAAGAAGAGCATCAACTGCCTTATGGTGGGCTCACGAGGGTAGGGGGCGCGCCCAGGGGGGCAGGCGCGCCCCCCTGCCTCGTGACCACCTCGGGTACTGGTTCGCGTTGAGTTTCCTTCCAAATTTTCCATATTTTCCAAAAATAAGCTCGGTCCGTTTTTATCCCGTTTGGACTCTGTTTGATATGGATATTCTGCGAAAGCAAAAACATGCAACAGGCAGGAACTGGTACTGGGCACTGGATCAATATGTTAGTCCCAAAAATAGTATAAAAAGTTGCCAAAAAGTATATGAAAGTTGAATAATATTGGCATGGAACAATCAAAAATTATAGATACGACGGAGATGTATCACGTGGCTCACTGACTAGTGCAACAACGGGCGTGCGGGAACATGTGGGGACTCCAGCGAGCAAGTGGAGGCAGCTCGCGAGTGAGCGGACACTCGAGCACGTGCTCGCGCTCGGCTCGGGGCCATGGCGAGGCATGCAGTGGAGAAAACGCATGGCAGCTACGGCAAGGCACTACGGGGGTGCGTACGCGCAGCGAGGCACAACAGGGATGCGGAGCGAGGATGCACGGGGTTGGCAAGCTACAACAACATCTTCACTAACAGTTCACACTACGCTGGAGCATCGAGACCACGGAGAGGCATGAAAAAAATGACGCCTACGGTGAACTAGAGGGCGCGAGAAGAAGCATGGACGGAAAAGTGGTTTACCTAGCTCACCTAGGACACGGCAAGGTCGGCGGAGACGAGCCGGTGGCGACGCGGTCGACCTCTGAACCTCGGCGCGAACTCTGGTCGCGAAGAAGATGGGAGCAACGGAGGAAGCCAGGCGCTGACTTGATGACTCCCTTGACAATGTAACGGATGCCGAGGACGACGGGGAAGGAGACGGACTTGAAGAAGGCGGCTGGAGGAGACAGGAGGGACGGTGACGACGACGAGCGTGCTCTCAGCCACGCTTGGGGCTCACGGGGAAGGAGAAAAGAGAGAAGGGGAAGACCCCTGGGTGGCGGCGGCGAAGGGGAACAACATATCATGCATGCATATCATGGAAATGCAAGTTGGCATAAGCACAACAGAACATAGATATGCACATGATGCAAACATATGATGACAATAAGGAATATGAGAAGAAGCACAAATGCAATATGACAAGGTAAGCACGGCAATGAAATGAGTAGAACAACAGAACAAAACAAAATGAGACCAAAAGATGGAACCCCGAATGGAATTGGATGGAGACCAACATGGATATATTGCCAAATATGGAAGTTCTACATCTGGGGTGTTACAAGAGAGAACTGGGAAACCTGGACGGATGCAAGTTTTTATAAACATGCAGATGAAATGCACATGATGAAATGGAAAAGATGCAACACGCAAGCAAATGACATGGCAACGACGACGAATGCCTAGAAGACAGCTGGCGCATCGGACTCGGGGCGTCACAACTCTCCTCCACTAATAAGAGATCTCGTCCCGAGATCTTAGGAATGAGATGGAAGAAAAGAGGATAAGGTAAAACAAGAGCTGAGGAGAGAAGAGGACAAAGTCAAGAACACTCGAGTGGAAAAGAGGAACGACAAATATGACGAGAATCAAAAGCTCAAGGAATAAGATAGACTCTGAAACCACTCCGGTTAGAACAAGATAGAAAAGGAATAAGAACGAAAGAATTGTGATAACATCCCGGTTGGACATGGAAAGGAATAGAACATGAATTTGACAAGATGGAACGATACTTGACGAGAGGAACAACACATTGCCTCCGGAAGAATTGAAAGAGTGGAATGAAAAGAATGGGGAAGAAAATGACAACTTCTACAACAATTGAATTCGAAAAGCATCCTTATGAAGAAGGGTTGAACGAAGTTGTTGGAAATTCAACAACTAAAAGAATAAGCTTGTTGTGGGCTTATGGAAAACATCTCAAAATTATGAGGTGACAACCGGCCACAAATGGAAATGATTGAATAGCTAAGAAGAATCAAGAAATGCAAAACTCCACTTCAAAAGAATACGGAGAATTAATTGCACTTTGAGAAGCATGAGGAAAAGGTACTTGCGCTCCTCCAACAAGAATTTTGATGAACACTTGAACAATTTTGATGAACCATCATGAAGAACTCCGGTAACAAAAGGATGATGAGATAGAATTGAAGGATGAAACGAATAAGATTAAAGCCTTGCAGAGATTTGGATGGAGGTTCCGACAAGATGGCCGAGGAAACTTTGAACACCGGAAAAGAAAAATGGACGACTTAGAACCGAGAGATTATCCATCATGTACAATCTCCGAAGGAAGGAATCGCTTGACCACGATGAAATAAGAATAAGAATTACGTTATGCTTATCCTCCACCAATTAAATTGATGAGAAGCAATGGATTGCATAAAACTTATTCGCGTTGGAAAAGATTAGTGGAGATATAGCGCAAGGGTTGAGAAAGTCTTCATGAACCACCGGTGGGACTGGAATGAATGAATGAATTGATACGATAGCAAAGGAGGAGGAATCATGAACGAACCACCGTAAGAACTGAAACGAAAGACGAAAAGAGAATGACTCTCCGGAAAGCATTACAGACGCACGAAGATACTTGAAGGAATTTAGAGACAAGAGAATGAAGAGATTGCGAACTGATTAAAGAATGCTTGAACAAAGCAACGGTACAACTATGGGAACGAACGAAGCTGAAAGCTTGGAACGATGGAATCTTTTGAAATGGAAGCCTCCAGATAATCGAAACGGAAAAACAACTCCTGAAATACTCCGGATGGGTGAGAAAAGAATCGCACGATTGGAAACAAAATAAGATGATAGCAACAAGCTAGCACCATGAATCTCTGAGAGAACGGACAAGATTTAGGGAAAACTCTTCTTTGGTCTTCAAAGGTTGAGAACGACGATGAGGAACACCACCATGAATTGTTGAGATACTCCGGGAGAATGAAAAGTGAAGAGGTTGAACCAATAATGAAAATAATTTGGAATTGATCTTGGGAAATAAACTGACTGATGAAATCCATACTTCTGTCATACTTCAAAAATAATTTGAGAATAAACCCAGGAAAATTAGAAGAGTCGGGTAAGATCCTGGGAAAAGACCTATGGGTTAGGGCCCACTGAAAAGAAGCACTGTTGGAAAGGATTGTTTGAATGAGAAATGATGCACCGGAACGATTGAAAGACTTGAATGAGGTGACAACCTCAAAATAATTGAATGCAAACACGAATATTCTAAGATTTCTTGAGCACTCCGGAAGGATAAACTGGCGAGGGGCGAACGAGCGGGGAGAAATATTTCAGTCAAGGAAAAGAGTACGATCAACACCAAAAACTTGAATTGAGTCCACCAGAAAGAAAACGAGATGAACCATGATGAAGTTGACGAGAATTCAGCGGTTGAAGTAATTGAGGAAAAAAAGAGGCTCTGCATAGATGAAATTGATGCTCGAATAGAGTCTCAGACTCTGGGAAGAAAAGGGATGGGAGGGCGGGAAAAAACAATGGCAACTTGGAAAGGGGAACTGACGAATAACTTGAAGAGAAAAAGCACCGGTTTAAATAATTGAGGAAAGAATGCAAAGGCTTCACACGAGTAGGATGGATACTCGATTAAGGACTCCTGCTCCAAGAAGAAAAAGGTGGGTGGGTGTTAAAAACAAAGACAACTTCATACAGGGGAACAACTTTGTTGAGAAAGAACTGAGGACTGATCTTGCAAAGACAAAGAGAGTTGAATCAACTCGAAGAGAAGTGCGCTGGTTGAAAGAGCTGACATTGTAACGAACGAAAACTACTGTGTGATCGTAAAAAAATTTGAAGGAGAAGAGGAGTATATCAAAACACCTACGTTAAGATTTCTCACTAGAGCGACGAAGGGGCTGAGGAGTAAAAAGAATTCCTACTCTCCGATATAACTAGACTCCGAAAAAGTGTTCTCCTAGACTCGACAATGGCCAACTACGAACAATCAAGGGGATCCTATGGTCGATCGAGGCTCTGATACCAACTTGTCACAACCAATATGCGACTCTATCCTAAAGGAACCCGAAGGTCCCACCAAGGATAGAACCGCATATTGACACGCTTTTGCAAGGTGGATATCATTACATCGTACCATTACATAATAGTTGGGGATACATACAAAGCATACAAGAGCCACAATAATACATCACTACATCATACATAAGAACAACGTCCGAGTACGTATGAAACACAAACAGAAACTAAAACGACATCCACCCTACTAGCCCAGGCCGCCGACCAGAAACCTAACCCAAGATCAATGAAGAACTCCAAGACAAGCAAACATCGCTCTCACATCAAGATCATCACATTACCTATACCTGCAACTATTGTTGTAGTAATCTATGAGACACGAGGACTCAACAATCCCATTACCATGGGTATGAAGACTAGCAAAGCTTAATGGGTATGGAAAAGGATAAGTGGTGAGGTTGCAGCAAGCGACTAAGCAGTGTATGGTGGCTAACTTATGAATACAAGAATAAGACGAGAAACTACGCAAACGGTCGCAAACTAGTAATGATCAAGACGTGATCCTGAACTACTTACGTTTAAACATAACCCAACTGTGTTCTCCTCTCAAATTTCCCCGAAAAGAGACAATCACGGTTACGCACGCGGTTGGTGTATTTTAATTGAGTTTACTTCAAGTCCTCTACAACCAAATATTAACAAATTCCCATATGCCAGATAACCGCTGGCACAGCTCTCGAAATTTAAACCCGGCAGGGCTGTCCCAACTTAGCCCATGACAAGCTCACGATCCGCGGAGACAATCCTCCATCGCGGGAACCCTCCGATCAGACTCGGAATCCCGGTGCACAAGACATCTCGACAATGGTAAAACAAGTCCAGCAAGACCTCCCGACGTGCCGACACCCTGATAGTAGCCGCGCGTATCTCGTCTCAGGCCATGACGGATGAGCTACGCGTACAGGTGCCGAAATACCCCACGTTTCCAAGGGGCGGCCCCGCATAGTGCTCTAGTTTAGGACCAACACCATCGGCACTGGCCCCCTGCATGTATAAAGAATCCTCGGTTTCATGACGCCCTATGCCAATTAATTATTTAGTTCAAGTTTTATTATGGAAAAAGTTAAAACCAACGTTGGGCCTTGCTGGAAGAGTTTTATTCAAAATAAACTGTCAAGAGGGGCCCATATACCCTCACCGTGTTAGGGACACAAAATCAAGGAACATAACACAGGTATGATGGAAACTAGAGCGGCAAGAGTGGAACAAAACACCAGGCATAAGGCCGAGTGTCGGTGTCAAAACCGGCGGATCTCGGGTAGGGGGTCCTGAACTGTGCGTCTAGGCCGGATGGTAATAGGAGGCAAGGGACACGAAGTTTTACCCAGGTTTGGGCCCTCTCGATGGAGGTAAAACCCTACGTCCTGCTTGATTAATATTGATGATATGGGTAGTACAAGAGTAGATCTACCATGAGATCGGAGAGGCTAAACCCTAGAAGCTAGCCTATGGTATGATTGTTGTTGTGTATGTTGTCCTACGGACTAAAACCCTCTGGTTTATATAGACACCGGAGAGGGTTAGGGTTACACAAAGTCAGTTACAATGGTAGGAGATCTACATATCCGTATCGCCAAGCTTGCCTTCCACGCGAAGGAAAGTCCCTTCCGGACACGGGACAAAGTCTTCAATCTTGTATCTTCATAATTCAGGAGTCCGGCTGAAGGTATAGTCCGGCCATCCGGACACCCCCTAATCCAGGACTCCCTCAGTAGCCATTGAACCAGGCTTCAATGACGACGAGTCCGGCGCGCAGATTGTCTTCGGCATTGCAAGGCGGGTTCCTCCTCCAAATACTTCATAGAAGATTTTGAACACAAAGATAGTGTCCGGCTCTGCAAAATAAGTTTCCACATAGTGCCATAGAGAGAATAATATCTACACAACTCTAATCTGCTGACGTATTCTGTAGTGTGACACACCACGGCCAAGCCTTTATCCGAATCGTTTCATTATCCCACCTTAGTGCGTCATGCGAGGCGGTTTCCTTGGCACGTCTTGTTAAAGCAGAGATCGTGTCCCCTTATTCCAGGATTCTGATCAATATGGGCGTGGGTAACCCAACCACGCCATTGATTATAGCGCTTGGAGATAAGCGAGTTTTACCAGGCTGGTGGGGACACGTAGTTGTGTCCACCCATATAAGGGGATAAGGATCCACCTTTTCACCTACGCCTTCTTCCTCCCTTGCTTATCCATTCTCGCGCACTCGAGCTCCAGCGCCCAAGTCCTCACTCCCCACCTCAACCTTCTCCAGCCATGTCCGGAGCGGGAGGCAAGTGGATGGTCTCCTCCGTCACGGAGGGACACATCAAAAAACTGAGGAAGGCCGGATACCTATCTAACGACATCGCGTACCAGCTTCCCAAAAAGGGGCAGCTCCTCCCCATCCCAAGGCCCCATGAGAGGGTAGTGTTCCTTCCCCACTTCCTCCGCGGACTGGGCTTTCCGATCCACCCATTCGTCCGGGGACTCATGTTCTACTACGGCCTTGATTTCCATGATCTGGCCCCAAACTTCATCCTCAACATCTCGGCGTTTATCATCGTGTGCGAGGCTTTCCTCTGCATCCGCCCCCATTTCGGCCTTTGGCTCAAGACTTTCAACGTCAAGCCGAAGGTGGTGCACGACAACCAGGCGGAGTGCGGAGGCCGAAGGGTCCAAGAAGGGGAAAACCCTTCCTCCGGACTACTCCACTGACGCCGACGACGGCGAAGAGGAGTGGCCGCTCAGGGCCAAGCCCCTGGCAAAATCGTAAGTATCCGGATACCAGAGTCATTCATAGTATTCGTTTATTGCACAGCTTTCCCTTATGTCGAATATGTTTATGTAGCCCACCCAAAGACCGGCTCGACGCGTCGTCGAGCGGCTCACTGGACTCGTCGGATGTGAACTCGCTTCTGACGGCTTCCTCCCCCCGCCCTACGGATGACACCGAAGTGTTGTCCCAACAGGTTCCAAGCCGGGTGGAGGTGGTCCTGGAGGCGCCGCAAGGCGACCTCCTGGACTCCAGGAGTAAAGGGGATGAAACCCCCCAGGGCTCCAAGTCCGGCTCTAGGCCGGACACCGCTCCGGAACTTTTAAAGGTTCCAGAGTCCGGTGGGGGACCTCCTTCCAAGAGGAGCAAGCCCACCGTGCCGGTGACCCCCGTCCAACCGGAGGCGCCGGACAATCTGTTGGAGGCGCTCCAAGGCGCCTCCATCGACGAGGAGCACCGCGCCATTATGAGTGCGGTGGTGCAGAAGGTTTAGTCCGCCAAGAGCGGACCGACTGAAGCTTGTACTAGCCTTTTAACAGCTTTGAGGTAAGTAAAGAATGTGTAAATAATATTACCGCATAGACAGTAGCCCCTGATGCTCTGTTTGGCGTTCGGGAAGAAAAGCCGAATAGAGGATCAAATAAAATTCACAGGAGTCTAACAAAAAGGAGTCAATATGCGTATGCAGGCTTCTCTGCTTGCATCCGCCGCACTGACTGCGGAAGTGGACACGCTAAAGCAGAACCTCGAGCGGTCCGAGCAAGAGCTCGGGCATGCCAAGAAGCAGCTCGAGGACAATGAAGGTAAGAAATACCAAGTTTAAATATACATAAAAAGGTGCAATTGCAAAAAATGACAGGATTATCGTGGCTATTGTAGGGGCCACGTCTGAGGTGGCGACCCTTAAGCAAGCACTGGTCGAGGCCAAGAAGAGGGCGGCCACGGAGCGCACCGAGCGGGAGAAGTACGAGGCCCAGGTTGGCAAGGTGCAGAAAGAGCTCCAGGTTCTCATGAAAAAACATGAGAGTTTGGAGCTTGACTCAAAGACGCGAGCGTCCGAGCTCGCGGCGGCTATTGAAAATGCCAAGTCTGCCAAGGCCGAATCCCATAAGACCCTCCAGGAGTTGGATGAGGTGAAGAAGATAGCGGCGGGTAAGGCATTATTTATGAAAAGCAAACACATAAATGTGAGTTACTTGTTACTTACCCGAATCCGGAGCTCTCTAGAAGCATTCGTAGATCTTCCCCGGAGTGTGTCCGATGCTGCCGCATTCTATCGAGCCGAGGAGGGCAGCTCGACAGAGAAGGTGTTCTGGTCTCATTATGTTGAGGCCGGACACCCCGTGCCCCTGAGCGACCAGCTGAAGCAACTGGTCAAGCTCCACAAGGCGGCTGAACAGGCCATGAAGGGCCTCATAGTTTGGCTATGGCCTGGGGAGGCTCTGCCTGGGAGCTAGTTCGGGCTGGTGCGGCGGCTGGTGGAGGCCCGTCCAAGGCTCGAAGTCATAAAGCGCTTCGTCTGCATTGAAGGTGCCCGTAGGGCCCTTGCCCGTGCTAAGCTGCACTGGGGCAAGCTGGATGCTAAGAAGCTTGTGAAGGACGGGCCACCGCCGGGGAAAGAGCATCGCAAGCCTGAGAATTATTATACGGATGTTCTGAAGGGTGCCTGCCTTGTGGCGGATGAATGTTCTAGGGATGTAATTTTTGAGTGAAACTTGCTCGTTTTGTCCTATGTGCTGAAAACTTGTTCATATGCGCTAAGCAATGCTGTTGGA
The DNA here is from genome assembly GCF_056163025.1 of Triticum urartu. Classification (NCBI taxonomy): domain Eukaryota; kingdom Viridiplantae; phylum Streptophyta; class Magnoliopsida; order Poales; family Poaceae; genus Triticum; species Triticum urartu. The sequence goes on along the minus strand of NC_141879.1, from coordinate 337,376,617 downwards.
ATTTAAAATATTACCTTCTGTGCAGCTGTTTATCAATTCTGAGAGATGGTGAGTCGTCGGCTTCTGCCCCCATGCCGCTAGTGCTGGGGTGTTTGGGGATAAACCTGAGCGCTCTTTTTCCCATGTTTGGGTCCTTCGAGGGAGGCACTCAGCCCAATGAACAAGGCAATCGGACTATAATGCGTGAACACTCTCACTTAGCCATAGAATTCTATAATTTTAAATTTCGGCGAAGCCCCTGGTATTCGGAAGATCGAGTTCGGGGCGCTATCCACGCCTTGGCCGGACGGAGCCGACTCCTCACCCTAAGCGGCATAAGTCTTTAAGGACTCAAAAAAACCTCTCGAACAGAGACCAGCTCTCGCTTCATCATGACAGTCAGTTTTAGCTTTCTCCACTGAGGTGCTCGACCCAGCTCAACTGGGGCACAATCGCAGTGGTTCTCCTAGTGCTACCTTAGCCGATATAGCGGAACGTAAGGCACCAAAACATAGGAGCCGGGCAAACCTAACTAATGACCCAAGACATGATTCGGAGCCGATGCATATAATGCTATAAGTTCGGGGTGCAACACTTGTTAAAGTGTTTGGACTTCTCACACCATGTTGAGGGGTACTGAAGCCCCTGGCGTATTTTGGCCGTACCATAGTGTACGGGTGCAACATGTCGTTAAGGAATATATAAAAAAAGAGTAATGCAAAAATAGACAAAAGCTATGCATTGTTTATTAAAGAGGGTTGCGATCAAAGCAAAACGATACAAATAATGCGATAAGCAAAAGGTTGGACTATTTAACATGTCCGTTCCAGGGGCAAGCTGCGGAATAGTATGCGAAACAGGTATACTGCTCGTGATAGAGACCACCTGGGAGTTCCGTAATGCGGCGTGGCTTGTCTGCTTCCTTGGTTCTTGCATCATTTGTGCAGCAATTGAACTGCCGAACAGGCCTTCCGAAGAGTGGAGACCTGAAAGTAAGAGAAAATTAAAAAATCGGCAGCCCTGGTGCGGTTTAAGCCGTGTTTCGGGCGTGACGTGATGGTGCCCCTCCCCCTGTACCCATGGTATTTCTAGAGCGTAGTTATGTACGCGAAGTACTGGTGTCGCCTTTTTGCGAGGGCTGGGGTTGGGGCCGCATTGCTACGCCTGCTCGGATCATGCCAGGTGGTCTTGTTGTAGGTTACTCCGGGCGCGCTTGACGGTGTCCGGTCGTTTGATGGCCGGACTGGAGAACTGCCTGGAGAGGCTGCTTTGTACTTCTGCTGCAAGGGCCGCCGTGTGCTCCTCCGTTCGGAGGGAGCGTTTGGTGTTTCCATTGATCGTAATTACTCCTCGAGGGCCTGGCATTTTGAGCTTAAGGTATGCATAGTGCGGTACTGCATTGAACTTGGCGAATGCGGTTCGCCCGAGCAGTGCGTGATAGCCACTACCGAATGGGATTATGTCGAAGATTAATTCCTCGCTTCGGAAATTATTCGGAGATCCGAAGACCACTTCAAGTGTGACTGAGCCTGTATAGTTGGCCTCTACACCTGGTATTACGCCTTTAAAGGTCGTTTTGGTGGGCTTAATCCTCGAGGTATCTATGCCCATTTTCCGCACTGTATCCTGGTAAAGCAGGTTCAGGCTGCTGCCGCCGTCCATAAGGATTCTAGTGAGATGAAATCTGTCAATAATTGGGTCTAGAACCAATGCGGCGAATCCGCCATGATGGATGCTAGTGGGATGGTCCCTTCGATCAAAGGTGATCGGGCAGGAGGACCATGGGTTGAACTTTGGGGCGACTGGCTCTACCGCGTATACGTCCCTTAACACGCGCTTCCGCTCCCTTTTGGGGACGTGGGTTGCGTATATCATGTTCACCGTCCGCACTTGTGGGGGAAAACCCTTCTGTCCACTGTTGCTCGGCGGCCGGGGCTCCTCGTTGTCATCGCTGTGCAGCCCATTGTCTTCATTTTCAGCATTTAACTTGCCTGCCTGCTTGAACACCCAACAATCCCTGTTGGTGTGATTGGCCGTCTTTTCGAGGGTGCCATGTATCTGGCACAAGCGGTCGAGTATTCGGTCCAAACTGGACGGGCCCCTAGGATTCCTTTTGAATGGCTTTTTCCGCTGACCGGATTTAGAGCCTCTGAATCCGGCATTATCTGCCGTATCCTCAGCATTGTCGCCGTTAATGCGGCGCTTCTGCTTGTTGCAACGCGACCTGCCACTACTGTCCCTGGTATCCGAATTACCAGGGTTCTTGGTCATATTGTTGCTACGAGCAAGCCAGCTGTCTTCTCCCACGCAAAAGCGGGTCATGAGTGTCGTGAGTGCTGCCATAGACTTCGGCTTTTCCTTTCCAAGGTGCCGGGCAAGCCACTCGTCACAGATATTGTGCTTGAAGGATGCTAGGGCCTCAGCGTCCAGACAGTCGACTATTTGATTTTTCTTTGTTAGGAACCGTGTCCAGAATTGCCTGGCCGATTCATCTGGCTGCTGAATTACGTGACTTAGGTCATCGGTGTCTGGGGGTCGCACATAAGTGCCCTGGAAATTGTCGAGGAATGCGGCTTCCAGGTCCTCCCAACAACTGATTGATCCTGTTGGCAAGCTGTTAAGCCAATGCCGAGCTGGTCCATTAAGCTTGAGTGGGAGGTATTTGATGGCGTGTAAATCATCGCCGCGGGCCATGTGGATATGAAGGAGATAATCCTCGATCCATACTGCAGGATCTGTTGTGCCATCATATGATTCAATGTTTACGGGTTTGAAACCCTTGGGGATTTGATGATCCATTACTTCGTCTGTGAAGCATAGTGGGTGTGCGGCGCCTTTGTACTGGGCTATGTCACGACGTAGCTCCAATGAGCATTGTCTACTGTGTTCGGCCCTGCCGAATTTGTGGTCGGCGTGACGGTTACCATCTCGAGTCGTGGGGCGCCCACGCGATCCGTAGATTGATCTTGTTTGCCTTGCCTTGTCCTCCAACATATCTTGCAAGTCCGGCACATTTTCCCGTGCCTTGGTACGGGGTGCGGCTTGAGTGGAGGGCCGAGAGGCCTCTCTGTCGCGGCCACGAGGTGGCCGATCGGCCGTATCGAGTGCAGGTCATGTAGGTTTAAGTGCTTCCTCCTCTAATCGGGGTAGCAACCTGCGCTTTAGGTAGCTCTTGGAGGGGCGTTCGAGTTTATGCTCTTCGGCCGCAAGGACTTCAGTCCATCTGTCGACTAGCAAATTTTGATCAGCTCTAAGCTGTTGCTGTTTTTTATTGAGGCTTCTTGCCGTGGCCATAAGCCTGCATTGAAAACGTTCTTGCTCGACGGGATCCTCTGCCACGACAAATTCGTCGTCGTCGAGGCTTGCCTCGTCTTTGGAGGGAGGCATATAATTATCGTCCTCGACCTCTCTGTCTGGCGCTCTCTCATGAGAGCTGGTTTCTCCATCCTCCTATGCTAAATCTTGCTGGAGGGGGTTTTCTTCGGCACTTTCCGGAGTATTATTATCTCCCGTGCTGGAATCACCGTATTTGTTTTGGCGGGATTTTGAGCGGCGCCGCTGACGTCGGCGCTTAGGCTGTTTCTTGGAGGGGTCATCCTCCACTGTTCCATCGCCATCTCCTTCTTTTGGGGTGTCCACCATGTATATGTCATGTGACGAGGTGGCTTTCCAGGGCCTGATAGGTGATGGTTCTTCATCGTCTCCTTCATTGGCGTCCATACCGTCGATGTCTTCGGAGTCGAAGTCGAGCATGTCGGTTAAATCGTCGACAGTGGCTACAAAGTGGGTGGTGGGTGGGCTTTGAATTTCTTCATCGTCCGTACCCCAACCTTGCTGACCGTAGTCCGGCCAGGGATCTCCTGATAAAGAGAAAGACTCCAGTGACTTCAGAATATCGCTGAAAGGCGAGTGCTGAAAGATGTCCGCGGCAGTAAACTCCATGATCGGCGCCCAATCGGATTCGATCGGCAAGGGCGCGGAGGGTTTGGAGTCCGGAGAGGAGTCCGGCTCCTTGGAGTCACGAGTCTCACGGAGTGCGGGGCTGGTGTTCGGCTCAATCGCCGTTGGGATCGCAGCCCCCGAGGCGGCGTCCAACCGCCCATCCTCGATCGGCGCAGTTGGCTCCGAATTAAGGGTCGAAGCCGATGCGGGTGCGGCCTCCAGGGCACTGTTCGGCCGCAGAGCTAGATCATGCTCGTCGGGACAGTGCGGCACGCTCGGCAGTGACTCGAATCCATTGAAGATCAAGTCCCCGCGGATGTCAGCCGTGTAGTTTAAACTACCAAATCTGACCTGACGGCCAGGGGCGTAGCTTTCGATCTGCTCCGGATGGCCAAATGAATTGGCCCGCAGTGCGAAGCCGCCGAAGGCGAAGATCTGTCCGGGGAGGAAGGTCTCAACCTGGACTGCATCGCTATTGATGATCGTAGGAGCCATCGAGCCTGACGGTGACGACACAGAGGAACTCTCAATGAAAGCACCAATGTCGGTGTCAAAACCGGCGGATCTCGGGTAGGGGGTCCCGAACTGTGTGTCAAGGCCGGATGGTAATAGGAGGCAAGGGACACGAAGTTTTACCCAGGTTCAGGCCCTCTCGATGGAGGTAAAACCCTACGTCCTGCTTGATTAATATTGATGATATGGGTAGTACAAGAGTAGATCTACCACGAGATCGGAGAGGCTAAACCCTAGAAGCTAGCCTATGGTATGATTGTTGTTGTGTATGTTGTCCTACGGACTAAAACCCTCCGGTTTATATAGACACCAGAGAGGGTTAGGGTTACACAAAGTCGGTTACAATGGTAGGAGATCTACATATCCGTATCGCCAAGCTTGCCTTCCACGCCAAGGAAAGTACCTTCCGGACACAGGACGAAGTCTTCAATCTTGAATCTTCATAGTCCAGGAGTCCGGCTGAAGGTATAGTCCGGCCATCCGGACACCCCCTAATCCAGGACTCCCTCACCGAGCCTTCCACCCTTTACCAAGTATATATGTGCATTAATTAAATAAGAGATATTGTGATATCCCATGATATCCATGATATCCATGTCCCATCATGGAACAACCTGCAACTAGCAATGCTATAAGAGGGGTTGAGCAAAGCGGCAACATAGCCAAACAACGGTTTTCTAGGAAGGGTGAAAAGGTTAGGGCTATCATGGCAATTTGGGAGGCTTGAAGAACAAGTGGTAGGTAGCTCGACATAATGATAGCATCTAGAAAACTAGCATAGAAAAGATAGTAGTGAGATCCAATGTGACGGTCATCTTGTCTGAAATCCCACTAGGAGGAAGAATGAGTCAATGAAGAATACGATCCCGCGTAGTCGAACAAATCCTCACAATCGCAATGAAACAGGAACTATCGAGAAGGAGCACAACCGGAAAGAAGCAAACAACATGGTGAACAGACAACACATGAACATGACATGATGCTCGACCAAGTATGATGCATGACAAGGCTACATGATGCTACTCATGGCAAGAGATGATGCATACAAGAACAACACATCAAAGCAAGTTTAAATGAGGCCGGAGACATCATACAACAATTCCGGAAACTCCCCATATGCAAATTTCTATATTGGTCCAGATCTGAATAAATCATTGAGTTAAAGTTGTTAAACAGCAAGTTAAGATGCACCAAGATGATCTACACGGTTTTATAGTCAAGTTACATATAAAGTTCGTTTAATTCGGAGCTACGGCCTAGAAGATATAAGCGAAACAAATTAAACATGGCATTGATGCAAATGCAAGAGAAACAACATCACAAACACTCCAAAACATGGATGTAACAAGGTAACATGAAACTGCATGCAATTCTAAGCAAGTTTCATATAGAGCATGCTCCAAATGGAGCCACAGTTCAACACATACACATGAAACAAGTTCAAACACGATCTGCCCGAAACAGCAACTAAGCACTTTGTAATCAAGGAAAGAACATGCTACACGAAACATACGGACACAATCTTGATATGCACTCAAAGTACAGATTACATGCTTCAATTATCATCAAGGTTCAGGTTCATAGGCATCAGGATTAAACCAATATGATCAAATCAAGAAGCAACTTAATAACACAGATTATGACTTAGTGAAAAACAGGGCATACATGTGAGCAGAAACAACATGTTGACATGTTAGAGGCATGAAACAATGATGCTACAGTGCAAGATCATGACAAAAAAGCATAGCATTAAAGTACAGGATGCCGAAACGGACAACGGAGAGAACTGGGAAACCCGGACGGATGCAAGTTTTTAAAAACATGTAGATGAAATGCACATGATGACATGGCAAAGATACAACATGCAAGCGAATGACATGGCAACGACGGCGAATGACTGGAAGACACCTAGCGCATCGGAATCGGGGCATCACAGTCGTGGGGTGAGTTTATTTCATTGGGACTGTGTGTTTGAGATAACATCACGGATAGTCTGGACAACCAAATTTCTTCCTCACATATGGGCTAGATTTGTAGCCCATAGCAACACACGGGCATTCTACTAGTCAATGTAGTAGGAGAACCGAGCAACACTATGTAAATGGTACTTCCACACAAAGAACAAATATTTGCAACCCGACGCGTAAGAGGGGTTATCAATCCTGCCTTGGTAAAAAGATAGATAAATTTGTATAAGTTTGGGTGAATAGAGCTCGATAAAACGCAAAATAAAATAAGTAAAGAAAAAGTGCAGCAAGGTATTTTTAGGTTTTTGGAATAATAGATCTGAAAATAAATGCAGCAAAAAATAGATCAGAAAGCAAATATGATAAAAGATAAACCCGGGGGCCATAGGTTAGTGGCTTCTCTCGAGAAAATAACACACAGTGGGTAAACAAATTACCATTGGGCAATTGATAGAAGAACAAATAATTATGACAATATCCAAGGCAATGATCAATATATAGGCATCATGTCCAAGATTAGTTGACTGACTCCTGCCTGCATATACTACTATTACTCCACACATCGACCGCTATCCAGCATGCATCTAGTGTATTAAGTTCATGAAGAAACAGAGTAATGCAATAGGAAAGATGACATGATGTAGACAAGATCTATCCATGTAGGAATATACCCCATCTTGTTATCCTTAATAGCAATGATACATGAGTGCCTCGCTGCCCCTTATATCACTTGGAGAGGACATCGCAAGATCGAACCCATCACAAAGCACCTCTTCCCATTGCAAGAAAAATCAATCTAGTTGGCCTAACTAAACCAAAGATTTGGAGAATAAATATGAGGCTATAAATAATCATGCATATAAGAGATCAAAGAAGACTCAAATAATATTCATGGATAAAAATCTGATCATAAACTCAAACTTCTTCAGATCCCAACAAACAGACCGCAAAAAGTCGTTACACCAAATAGATATCCAAGAGACCATTGTATTGAGAATCAAAAAGAGAGAAGAAGACATCTAGCTACTTCCTATGGACCAGTAGGTCTATGGTGAACTACTCACACATCATCGGAGGTCAAGCCGGTAGTCGGGTCGGGTTTGACCGGGTCGAGCTCTACCTTACCCATGCCCGAATAGCTAACGGGCATAGATGCAGACCCGTGACCCTACCCACGGGCACATGATCAGACCCACACCCGAACCCGGTGGGTAACTCTACCCGATGGGTTACCCATCGGGCGGCTGTACACTGCACAACAGAGGCCATTTTCAGCCACCGGCTTAGAATTTCCTTTAATTCTTTATTGTTACTTTTCATCCAGAAGGTTGCTCCCGACAGTTTTGAAGGGAACATTGGCAATGCATGAGCCTTCTCCATAGGCCTATGTACTCTTATATAGGTGCATATGCACCTTGCACATGCTTGGCTAGGCGAGGAGGTAATAAAACGCTGGCAAGTTGTGGCATTTGTGTCGTACATGCAAGACATGATACGAGCTACATGGGCTGGCTTGTTTGTCAACCTTGCATATGCTAGCTTTGGAGGCCCATCTTAGGTTGACATTGGGGCTGCTTGCCTACTACGCTAGCGGTCAATTTTGTACATGCATGGTACTCTAGTAACATTCTGTTATTTATAGTCCGTATTGTATAGTGAGGCAATATTCACAGGAAGCAAGATTATGGTCAAGGTCATGCAAAATAATATTATAATCAATTATTAATATTAATCGAGCGACCCATGGGTAACCCGCGGGCATAAACTCATACCCATACCCTACCCATTACTAAGTGGGTTACCCATGGGCGGAGAGCACGACCCATACCCTACCCATTCGGGTCGGGTGACCATGGGATGCCATACCCATGGGTCGAATTACCGAGTTGAATCGGAGGAGCACCAATGAGGATGATGAACCCCTCCATGATCGTGTTCCCCTCCAGCGGAGTGCCGAAAAAGGGCTCTAGATTGGATCTCATGGTTCTAGAACATGCGGCGACTGGAATTGTGTTTCGTTGACTCCCCTAGGGTTTCTGGAATATTTGGGTACTTATAGAGCTAAGAGGCGGTGGTGGAGACCCCCGTGGGCCCCACAACCAATCAAGCCGTGTCGGGGGCCTCTGGCGCGCCCTGGTGTCTTATGGGTCCCACGAGCCTCCCCCAGGTGCTTCCTTGGCTCCCAAGTTGTCTTATGGTCCAAAAAAATCTCCAAAAAGTTTTGCTGCGTTTGGACTCAATTTGGTACAGATATTCAGCAAAGTAAAAACAAGCAAAAACAACAACTGGCACTAGGCACTATGTCAATAGGTTAGTCCCAAAAAATGATATAAAGTTGCTGTAAAATGATTGTAAAACATCCAAGAATGATAATATAACAACATGGAACAATTAAAAATTATAGATACATTGGAGATGTATCATGCCCCACTAGCACACTCCAAGCCCTTGTTGCCCCTCTCTCTCCCGTGAGTGAATTGCAAAAAACATCGACACTTCAGGCTAGGTTTGCAGGAACCACACATATATGAAATTGCGCCAAAAACACTATTTTTTCATAATTTTTTGCAAAAAGACAATGGTTGCTCGTTTGGTCCGTTTTAAGTGCGTTTATCACAAGGGGGGCCCGCATCCGTCGACGTGGCAGCACTGTTCACATGGCAACGCCGTTATACGGTGTTACACGCTGCTGGCGCACCGGTTCGAGCCGGGCCGCTTAGTCTTTGAGCCGTTCCTCGCCCGGTCCACTCCTCTGCCACTCTTTTCCTTCCCCGCACTCTCTCCTCTCAGTCATGGTGACAGATGGCGGAGCAGGCGGCAACTGCGGCTGGTCTGCCGGCATTGGAGACGATGGTCCACCTGTGGGAGATATATGCGGGAGCTCAAACCCTAGCTAGCCGTCGGATACGAGCAGCCCCAACCAGAGCCCCCAGCACTGTCTCGAATATGTGGCAGCAAGATCTTGGGCTAGGTCAGTGAAGGAGAATCCGACGGAGAGTCACCGGATTGCCTCGTCATTCGGCAGCGTCTAGTGAGTTTCCTCTTCCCTCTTCCCTCTTCATGTAGATCGATTCTAGGGTTAGGGTTAGGTTTTTTGGCAGTGTTAATTGGTGCTCTCTTAATTGTGATTTAGTTGTGGTTGATTTGTCGTCACTGTTAATGATGTAGTTTAGTGCTCTGTTGATGATGTAGTGGTTATGATGTAGGAGACAGAGTAGTTAACAGAGTAGCTAGTTGATGATGTAGTCAGTAGAGTAGTTAGCAGGGTATTAATTTGTTGACAGAGTAGTTGACAGTGGTTGACAGTTGACAGTGGTTTTCATACTGTCAACTTCTCCATTGTTTGACAGTGGTTTTTAACAGTGAAGTTGGCTGGTTTTCAAAACTTCACAGTGGTTTTCAGATGGTGCTTGTGGTTTTCAGAGTGTACTGTACTGTATTTTAGCAATCATAGTGTTGATTACTCTATTTTAGTGCTCTGTTTTAGGAATTATGAATTTTTATTTACAGTACATTGGTGCTCTGTTTTAGTGCTCTATTAATTAAGCTATTTTAATTATTTGTGTGTACTTTGAATGATGATGTTTGGGAAGTTAGAATGCACTTCCATGACAGAGACAACTTGGAGAGATCAGTTTGCATTTCAGACATAACATATTATAATTTGGTTGCCCTAATAGAGACAAAGGGATATGGGATGAATGATTTCATGTATTTTGTGAGGGATCCTGGTGTGGCGATTACAGGAATGGATGAAATTTGTGATGATGATAAGGTGGATGAAATTCTTGACCATATTGCTAACAATGATCAGAATGTAGTGAACTTGATAGTGGTTAGGGGCACTCATCCAAGACCTGCAGATTTGAACTCAAGCTATCTGGTTGAGGAGCAGGTTCCTTTGAGCCATATAGGAGAGAACCCTGTGTATGTAGTAAATCCTGTTGGTGTTCTCCCAAGATCACCAATAAAATGTAAAATCCAGAGTCAGCCAGAGCCATTGCAGTTCTACACCACATAGCAGAGCACAAACCATGTAATGCAGCAGATCAGGATGAACTTGAGACATTAATGGAGTTGAAGAGGAGAACAAAGATTGCCAAATTTAGGAAACATAAGATTGCAGCTGAGCATGTAAATAAGATTAAGCAGAAGCTACTAATTCTTCTAACTGAAGATGATTTAGATCTGGATGGAGATGAGGACTATCTTCAGAGGCTTAATGAGATGAGGAAGCAAAGAGAGGACCCACCCATTCATTTTGATGGATACATTGATGTGGATGAAGTGTATGAGGAAGATGAGGAAGGGCGGCATGTGGAGGTGGAGCAAGAGGAGCAGGTGGAGCAAGATGAGCCGGTGGAGCAGCAAGAGGTGCCTACAAAAAAGAAGAAATCTAGAAAAGGGCCAACAGAGAGGTCACATTCTAGCTTGGAACAGAGATTTGAGGATGTTTGGGCACCATCATCAGATGAGGAGGCAGATCTTGGTGTTTTGAAGCAGGAATATGGTGATGGAGCTGAGGAAGTACAATTTGTTCTGCCCAATGGAAGGAAGAGCATATCAGTGAGATCTTTGCCAAGGATCTGGTATAGTGAGGAGAGAGAGAACCCAGAGGAGCAATTTTGCAGAAAACTTTGTTTCCTCAATGTGTATCAGTTTAGGAGAGCAATTCAAATATTGCACATAACTCAGAATAGGAACTATGAGTTCCACAAAAACTGCAATGATAGCATCATAGTTGTGTGCACAAATGCAAAATGCCCTTTCTTTATTGCAGTTTCTGTTGTTGCAAATGAGACTACTTTTTGCATAAGGAAGGCAAATTTTGTGCACACATGCCCAGCAGTAGGAGAGAACACCAAGGTCACTGCAAATTGGGTTGCACACCAGTGTGAGGCAATGATGAGAGTTGATATTGGCGCACCAGTCACCACAATAATGCAGACACCGAAGAAGAAATATGGAATAGAGATGTCCACCCATATGGCCTACAGGGCTAGGAAGCAAGCATTGAAGGTTGTCCAAGGAGATCAGAGAGGACAATACACTAGAATAAGAGATTATTTGCAGGCTGTGTTGGATACAAACCTAGGCTCTAGATGTGTTCTGACTACTAGGCATCTGCCAGAGCACCCAAGCAAAAACCCTAGGTTTCATGGCCTCTTTTTTGTCTAAGTGCTTGCAAAGAAGTGTTTTTGAATGGATGCAGGCCATTCATAGGTACATTTCATTTACTAAGTTGTGAATTGTTTATGTGCTCACATTACATACACTATCTTCTCACAATTGTCAGCTTTGCAGGGGTAGATGGGTTTTTTATCAAGCTGTCAACAGGTCAACAGATCCTTGCTGCAACAGGAAGGGATGGGAACAATAATATCTACCCTATAGCATTTGGAGTTGTTGACAAAGAGGACAAAGACAGCTGGACCTGGTTCTTAACACAGTTTAAAGAATAATAATGGTGAAGTATTTGCTAGATATGTTGGCACTAACTGCAGGAACGGTCCTCCTATGAAGAAAATCTGGGTTCCCAAAAGGTGCCTTGAAAGTCTTCAGTTGAATGTCATCATGACACCACCTGTGAAGAATAGGAACCCCAGATCAAATTCTTCATATGGATCCAAGTCCTCATATGGACCACATTCTTCACATGGATCAAAGTCCTCATATGAACATCATTGTGCTAACACCTCTGTTTTGTAGGGAGAGGCTAAGGGTTATGGATATGTGCATTATTCTTTAAATCATTATGTTCATAAATCCTTGAAGAATTTCTCTGCTTACGCATATGCTTATCCTAACCCCTGTTATGTGAAACGAAGTGGATTGGCATCGATGCCACCTTTCTCTTATGGAGCTCGCAGAATGATGAACTCTTTACCACCTCTTCAGATCTGGGTGGTGAAGAAAAAGAACTAATCTCTTATGCAGGGTCAGGTCTCCAGACGAACCTTAACATATGAAGAACTTGCTGGAGACCTGAATATACTTGAAAGGACGCAAGCTAATCATGAAGAAATGAATTTTCATTTCTCACGTCCTCATACTACTTTACCTATTCTATCGCTTGATGAAATTGATCTGATGAATTTGATATCATATTCTTCACTGATGAAGTATATGAATTTGTAAGCTGCACTAATTCATCTGCAGGATGATCAACCCAAAGCCACTGAGTGGGTCCTCGATAGTAGATGTACAAATCACATGACTGGTGACAGGAGCTTGTTGATGGACACTGCTTTATCTCCATCGCATTTGAAGCATATCACGTATGTTGACAAAGGCAAAAGCAAGGTATTGGGTCTAGGTAAGGTTGCAATCTCGAAGGATCGACACATGGACAAAGTCATGCTTGTCGTGTCCTTAGGGTTCAACTTCATGTCGGTCTCAATGCTTTGTGATCTTGATATGGTTGTTGTATTTGGCAAGTATCATTGTGTTGTGATCATGGAAGCTGACAATTCCAAAGTCTTCGAAGGCTTCAGGAGAGGAGGTTCGTATATTGTTGATTTCTCTACAGGACCACAACCTGCCACATGTCTACTTGCAAAAGCTTCAGAAGGCTAGCTATGGCATCGATGACTTGGTCATGCTGGTATGAGGAACTTGCACACGCTCGCGAAGAAGAAGCATGTCATTGGCATCTAGGGTGTCAAATTCCTAAAGGACTATTTGTGTGGAGCTTGTGAAGCTGGAAAGATGACTAAGGCCAAGCATCCCTCAAAGACCATCATGACTACCACCCGTCCAATTGAATTGCTTCACATGGATCTCTTTGGCCCTACTCATTATGCCACATTTACTAATGCTACATCTTTATATGGCTTTGTCATTGTTGATGACTATTCTCGTTGTACATGGGTTCATATCATCACTTACAAAACTAAAGTGCGGGAAGTCTTCAAACGATTTTCCTCGAGGGCTTCAACCAACTTTGGTGTGAAGATCAAGCACATCAGAAGTGACAATGGAACTGAGTTCAAGAACACTGGTCTTGATGATTATCTTGATGAACTTGGTATTACTCATGAGTTATCTGCTCCTTATACTCCTCAGCAGAATGGCGTCGTGGAGTGCAAGAACAGGACTCTTGTTGAGATGGCTCGCACTATGCTTGATGATTACAAGATGCCTTCTCGCTTCTGGCCTGAGGCAATTGATATTGCGTTCCACATCATCAACAGGGTATATCTTCACAAATTCTTCAGAAAGATCTCATATGAACTCCTCACGGACAAGAAATCCAATGTGAGTTATTTCAAAGTCTTTGGTGCTAAATGTTGGATTAGAGATCCTCATTACAATTCTAAATTTGCACCGAAAGCATATGAAGGTTTTATGCTTGGTTATGGTAAGGACTCGCACACCTACAGAGTCTTCAACACCTATCACCACAAGGTTGTTGAAACTGTAGATGTGCGGTTCGATGAAACTAATGGCTCACAAAGAGAGCACCTACCTCCTATGCTAGATGAAATACCACCTAAGGAATACATTAAGTTCAAGGCTACTGAGGATGTCATTCCTACCAAAGAATCTGCTGAAGAAGTCATTCCAGAACGTGAAGAACATCATGCTGGTGCACCTGAAAAAAATGGCTCTGAAGAAAATGCTGAGCAAATTCCTCATCATCAACCAGCTAATCCTCGCGTTGCTAATGAAGTGCAGATTGAGAGAATCATCAACGACATCAAAGCACCAGGTCCTCTCACACGCTCAAAAGCTTCACATTTGTCTAACTTTTGTGGGCACTTTGGTTTCGTCTCTATCACAGAGCCCACTAAGGTAGATGAAGCATTTCTGGAGCCTGAGTGGACTCAAGCGATGCAAGAGGAATTACATCAGTTCGAGCTCAACAATGTGTGGGAACTTGTCAAGCGACCAGACCCTCGCAAGCACAATATCATCGACACAAAATGGATCTACCGCAACAAGCAAGATGAAAATGGCCTTGTGGTGAGGAATAAGGCATGGTTGGTAGCTCAGGTCTACACACAGGTTGAGGGAATTGATTTCAAAGAAACTTTTGCACCTATTGCTAGACTTGAAGCTATTCGCATATTACTTGCTTATGCTAACCATCATAATATCATCTTATATCGAATGTATGTGAAAAGTGCATTCTTCAATGGTAAGCTTGAGGAAGAAGTATATGTTGCTCAACCCCCAGGTTTTGAAGATCCAAAGCATCCTAACAAAGTCTTCAGACTCAATATGGCCCTCTATGGCCTCAAGCAAGCCCCACGGGCGTGATATGACACTTTGAAGGAATTCCTCATGATGATGAATTATTCGTGTGTCAAATATATGTTGATGATATCATTTTTTGCTGTACTGACCAATGTTACAGTGATGAATTTACCTATATGATGAGTGAAGAATATCAAATGTCTATGATGGGAGAATTGAAATTCTTCTTAGGTCTTCAGATTCATCAACAACGAAACGGCATCTTCGTATCTCAGGAGAAATACCTCAATGATGTGTTGAGGAAATTCGGCATGCAAGATTGCAAAGGCGTCGAAATCCCTATGCCCACAAACGGCCATCTATGCACTAATGAAAATGGTATTGACTTCGACCAAAAGGTATACCACTCCATGATTGGCTCCTTATTGTATTTATGTGTATCTAGGCCAGATATTTTGCTTAGTGTTTGCATGTGTGCCCGTTTTCAAGCTACACCGAAGGAATCACACCATAAGGCTGTGAAGCATATTCTTCGATATCTAGCTCACACTCCAACACTTGGATTATGGTATCCCAAGGGCTCGGCTTTTGATCTCATTGGATATTCAGATTCTGACTATGCTAGTGATCGTGTGGACCGCAAGTCAACATCAGGCACATGCCATTTCCTCGGACGATCCTTGGTCTATTGGTTGTCGAAGAAATAGAACTGCATATCACTTTCTACTGCTAAAGCTGAGTACATTGATGCTGGTTCGTGCTGTGCTCAATTGCTATGGATGAAGCAAACTCTCAAGGACTATGGAATCAATGTGAAGAATGTGCCACTCTATTATGACAATGAGAGTGCTATCAAGATTTCTCATAACCCAGTTCAGCACTCGAAGACAAAGCACATTTAGATCCGTCATCATTTTCTTCGTGATCATGTGTTGAAGGGCGATATCTCCATCGAGCATGTGAAAACTGAAGAACAGCTAGCCTATATCTTCACAAAGCCCTTGGATGAGAAGAGATTTAGCAAATTGCGGTGTGTGCTAAATATCTTAGAATCTTAAAATGTCCTTTGAAAAGGACACTCGTCCTAACACGTATGCAAATTGATGACTTAGATGTGCAACACACAAAGTAACATTTTTCTTCAATCAATGAAGACTAACCCTCTAAGTGTGACGAAATTAATGAAGTATTTGATTCTCAAAGCCCTACGACCATTGTACGCGGCGTCTGAAATCAACATTCTTATACGGTGGGTCACGCCACCAACAAAAGTTGAAAATCGTCAATTCGAGTTTTTCACCAGTCTTGAAATTCCTTAGTTGATTTCTTCAACTTTGCAATGTCTTCACTCTCTCCATCGTTTTTCTTCATTGACTATACATATTATATATGAGTTTATGTCCTCTACATCATTCACTTATAGCTATTTCTTCAAGTTGATCTTTCTGCTAAGTGAATGTGATCGGACCCTTCCCCCTCTATGCTATACTCAACCCAGTCTGTTCACAAATTCTTCATGTGCGTTCTATTTGAAACCCGTTCAAAATCTTGACTGTGTCCTTGTCAGCTGAAGAATTTTTGAACGAAATTTTAAAATATTCTAATATGAATTTTTTGGCTGTTGCCGCCTAAACCGTTCCACATCCCACGATAATACTTATCTATTCACCCACGATCACTCACGATCTCCACCTCTCTGTATGTGGGTGACACATGTCACAAGGATGACAAAGGTCAGGGGCACGTTCATCCATTTTCCTCGAGCGAGCAGTTTTTCACCGTGGCTATAAATACCCTGTTCCCTTCCCCAGTCTGTTTTTACTCTGCTCGACCTCACTCCCTCGCTCGAGCTCTCAAAACCTAGCACCGCACTACTTCCATCGTCGTCGGTGAGGAAGAGCTTCGCTGCCTCGACCTCGTCGTCGTCATACTCGCGCCGGCCATGGATTTCTTCACTCCGCCACTGCCGTAGCTGTCTTCCTCTGCCAAGTTAGGGCGTGGAAGATCTGGACTGATGAACTTCCAATCTACATTCCCAGTTCGTCGTGTTCTTCATCAAGGGCAATTAAAAGTCACTTTTACTGCCCTTATTACTTCTAGTGATTTCTTCAAAATCTTCAAAATGTGTTTATTGTTCAATCTTCACACTCTGAACACCTCATACAAACATTTGTTCTTGATCTATTTCCCTAAGCCATGTTTTTTCTTCAAGATTACTCAATTGTGTGGATTTTCAATCTATACAACTCTGGAACCTAAGACAAAGAACACTTAGTGAAATTCCTCAAGACTCATCTGGTCAAATTCCTCAAACTTGTTCTTATTTGCAAAAACTTCTGAGAACGCATATGACCTCTCCAAATTCTTCGCACCTATACTTTGTTCACAGGTACTCATGTCCGCTACTGAATAACTAGGTTCTCATCAACTTATTATTTGCACCGTTCCTCGAAGAAAGACTACATACCTCTTCAAAGAACTAAATAGTTCAGAATCCTCAGCTGAAGAAAATGGCAGATGGCAAGAAACCTCAGAAGGGAGGCAAGAAATTGGAAGTCAACACTGCTTTAGAAATCCCAGATGATATCTATGTTGGATACTGCACACCCGCTGAGGAAACAAAGAATGAGCGCAAAGTGCGCATTTAGAAAATTGAGAGGAGATGGGCCATAGAATGGAGGGAATATTGCTATGTCACTCCCAAGTACATGAAGAAATTCGCTGTACACCCTCCATACCCAAGATCTCCATTGGCACCAGGCCAAGTTGATGATCCCTCTAGCATCAGACGAGGTGAGGAATTTCTCACTGAATGGGCAAGCGTCAAGCTAAACTGGCCAAAAAGGCAAAAGAGGCAGTGAAGAAATTCAATGAATATACTGTTGCTGCCTCTAGTGAGGCCTCTACTAGCAAGCCCAAGAAGGCTATGCCTAAGAAGCCCGCACATAAGACAAGTGCTTCTTCTTCAATGCCCTCACGGCCAAGATCCTCAGCTATGCCCTCAAGTCCCAGTTCTGCAAAGCCCTCAAGGCCAATTCCTCAAGCTGCCCCAGTTCCTCAAGTTTCAAAACCCTCAGATCCTCCAGCAAAGTCCTCAGCACCTGTGCATATCGCCTCGTGTCAAAGGACCATATGCAAATCAATTGCCTCAGGAGCCTCTACAAGTTCTTTAGCTCCTCCGCATTCCTCAACAGGCCCCACATTGCTGAAGACTAAGGCCACTTTTGGACGAGGCACTAGACCAAGTCGTCACAAGAAGTAGGTCGCCTTCCAAGTACCGTCCATTGATGATGAAGCTGATGATGATGAACTCACTGAAATCATTAGAGACAGCAGAGGGCCGCTAGAGCCAAAGGCACAAATGTGCCATTGATGTTGGATCCCAAGCTGATCCTTGAGTATATTGATCTCTGGCACAAGGATCCTAACAAACCTTTGCCTGACTTCAATCTCACTCCTGGCCAAAGTCACATGCTGACCGCCTTCATTGGCGAAGAAAAGTGGAAATTTGAGAAGGCCAGGCAGTTGAAGAAAGCGCAGTATAAGAAGGAGCGTTTTCTGAAGAAAAATGTTATCAACATGACAACTGATGAACTTGTGGCTATCCAAACCGAGATCAAAGGACTCAGTGATGAATTCAACGCCTACCGCACAGACTGTCTTGGAGCCAAAGTCAGATTTGTGAAGTTGGCTGAGAAATTTAGTTCAAAAGCTGAATCTCCTCAAGGTGAAGCATCTGCTCAGCCCACTGATGAAAATCGGGCTATTGATGAAACTGCTATTACCAGGGCTGATGACTCCATTCCAGCCTCTAATGAAACTGCCATGGCAGCCACTAGTGTTGCGCCTGAAGAACAAGCCAGGCCAACTCAAGCTTCAACCGATGTGCCTGAAGAAACTAAAAATGCTAGGGCAACTGCATCAGTTGCGCCTGAGGTTACTGAACCCATTTCCTCTGCTCCTCCTACACCAACACCAAGTCTAGTTCTTCCTTCTACATCACAAGTGAAGAAAACCAAGGCTGCGGAGCAAGCAGTAGTGAAGAGAAGGAAAGCATCTGCTCCATCAGATTCTTCAGCACCGAAGAAGATGAAGACATTTACAAGATCTTTTGAGAACCCAATCGATGCTGTTCCAGTTTCAAGCATGCCATCGAAGGAACTCGTTCCCTTTGATGAGGATTATGAAATCCCAAGCGGATTTGATGAAGATGTTCCTTCTGCTGCTTCTTTAGAGCAGTTGGACGAAGAAATTGAAGTGGATGATATCCCTTCAACCCCAGTCATCTCCTCGCCCATGCCTCAGTTCACAGCTAAAGAGGCAGGCATTGAAGAATTGAATGAAGATGAAGACGTGGACATTGGGTGCTCCACTCCAGTGCTGAATGATGATTATTGGGATAGTCAGCACCCCAAGTCTCCTCTCTTCACGTCACTACAAAAAGTCCCTCAGTCCCCAGTGCACACTGAAGTTCAAATGGGTTCTGCAGATCATCACTCCACTCCTTCCATTCATGAAGAAATTTCAGCCACTAGTGCTGATGTTAATGTTGATGAAGAATTGAAGACCCAGGCTGCTACTAAAGCAGAAACTGAAATTCCTCAGCCTATGGTTCCGGAGAATGTGATTCCTGAGGCTGTGATGACTTTGACTGACACTCCTTAGCCCAAGCCGAAGAATCCCTTCTCCAAGAAACAAAAATTCAAGGTTGATGACTTCTTTCATGAGCATGTATTCCTCCACAGATTACAATCCATATGACACTGCTCGTCTGCAAAGGAAGGGTTTCTGGACTGCAAGCGAAGCCAACTTCTATTCTTCACTGCTTTCCGATAAGGACAAAGTATTTGATCATGAGCATATTCCTCATGTGGACATGGAATCACTACCTTGCTTCACACAAGTCCTCGGTGTTCTTCATGAAGCTGGGCTGTTGAAATTCTACACCGACATCGTAGACTGGAATGAAGAGTTAATTCTTCAGTTCTACGCGACACTGCACATCACAGGAAAATGCTGAAGATGTGAATTCTTGGGTGTTGGACTGGATGACCGATAACACTCACTTCAAAGCACCGGCCTCTGAATTGCTTCATGCCTTGCCTGTCAGTCCTCCCCTTGAAGGTGCACAGCTGATCTATCATGAACCTGAGCTTTCAGATCACTACATGCAAGTGCTGATGAAACCGCTGAAGCCTGGTCAAGCCCCAAGGACCAAAATCCTCATGATGGAATTGTTGTATGTGCCACGAACTGTCTATCACATTCTGACCAAGACGTTGAGTCTAATCAAAGCCACGGCTTGAATGAAGAAGAGGTCATTGGCATCATGAAGAATCTTCTTTTCAATATCATCCATGGAGTTCCAATCAACTACCATGATTTCTTCATGAGAACTCTGGCAAATGTTGCATTATTGCCTTTTGAGTTGAAGCCTTACGCTCCTTGGATTATCAGATTCCTTAGATCAAGGTCTTTAATCAATTACAAGGCTGATTTGCAGAATCACGTCAGCTATTTGCCGCCCATTGAAGTCTTCAAGCGACCTATTTCCTCATTTGATGAGAAGGGAAAGGCACCTACTATTATCGATGAAGGCATTCGTCCAATGGATGGTCAGTTCCGCAAAGCTGCATCTTACTCCACCAATGATGACTCTGCTACTCATGACTCTGCCGCCAATGCTTCAAAGTAGCATCCTGGAGCCACAGCTCCAAGGGTATTGACTAATTGTGAGCTTCTCCTCATTCTTCACCAGAAGGTCGATCGCAACCACAAATGGGTCAAGCGTCAGTTTGGTTCAATTCTTCAGAACATGACCATCACTCAGAATTCAGTGAAGAAGCACCATTACTACCACCACGAAGTATTTGATCGCGCCTGGGCTGCTCTGTCTCATCTCTACGGTGAAGATGATCTCAACAAGATGGGTAAGCAGGACTTTGGCTGGTCTCAGCCACCTTCGAAGAAATTCAAGAAGGTCAAAGTTCCTGACTTGTTGGCCAGCTCTTATTCTTCATCGCGCGAGTTGGATGAGCATGAAGATTTGGACGACACTACGGCAGGCCCTACTTCAACAACTGACCCCAACAACGCTGGTGCTCCTCCATCAACTCAGTGATGATATTCTTCTGGGGCGTTAGTCCTCACTTTTCATCCGTTTTGGGCATTCAATGACAAAGGGGGAGAAATTTTGAGTTAGTCTTCAAGCGGGTCTATTTATATGGGCGTTTTTTTTGCTAAGTTACAACTCTCGTTCTTCTGAAGATTTATTGGATCGAGTTGTAAACTTAAGTCCGATGGTAGTCTGATACTTTTGCTATGTTCTTCTACATGCTATTTCCTCATGTATGATAATGTATGCATGCTGAATTGCATCAGCCACATATTTCATCATGAATTTCAAATTCTTCACATCATATGTTAAATTCGTATATGAATTACAAGGTATAGGGGGAGATCTCCATGATTCTACTCCTCAAATGTGCATTGCTTCAAAAGCAAATTCCTCACTATGCGCATCTTTAGGGGGAGTTCTTCTATATCAATATCAGTATTTACAATTTGTATGTTTATCCCCGTTGAAAACTTAACCTATATTGTCATCAATCACCAAAAAGGTGGAGATTGTAAGTGCATCTAGTGCCCCTTAGTGATTTTTGTGTATTGAAGACTTATAGGTTAAGGGACTAATGCATTTGTGAGTGTACACATGACTATAAGTCTATGAGGAGTTTCATATTTACAGAGAAAGTCAACCCCTAAAAATGAATGTCTTCAACTGAAGACCTTGGATTTCTGAAGACTTTGAAGGTGAATAAATTGGTGTGACCATGAAGACTTGATATTCGTGCGAGGAACCTGAAGCGTGAATACTTTTGTTTTCGTAGTTTCATTTTCTCTTTCTTGAGTCATAGGAAACACCGTACTATTAAAGGGGGTCAAGGTAAAACTAAGGAAAATTTTCCAGGTGATGCTCAACTCAAAATCCTACACCTACCAATCCGTTCGAGTGAAGCCATTAGAAATCTCATACAGTTCAGTCAATTTCTTCAGTGACAGAGACGAAGATCTTCCGGTCTCTGAGGAATTTGTCCTTACTAAGGAGTTAGGAATTCGCCAGTGCGGATTGCTAACAAGTGAGGAACATGGTAGCCCTAAGGAATTTAAACCTCAAATTTCCGACCATTGTTGTGCTATGCGCCAGCTGTCCCAAAATATCTTATCCACCTAACGGTCATATCATTGAAGGGCATTTATGTCTTATCATGTCAGGCTGCTCCCTAGGATATAAATAACCGCCCCTACAACCACTATCTGGTTGGCTGCTCCATGAGAAACTAACACTTGTCATTGAGAGCATCCCATCCTCCGAGGACTTTGAGCGAAAATCATCAAGAGAGGAAAAACCCAAAAACCCAAACCAAACACCTACAAACCCAAAGTGATTGAGCATCACTGAAGAGATTGTTCCTGTGTGGAACCGACGCTTGGTACCTTTGAGGACTGTGCATCCTTCAGACGGTTAGGTGTCGTGGTCTAGAGCATCCAAGAGGAAATTGTGTATCGTCGGGTGACCGGGTTTGTGAAGGTTTGGAAGTCACCTAAATACTTACCACGAGTGATTGGACGAGGTCTGTGTGACCTTAGTTCAAGGAGAATGCGGTGAGGACTGTGTGTCCGGGACGGTGTGTCCTCAGGTTTAAATACCTAGCTGCTCTAACCAGACGTACAACTGTCCCAGTAGTTGGAACTTGTCTACCAAATCATTGTCTTCTCCGAGCTAACTGGTTCTATTTACTCAACCCTTCTATTTCCTCATTACTGTGTTGTGTACCTGTTCATATCTGTTTGAAGGCTTTGACTGAATACTTTCTCAATTTCCTCAGTTCAATTTCCTCAGTCTGGTTGTCTTTATTCCTTTTTATCCTGTGCTTACGCTTTCTGTACTCTGTGTTTGTTTTCTATTGATCATGATGTCCATGATTGTGTTATGTCATCTCTAGGTCTGAGTACTTATTCTGCTGCAAGTAGTTCTTCGCTAGGAATTTCCTCACCCTGAAATTCCTCAGTGAAGAATTCATAAAAATCGCATATTCACCCCCCTCTAGTCGACTTAATACACTTTCACATACATATGTAAAATTAGAAATGATATAGAGCTCCCACTAAACTTCTTGTATCACATTATTTCAAATCATACTTCTGACTTGAAATATTTATATCATGTCGGTATTCCTGACAAAACTTTTCAGTTGTATCTTATATACATCCTTTTTGAAACTTCTTTTCAAAAAATAGTCTTGTTTGTTATAAATAACATAGTCATTGTAACCCATTTATACTTTTAGTATTGCTACTAAAATGAAGATTCAACAATATCAACTCCTCCTTTTCTACAAAACTCTTTTGTAAAATTTTCTTTTAGGATCACTATCCATGAACATTCAGAGATCCATTTACACACCTTCTGAAGGTTTCATTAAGTTCAAAACTTGTTCCTTTTATATGAACTTCACTTTGGATTCTAATGATTTAAGTAATACCTCTCTAGTTGGGTGCCATCACTGCTTCCTCATAGTGTGCAGGTTTTCATCTTTTGATAAGATGAAATATTCAGTAGATTCGATGATCTTTTCGTGACCTTTGCATTTTGTTACAGTCTTAATTGAAGCTTGTACATCTTATGTAGTATATTCTTTGCTTAGTTTTGCAGATAAACTATTCCAGAACCTTTTCTGGTTTAATCTTGTTTTAATCTTGAGCCGAAGATTCAATAATCTTAATAAACTGTATTATCCTCCAACTTACTTGAGAAAACCTTTTCTCGATAAACACATATTTTGACAAACATTTTGTCTTTTGAATTTTTGTGAGAGGAACACAAAACCTACAATCAAGCATTGGTTTAAAATATTCTATAACTCTTTATAGTTTTATCATCCTTTTAGATGGTGCATCTGTTTAGTGCATATTTTGTTGTTTCACACTCATATCCAAAAAATCTTAATAAGAGTAGATCGGTAATAATAATTCCATGATTATTCAATTACTTGCTAAACTTATGATTTAGATATATTTCTTCGTGATAGAAGAATTTTGTTTACCTTTTTTCATAATGATATTATACCTTCATCCTGAATTCCTTTGAACTATTTCAAGTATTTCAGTCCTTATGTTTTATCAAGTCACATTTACTCATAACTTTGATGAAGTATAAGTATTCACCACGCCCTGTTACATCCGTCAAACTTTATACATCATAATATATTTCATCATTTCAAACAAAAGACTTTTATACTTCATCTTATGAAGACTTAATTATCCGATATAACCAAGCAGTGCCACACACAAGTGGTTTATTAGTCTTCTCAATACGTTTAGCTTTAATGTTGTAGATCACAAACTTCAAAATTCATCATGACTAAACCAACACAAAAATAGAGGTTTAATCAAATCCATATTCCCATAATAATTCAAACAATAGTTGTTTTAAATCTGATAAGAATATCCATCGCATAACCCATAGGATAATTCATTACATAACTCTGAAGCAAAATAACTATTATTTCAGTTCTAAAATAAATCTTGAAGATTAACTAAAGACATAACTTTTACGGTCTTCCACTAGCGATCCTATCACCATCCCCGACTTGTATCATGACTTCATTTCTTCTCTCCTTGTGAGCTTTCTATAGTCCCTGTGTCAGTTTGCAAAATGAGAGCAACTGATCAGCGTCAAATACTTATCACATATAGAAAATTACAAGTGGAATAACATTAAAGTTGTATAACAATTATACCTTTTTCGGAAGAACCATTCTTCTTATTCACCAAATACTTCTTACAGATACACTTCTGATACGTCCATTTTGCATCATGCTTTTATATTAATATTAATTGCATTATGGGTTGTTATTACACATCATGGTACAATAATTATGCCTTTTCTCTCTTATTTTACAAGATTTACATGAAGAGGGAGAATGCAGGCAACTGAAATTCTGGACCAGAAAGGAGCAAATCTGAGAGACCTATTCTGCACAATTCCAAAAGTCCTGAAAAGTTACAAAGAATTATTTTGGAATATATAGAAAATATTGGGTGGAGCAAATACCAGAGGGGACCCACCAGGAGGCCACAAGCCCGGGGGCGTGCCCTACCCCCTGGTCGCACCCCTATGGCTTGTGGGCCCCCTGAAAGGCCTCCGGTTCCCATCTTCTGCTATATGATGTCTTTTGACCTGGAAAAAAATCAGAAGAGAGATTCAGGGATGAAGCACCACCGTATCGAGGCAGTACCTAGGCAGAAGCAATCTAGGGCTCCGGCGGAGCTGTTCTGCTGGGGAAACTTCCCTCTCGGAGGGTGAAATTGGAACCATCGTCATCACCAACGATGCTCTCATCAAGAGGGGGTCAATCTCCATCAACATCTTCACCAACACCATCTTCTCTCAAACCCTAGTTCATCTCTTGTACCCGTTCTTTGTCTCAAAACCTCAGATTTGTACCTATGGGTTGCTAGTAGTGTTGATTACTCCTTGTAGTTGATGCTAGTTGGTTTATCCGGTGGAAGATCATCTGTCCAGACCCTTAATACCATTCAATACCCCTCTGATTATGAACATGAATATGCTTTGTGAGTAGTTACATTTGTTCCTGGGGACATGGGAGAAGTCTTGGTATAAGTAATCATGTGAATTTGGTATTCGTTCGATATTTTGATGAGATGTATGTTGTCTCTCCTCTAGTGGTGTTATGTGAACGTCGACTACAGGAAACTTCACCATGATTTTGGCCTAGGGGAAGGAATTGGCAAGTAATAAGTAGATGATGGGTTGCTAGAGTGACAGAAGCTTAAACTCTAGTTTATGCGTTGCTTCATAAGGAGCTGATTTGGATCCACATGTTTCATGCTATGGTTAGATTTATCTTAATTGTTCTTTCGTAGTTGTGGATGCTTGCGAGAGGGGTTAATCATAAGTGGGAGGATTTTCCAAGTAAGGACAACACACAAGCACCGCCACCCACATATCAAATTATCAAAGTAACAAACGCGAATCATATCAGCATGATGAAAACTAACTTGACAATAATTCGCATGTGTCCTCGGGAGCGCTTTGCTTAATATAAGAGTTTGTCCAGGCTTGTCCTTTGCTAAAAAAGGATTGGGCCACCTTGCTGCACATTAGTTACTTTTGTTACTTGTTACCCGTTATGAATTATCTTATCACACAACTATCTGTTACCGATAATTTCAGTGCTTGTAGAGAATACCTTGCTGAAAACCGCTTGTTATTTCCTTCTGCTCCTCGTTGGGTTCAATAGTCTTACTTATCGAAAGGACTACGATACATCCCCTATACTTGTGGGTCATCAAGACTCTTTTCCAGTGCCATTCACAGGGAGTGATGTGTCTTTGGTAAGGAAACATTTATTACGTGCGGGAATTTACTGTCACTTGTCACTATGGAAAATAATCCTTTGTGGGGTGAGGGAGTCCTGGACTAAGGGGTCCTCGGGCGTGCGGCCTGTTAGCCGTGGGCCAGACTTGTGGGCTGTGAAGATACGAAGACCGAAAACTGCACCCGTGTCCGGATAGGACTCTCCTTGGCGTGGAAGGCAAGCTTGGCGACTAGATATGTAGATTCCTTTCTTTGTAACCGACCTTGTGTCACCTTAGATCCTCCCGGTGTCTGTATAAACTGAATGACTTAGTCCGGAGGAGACACATTATCATAACCATACAAGCTAGGCCTCTAGGGTTTAGCAATTACGATCTCGTGGTAGATCAACTCTTGTTATACTCATATTCATCAAGATCAATCAAGCAGGGTATTACCTCCATAGAGAGGGCCCGAACCTGGGTAAAACATTGTGTTCCCTATCTCATGTTACCTTCGACCTTAGATGCACAGTTTGGGACCCCCTACCCGAGATCCGCCGGTTTTGACACCGGCATTGGTGCTTTCATTGAGAGTTCCACTGTGCCATCGTCGAAAGGGTTGATGGCTCGACTTATCGTCAAGGAAACTATCACCTCCGGAGGAGCTCTGGCCTCAGGCCAAACCCTTCGGCTGGGCGGTTTTATCATGACCGCCCGCTCGGCCCTTGAGTCGACGATGATGACCTCTCGAGTCATTGAAAATCGCCTTTGCGTTGATTCTGAATAAGCCAAACGGATGGATCCGACGGAGTTATCGCCTTTAAACGAACTCCTAGATCGCACTGCCGCCTTGGGGGTCGCTACAGACTATGATCAGATTGGGATTAAACCCGACCAGAGAGAAATTAAATGTCCACCGATCACCCACCAGATAGCGGTAGTCGAGGAGCAAGATAACTCTTATTCTATATTGAGGACGAACTATGTTCGGATCTCTGACCTCGAGAAGCTGGACACCCACTGGCGGAAAGACACGCCTTGTCCTCCGAACATAGAATCGGACGACAAGCTTCAAAAATCAGTTGATATCCCGGAGCTCGAACCACTAAGTCTAGAAGATCTTCGGACTCTGGACCCTAAATTGGGTCAGGGTTCGGATTTAATTCCACCCACCCACCCAGACATAAGCGCTCTCTTGAGCACGCAGCAGCAATCTCAGGAAATGGTCCACCACTTTTGGGCCAGATTCCTCCTTGTTAAAAACAAGATCAAAGATTGCCGCGACGAAGACGCGATCTCAGCGTTTCGCAACAATTGCATGGACGAGGGAATCCTCAATTCCATCAACCGCCGTCACATATTACGCTTTCCTGACTTGGCAACTATCATGCAGAAGTACAGCGCAAATGGAAAGCGCCTGGAAAACTCAGGCAGCACGGTGGGGACCAGCAGTCCCCACTCAACCCCTCGTTCAGACAAAAAGAGCACACCCTCATGGCACGCTGGGACAAATGTTAAAGAAAGACAAGCCCGTTATAGGGCGTGGAACAGTTCTGGAAGGATGGGTCGACGGGCCATGCAAAATACACACAACACCGGATAGCATAACAACCCACAGCCTTAGAGCACGTTGGATACTCCCGCAGGTGACCATGAGCGATGAAGATATCCTCACCAGGAATACCCCAGAGCAACACCCCCAGAAGACGATGACCTCAAAGTATTGACGGTCTTCGAGACATTCGCCTCAAACAATAGGCGCAAAAGGGCACTCCATGAACTCGCCAAAGTCTGCCAGATTGCAACAATGAACCCTTGGAATGACACAGTGATAACCTTCAATGTTGGTGACGAGCCAAAATACAGGACAGTCCGAGCACCAGCCGCCTTGGTCCTTAGCCCAATTGTGGACGGCTTTCGGCTCACCAAGGTTCTCATGGACGGCAGCAGGGGACTAAACCTCATCTATGAGGATACAATACAAAAAATGGAAATAGATAGGACCCGCATCAAGCAAAGCAACACGACCTTTCGAGGAATCATTCCTAGTCAAGAGGCACGGTGTGCGGGGAAAATCACACTCGACGTGGTATTCGGCACACCGGAGAACTATCGGTCCGAAGAAATAACCTTCCAAGTGGCCCCTTTCAAGAGCGGATATCACGCCCTCTTAGGGTGAGATGCATTTACACGCTTCCAAGCGGTACCCCATTATGGATACATGAAGCTTAAGATGCCTGGGCCCAACGGTATAATCACTCTAGCTAGTGATCCGGACATAACACTCTACGTCGTGAATAAAACCGCATCCCTGGCCCTCGAGGAATTATCTGAAGCCCTCGCGGCTGAAGAATTAACCGCGCTGCGCTCCACTGTGGACAGGGATGATGTGGTCCTAGACAAACGACCCAAATCCACCTCCTTCAAACTAGCAAAAGAAATAGTCAAATTCCAAGTCCATCCAACAGACCCCAAGAAGACATCATCCATTGGAGCACAACTAGACCCAACGGTTAGCGCCACGCTACGAGAGTTCCTACGCAAGAATTGGGATATATTCGCCTTGCACCCTTCTGATATGCCAGGAATCCCACCCGAGTTGGCCGAACACAGCCTCAATATATTGAAGGGATATAAACCGGTCAAGCAAACACTGCGGCGCTTTTCCAAAGAGCTATGGGGGAGGAGCTAGCCAAGCTAATCTAGGTAGGATTCATTAGAGAAATAAAACATACGGACTGGCTGGCAAACCTAGTGATGGTTCCAAAGAAGGACAGGTCCTAGTGCATGTGCGTCGATTTCAAAGACCTCAACAAGGCTTGCCCTAAGGATCCCTTCCCCCTCCCCGCATTGACCAGATCATTGATGCTACTACAGGACACGACTCATTACGCATATTTCGGATACAATCAAATTAAAATGAAGGAGTCTGATCAAGCTGCAACAACATTCATCACCCCATATGGGCCAATCTGCTTCAACACCATGCCTTTCGGACTCAAGAACGCCGACGCCACTTATCAACGCATGATCCATACATGCCTGGAGAAACAAATCAGAAAGACAGTTGAAGCCTATGTGCATGACGTCGTAATCAAGACAAGGAACGTCAAAACTCTAATAGACGACCTACGCCTCACATTTGACAACCTCTGCGCATATGACATTAAGCTCAATTCGGAAAAGTGTGTTTTTGGCGTCACCGCAGGAAAGCTGCTAGGCTTCATCGTTTCCAATAGAGGAATTGAAGCAAATCCAGCCAAAATCCGAGCTCTGTCACAATTGGTATGCCAACAGACCTTAAACAAGTCCAAAAACTCACGGGTTGCATGGCAGCTCTAAGCCGCTTTATCTCTAGATTGGGAGAAAAGGCACTGCCACTCTATTGCCTTCTATGGCAACCGATCGCTTCGAGTGGACGGACGCGGCAACAGCCATACTGGAAGAACTAAAAATCCTTCTAGCGAGCAACCCAATCCTGGCCGCACCAAACGTCGGTGAACCCATGTTGCTATACATATCGGCAACACATCAGGTGGTCAGCGCCGTATAAGTCATTGAACAAGAACAGGACGAACACAAATTCCCGCTTCAGAAGGCAGTATACTTCGTATCCACTGTCCTTACACCATGCAAATCCCGGTACCCCCATTATCAAAAGATAGAATACGCGGTCTTCATGGCATCCTGAAAGCTACGACACTACTTCCAGGAGTGTTCGATCATGGTGGCTTCTGAAGTACCACTCAACGACACAATAAACAACTGTGATGCCACGTGCTGGATTGCCAAATTGGCGATTGAGCTCCTCCCATTTTACATTACATATAAACCACGTCGAGCTATTAAATCCCAAGTACTAGCTGACTTTGTCGCCGAATGGAAAGAGGCCGAACTCCCTAAAGAGTACGGCACATATTCCAATTGGGTTATGTATTTCGATGGCTCCGAAATGCTGGCAGGACTAGGAGCGGGCGTCGTTTTAACGTCCCCTACTGGAGACGTCATTCCGTACGTACTCCAAATACTATACACAAACTCCAATAACGCAGCCGAATACGAGGCCTTATTGCATGGTCTCCCGATGGCTGTCTCCATGGGCATACAGCGCCTGGAAGTGCGCGGGAACTCAAACCTCGCAATATCTCAAATAAATGGAGACTTCGATGCCAAAGACCCGAAGATGGTAGCTTATCATAACGCCGTCCAAAAAATGTCGGCTCAGTTCGAGGGACTCGAGTTCCATCATGTGACCTGAGAAAGTAATCAAGCGGCGGACGATCTAGCTCGCATAGGCGGTAAGGGCGACCCCATCCCACCTAACATTTTTTTTGGAAAAGATTTTTAAGCCATCCGTGGTGTGGCAGGGGGAGGGCGGCAACACCAGTCCGGATCCGAACACAACCCCAGATTCCAAACACACTGATATCGTCGGAGGCTCAACCACCGAAATAACACCATTGGCCCATCTCATTATGGCAGTCATCGCCCAATGGACCGAGCCATTCCTGTCCTACCTTAATAAGAAGGAGCTTCCCGAGGATCAGAATGAGGCCCGCTACATTGTCTAGTGTTCGAAGGCCTACAAGGTTCATGACAGAGAGCTCTATAAGAAAAGCGCTACTGGAGTCCTTCAAAGATGTATCTCCGAAGAGGAGGGGCGACAGCTTCTGGCTGAGATTCATGCAGGTCTCGGTGGGCACCACGCCGCAGCTCGGGCCCTTGTTAGCAAGGCCTTCCATACAGGGTTTTATTGGCCGACGGCCAGAGCAGATGCACAGGACCTTGTCCAACGTTGCGTCGGATGCCAACTCTTCCCCAACGAAAGCCATATGCCCCCACTACCCTACCAACAATCCCCTTCACTTGGCCATTTGCGGTCTGGGGACTCGATATGGTCGGACCCATTAAAGGAGGAAGCCATAAGAGAAAGTATATGCTGGTCATGGTGGACAAATTTACTAATTGAATAGAGGCCAAACCAGTCAAAATGGCCGAGGCGGGGCCGGTAATAGATTTCATATCCGGCGTGGAACACCGTTATGGTGTTCCACACAACATCATCACCGATAATGGCTCTAATTTCACAGCCGATGAAGTGAAAACTTGGTGTGCTAATCTGGGCATTAAGCTCGATTACGCCTCTGTCTACCACCCGCAGACAAACGGTCAAGTCGAACGGGCTAATGGTCTTATTATGAGCGTCATCAAACATAGACTAGTGCGGTCTTTGAAAGAATCAGACAAGCACTGGGTGGAGGAACTTGACTCCGTACTCTGGGGGCTGCGAACCACGCCCAACCGCACTACTGGATATACACGTTTCTTCATGGTGTATGGTGCGGAAGCAGTGTTACCCTGCGACATTATTCATGACTCACCTCGAGTGCGCATGTACGAAGAGAGAGAGAGGCCGAGCTTGATCGGCAGGACAACATAGATGCCCTGGAGGAGGAGCGCGACGTCACAAAACCCCGTTCTGCATTTTATCAACAGCAAGCTCGCAGGTATCAAAGCAGAGAAGTGCAGGCCAAGATTTATAACATTGGTGAACTCGTTCTACGCCTGCCAGAGAAGAAAAAGGACAAACTCAAGCCCAAGTGGGAGGGTCCCTTCATCATTGACGAAGTTCTCACCAGAGGAGCGTACCGCCTACGTGATGCGTTAGCAATCACCTAGAGCTGAACCCCTGGAATGCGGCCAGACTCCGACGATTCTATGCCTAGCGCCGAACTCTGTGTTCGTCTCCTTCCTCCTATTATTAAGGTTATTTTTTCTCTCTTTTCGCTTTTTCTCTATTTTCGTTTTGCTCTTTAGCCCTACGGCTTTAGTACGGCTAGACCGTGCTCCCCTGATGCGTACATCTCCAAATATGTACGTCCATTATACCTGGGGGCTTCTTGTACAGAAGCTTGCTACTATTCTTCGAGCATCATGCTCACCACATATGTGTTCTTCCCATATGTACCTTTTCTTCGCCATTATATGCATCGTTATGACTTAAGTTTTGGCCAAGCTGGGTTGCATGGCTCCTGTGCTTATGCCCTACGTTCCGTTAGTTCGGCTAGGGCATAAAGGGAGCACCTCTGCGATTGTTACTACCGGGTCATCCGGATGTGTACCTCAGACTGGGTGAAGCCGAAAGCTAGCGTTCTTAAGGGAATATTCAGTCGGTGAATTAAAGACGTTTTCGCACTCACTCCGTTGTGAAACCCCAGAAGTTACTTACTCTACGATTTTTTCAATCACAGTTCATACATGCACATTAAATGCATGCACACCGAGGGAAAGGAACCCTTAACGAAACTATTCTCTCTGGAAGATGTTTCTTACATAATGTAATATAACATAACTAGCCGGATACACATTGCTTGTTCAAGCAACTATGACCCCTACGCCTAGTTCCCATGCATACCCCGGTTTATTTTACCGCTAGGGTATTCGGAAACACTACGCACCTTCGGGTCCAGAGGTCGAAGCGAAAAGGTCGGCCATGAAAATTGTTTTCACAATCCATCTAGAAGGAAAGTACATAGTTACATAGGACTTAAAGACTTCCTCCTCTATACCGTCCAACATGCAGTCTAACTTACAATCCTGTTGGGAATATCTCGTGGCCACCTCTACTTGGTCATATACTAAATTAACGGGAATTTCTTCCCCATTTGACCCTAGGGTCCGACCCGGGCCATGTGATTCGGATCCAGCTTGGTATACCGCATTTTTACCATGGCCCAGGCCTCTCGCGCACCCTCTCAGCAGGCCGATATCTTCCATAGTCAAATACGTCGCCGCGCTCCCTTGAACTTCTCTACAAGCTTCTCCATACTCCCTGGAGGGGAGGCGGATGGCCATAAGGCCTAGGCTACACTCTGCATTGCCTGTCGAGCTTGCTCGTGTAACTGCGACAACCCTTGCAGAAGATCACTTGATGATCCGGACACCTCCTCTTCGGGAATGCCCATCAACATACCTGGAATCACAGCCATTTTAGCTAACTGTACCCCCAAACTGTTACAAGATAAATTCGGCCACATACTGAATATGCCACCTCGCAGCTTTTTGTTCTCCTTCATGGAGTCGGCTAGCTGGGCTC
Organism: Triticum urartu; assembly: GCF_056163025.1. NCBI lineage: Eukaryota > Viridiplantae > Streptophyta > Magnoliopsida > Poales > Poaceae > Triticum > Triticum urartu. The sequence continues at coordinate 337,343,536 of NC_141879.1, read as the reverse complement.
GCACATCTTTCAGTTCTTCGCCCAGTTTGGTGTTTGAATCCTGGAGTTTGTTTTTCTCCTCTCTGACTCGGGTCAGAACGCGCTCGCCTGCGGCATGTTGTCTCTTTGCCTCTTTTTCGCTCGTTTGAGCGGCCTTGAGTTCCTCTCCCAGTTGGTCCAGTGACCCTGTTATGAGACAAGAAGCAGTTGTAATACAGCTGGCGTATAATTTTTTGTTTCTCGATGGAGGGAAATATTACCAGAGGACGCCTTCTTGAACTTTTCTAGTTCAGTGGTAGCAGCAGTTAGCTGTGTCCAGCACTGCTCCATCTCTTGGGAAAGTAGGTCGTTGTTCTCCGTAAGAACCTGGTTATACAACGATCCTTAAAACATTTGTCCCAACTGCTTCAAGTCTCGTGGGCTACGGGCACATGGTTATCAAATTCGGACAAGGTAAACTTACCTGCACATCTTTCACATGTTGCTCGGTGGCTCTGTTAAGCCCATCTCGAGCAGCTTGGATGTATGCATCAGCCGAGCTGAAGGCACCGAACGCCTCTATTGAGAAGCGGGGATTTCATAAAATGGCCCTCCAGCGCCGGTGATTCATGGCGCTCTCCACTCCCGAATTGGTGATGGACATATTTTCTGAACCCTCGGCAGAAGGACAGTCCAGCGCCACTCCCATATCGGCCCCATCTCTTCAGCTGGGACCGAATCTCGGTGATTAGGAGTATGACTGGTCGGGTCCCCGGACACAGTCCATCGAACCTTTTCCCTGATAAAAAGTGAGCATATAAGTCACAGTTGAACGCGACTACTAAAAAGAGCATAGTTGGAAACCCATACCTCTTCAAGGAAGGCCCGACCGTATCTCTGTTTACCTTCCTCTTCGAAGGCCTACCCGACGCGGGAGGCGTTCTCTCTGGACATGCCCCGGGGGCAGCACGACGCGCCAAACGCCTCCCCTTCTAGGCACAGGATGGTGCGGTGAGTGAGGAAGAATGAGAAACCCTCTCGGACAATGTGTCTCCTGATTACTTACGTGCGAAACAGGAAAGAGGCTGGGGTAATCGGTGATGATGGGTACATGCATGCCGTCATAGCTCGTCTGATAGAAAACTCCATCTTTGAGCTCCACGAATATGTCCGGATCTTCCTCATATCCGGGGTCAAGATCCCGATTGTGATTCTCCGGCTGAGGGGCAGGGTCATCGATCCCCGCGGCAGCCTTTCGCCATACCTCTCATGAATGAATAAGATACCGCCCTTCAAAAATAATTCAGGGAGAGGAGTCGAATAGTGGAGTTAGAGATTACCCAGCTAGGAGAATTGTACATGGAAAACCCGTCTCGATTTTGGAGACAGGTGAAGTCCTCCTGCTCCCCTTTATACAGTTCGGCCAATATTTTGGCCAGAGCAGCGGGAGTCTTCAGGCCCTTCCGACCGCAGCGGGAGGCGTCGCCTTCCCCATTGTAATGCCACATGGGTAGCCCTCTATATTGGAGTGGTTGGACCCCCCGCGTTATGGAGACCGCCATTACCTCAACTATTGACAATCCGGACTGGGCGAGCATCTTAATCATACCCAGCAGCAGATTGATCTCTGCGATATCCTCTTCCTCGAGGCTTCGAGGACGCCAACTATGGCGTTTCTTCAACGGAGCACTTGAAAATTCAGGGAGGCCCATCCGGACTGGGTCGGGAAGAGCGACGTTGTCAATATAAAGCCATTCAGAGGTCCACTCTTCGGATGCTTTCTTCGGTGTGCCAGATAGGTATCCGGTCTCAGCAATGCGCCATATTTCGGTCCCACCCACTTCAAATATCTTTCCCTCGTGGTTGCACGGGACAAGACAAAACAACCTTCTCCAAAGATCAAAATGGTCCTCACAACCCAGGAATAGTTCGCATAAAGCAACAAACCTGCAATGTGCAGGATGGAGGCTGGGGTAAAATTGTGCAGCTGGAGGCCATAATACTCCAGAAGCCCTCGGAGGAATGAGTGAATTGGAAATCCCACGCCCCTCAGCAGATAGGGGACGAAGCATACTCATTCGCCCGCAGATGGATTGGGGAAATCCCCCGCCTGGGTTTTGCCGTTGAAGGAAGCCAACCCTGCTCAAACAGGGACCAGATCCGCAGGGGGGAGAAATCCCTGCGTTTGGAACTTCGCCAATCGACTATGGAACACGGAGCACCTCTCCCACTCGCCTTTCTTCGGATCTTTTAAGGATATGGCAATAACATGGTATATGCTATGCGATGATATTGGATCTTGGAACTACAACCGATTGAAATTGGAATTTCATCAAAAGTTTTATCCTACACATCTGGTTCATCGTGATCGGATTATATATATAATTTTTGTCCATGTGAAGGAGAAAGTATCACTCAAGATTGGGGGAGGCTTAATTCAATGTTATACTAACGCCCCAATCATGAGCTCTCAACAGAAATTATTATTCAGAATTTTTATGCTCGGCTTTCTTGTAATGATCAATCCATGCTCCACACCTCTTGTATTGGTTCTTTTATGAAGAGGACTATTGAATTCAACTGGGATTTATTGTAAACAATTAAACGCAACTCTGAAGATTGAGAACTCAATGAAGTTAATGAATCAGGTATAAACCTTAAGTTTGATTGTGTTAAATCCTTTATGGATATCGATGCTTTTCGTGATTTTAGCACTAGATATGGACTTGACTCTGAGATAGTAGCTTCTCTGGGTGAATTATTTGCTACTCATGTTGTTCTCCCCAAGGAGAAGTGGTTTAAATATCATCCTCCCATTCAAGTTAAAGTAGTTGAACCTATTAAAGTTGAAGAAGAAACTATTACTTATAATGTTGATCCTATTGTCCCTACTGCTTATATTGAGAAACGACCTTTTCCTATTAGAATAAAGGATCACGCTAAAGCTTCAACCGTGGTTCGTAAGAGTTTTACTAGAACACCCCACACCCCCCTGAATAAATTAAATTTGAACCTAGTATTGCTATGGTTAAAGATCTCTTGGTCGATTATATTGATGGGCATGTTATTTATTTCTGTGATGAAGCTGCTAGAATTGCTAGACCCAATAATAAAGATAAACATAGACATATTGTTGGCATGCCTGTTGTTTCTGTTAAAATAGGAGATCATTGTTATCCTGGCTTGTGTGATGTGGGTGCTAGTGTGAGTGCAATTGCCTTTACTTTATATCAACAAATTATGAATGGTATTGCACCTCCTGAGATAGAAGATATTGATGTTACTATTAAGCTTGCCAATAGAGATACTATATCACCAATTGGGATTGTTAGAGATGTTGAAGTCTTGTGTGGGAAAATAAAATACCCTACTGATTTTCTTGGTCTTGGTTCCCCACAAGATGATTTTTGTCCCATTATATTTTGTAGATCTTTCTTGAACACTTTTAATGCTAAGATAGATTGCGAGAAAGAAACTATTAGTGTAAGTTTTGGGGATGTGTCTCATGAGTTTCTCCAAATTTCGTAGACAACCACATGACACAGAATTGCCTACTAAAGATGAAATTATTAGTCTTGCTTCTATTACTGTGCCTCCTACTGATCCTTTAGAACAATATTTGCTAGACCAGGAAAATGATATGTTCATGAATGAAAGAAGAGAATAAGATGAAATATTCTTTAACCAAATGCCTGTTTTGAAAGACAACTTGTCTGTTGAGATTCTTGGGGATCCTTCTCCACCCAAGGGTGATCCGGTGCTTGAGCTTAAACAATTACCTGATACTCTGAAATATGCTTATCTTGATGAAACTAAGATATATCATGTTATTATTAGTGTTAACCTTTCAGAGCATGAGGAAAAGAAATTATTGAAAACTCTGAGGAAGCACCATGCTGCTACTAGATATACTCTTGATGATCTTAAGGGCATTGGTCCCACTCTATGTCAACATAAAATTAATATGGAGCATGATGCTAAACCAATTGTCGATCATCAATGACAGTTAAATCCCAAGATGAAACAAGTGGTAAGAAATGAACTATTAAAGCTTTTGGAAGCAGGTATAGTTTATCCTATTGCTGATAGTAGATGGGTAAGTCCAGTTCATTGTGTCAGTAAGAAGGGAGGTATTACTGTTGTTCCTAATGATAAGAATGAATTGATCCCACAAAGAATTGTTACAGGTTATAGGATGGTAATTGATCTTCGCAAATTAAACAAAGCTACTAGGAAAGATCATTACCCTCTACCTTCCATTGATCAAATGCTAGAAAGACTATCCAAACATAGACACTTTTGCTTTCTAGTTGGTTATTCTGGTTTTTCTCAAATACCCATGTCAAAAGAAGTTCAAGAAAAGACTACCTTTACCTGTCCTTTCGATACTTCTGCTTATAGATGTATGCCTTTTGGTTTATGCAATGCACCTGCCACCTTTCAAATATGTGTGACTGCTATATTCTCTGATTTTTGTGAAAATATTGTTGAGGTTTTCATGGATGATTTCTCTGTTTACGGAACTGCTTTTGATGATTGCTTAAGCAACCTTGATTGAGTTTTACAGATATGTGAAGAAACTACCCTTATCCTGAAATGGGAGAAGTGTCACTTTATGGTTAATGAAGGTATTGTTTTGGGGCATAAAATTTCGGAAGGAGGTATTGAAGTTGATAAAGCTAAAGTTGATGCTATTAAAAAAATGTTGTGTCCTAAAGATATTAAAGATATAAGAAGTTTCCTTGGTCATGCCGGTTTCTATAGGAGATTTATTAAAGACTTCTCTAAAATTTCTAGGCCTCTTACTAATCTTTTGCAAAAGGATGTTCCATTTATTTTTGATGATGATTGTGTAGAAGCCTTTGAAATCCTTAAGAAAGCCTTGATTTCTGCACCTATTGTTCAACCACCTGATTGGAACCTACCCTTTGAAATTATGTGTGATGCTAGGGATTATGCTGTTGGTGTTGTTCTAGGACAAAGAGTTGATAAGAAATTAAATGTTATTCATATGCTAGTAAAACTCTAGATAGTGCCCAAAGAAATTATGCTACTACTAAAAAAGAAGTTTTAGCAGTTGTATTTGCTTGTGATAAGTTCGGACCTTATATTGTTCATTCCAAAGTAACTATTAAGTATCTTATGGAAAAGAAAGATGCTAAACCTAGACTTGTTTCATGGGTTCTCTTATTACAAGAATTTGATTTGCATATTATTGACAGAAAGAGATTTGAGAACCCCGTAGCAGACAACTTGTCTAGGTTAGAGAATATTCTTGATGACCCACTACCTATTGATGATAGCTTTCCTAATGAACAATTAGCTGTCATAAATGCTTATCGTAGTGCTCCATGGTATGCTGATTATACTAATTTCATTGTTGCTAAATTTATACCACCTAGTTTCACATACCAGCAAAAGAAAAAGTTTTTCCTATGATTTAAGACATTACTTTTGGGATGACCCACACCATTATAAAGGAGTAGATGGTGTTATTAGACATTGTGTACCTGAGCATGAACGGGAACAGATCCTACACAAGTGTTACTCTGAAGCCCATGGAGGACACCACGCTGGAGATAGAACTTCACACAAGGTATTACAATCTGGTTTTTATTGGCCTACTCTCTTCAAGGATACTCGTAAGCTTGTCTTGTCTTGTGATGAATGTCAAAGAATTGGTAATATTAGTAGACATCAGGAAATGCCTATGAATTATTCACTTATCATTAAACCATTTGATGTTTGGGGCTCTGATTATATGGGACCCTTTCCTTCCTCTATCGCGTATATACATATTTTAGTTGCTGTTGATTACGTTACTAAGTGGGTAGAAGCTATTCCAACTAGTAGTGTTGATCATAACACTTCTATTAAAATGCTTAAAGAAGTTATTTTTCTGAGGTTTGGAGTCCCTAGATATTTGATGACTGATGGTGGTTCACACTTTATTCATGGTATGTGACGCCCGGACAATTAGGCTACAGTAATCCTACATTAATGATGCCACGTCACCTCGGTTATTGTTGCTAATCTCAAGTTAGTTCGAAACTATTTCAAATTCAAATTCAGAATCAGTCAAACCTCAAAAGTTTTCAAACTTTAAAACTAAAATGTTCGGGTTGTGCCAGATAATGCGTAGGTAATTGTGATGAAGAACCCCCCTTTTTATAAAATGTTTAAATACTATAAGGTGAGTAAAATAGTAACAAAAAAATATTAAATGCTTTTGTAATTAATAAAATACTAAACTAAATTGTTTTGGGGTAAAACCTTTTGTGGCAGTGTGTTTTGTGGTATTACTAATTTTGGGATCATTTTAATATTAAGTGAAACCTAAACTAAAAAGAAAGTAAAATAAAAACAGAAAAGAAAAAAATAATAAAAAGGAAAAACAGAAAGAATGAGTAAAAAAAGAAAAGAAAGAAAGAACAACAAAACAAAAACAAACCCCCTCGTCCCAACTGGGCCACGACCCAGCTAGCCGGCCCACCCGGCCTACCTTAACCCCACTCCCCGAAAACTCTAGCGCCGCACACCCCCACTCGTCCCCACGAACCCCTCTCATTCTCTCCCCCCCAATCTGGATCGGGGGGAAACGTCCTCGATGCCCGGTGCTCGCCGCCACCCGGAGCTCCTCCGCCATCACCAACGCCGCTCGACGCCGCCCTCCCCACCAGAACTCCTCTCGCTCCCCTCGCCGTCCTCTGCCTCCGCCGACCTCACGCCGTCCTTTCTCTCTACAACCGCCCGACCGCGCCCGATGCCACGCCATCGTGAACCCCATGGCCACCAGCCTCCCTCAGAAGGCCGACGCTTCAAGGGGCTGCCCCATGACCTCCTCGATCTCCATGTCGTCACCATCGAGTAGGAGCTTCACCAAGTCGCGACCGTTATCTCTTCTTCAACCTCGGCCTTCACTTCGATCCCCATCGAGCCCTCTGCCATCCCTACAACTCCACTGTGAGCCGCCGTCCGTTTCCCCCTGCTCGTTTTGGTTGTCCCTGGCATTGTTTGCCGCGAGGCCGAGCTCAGTCCGCCGCTTGCTGTCGGTGTTCCCGGCCTCCCTGTCGACTGTCACGACCATCGTCTGACGCGGCACCTCCCACGTGGTCGGACGCGCCCAACCACGTGCCCGTTCATGGCCGGAGGGGCCATTCCGGTGAGGTCCCGCGTGGCGCCGCCATGTTCTGCCTCACCGGTGTGGCCGACCATTCGAATCATCCCATGGGCCACCGACATGTGGACCCTGCGGGATTACCCGCTAAGCTGGACCGTAATCCACCATCCATGTGTAAATGAAAAACGGGATCCACAGCTAATTAATCATGGGCATAACTAGCGGGCTAATTAAACTAATCCCGAGGGCCACTGATGGTGAGCCATGCAACTGTAGCGTTTAGGTTTAACTCTAAGAAAATGTGTTAGCAAATTGACCCACTGAGCACTAGGCCCCGCCCTGTCTAATTAAGTTAATTAGTTTAAATAAACTTTGTTAATATTGCAACTGTCTATGACATGTGGCCCCACCTTGACCAGTTTGACCAGTCAAAGCGCTGGCTGTGTATCCCCTAGCCAATGACAGATGGCCCCCACCTGCACTATTCACTGTTAACCTGGTCCGCTTTGACTGCTGAGTCAGGAGTTTACTGGACCCACCAGTCAGTCTTTGACTGGGTGTAAAGACTGGGTGTAATAATGGGTGCCCTTAACGAAATACCTATTTAATAACTTGAATTTAATTAAATACAATAATGTGAGAAATTGATTAAAACTTTGAAAATTAATATGAAATAATCCATAACTCTGATGAAAATACTTTATACATGAAAGTTGCTCAGAACGACGAGACGAATTCGGATACGTAGCTTGTTCGTCCGCCACACATCCCTAGCATAGCGAACATGCAACTTTCCTCCTCCGGTTCATCTGTCCGAAAACGCGAAACACCAGGGATACTTTTCCGAATGTTTCCCCCTTCGCCGGTATCACCTCCTTCTGCGTTAGGGCACACCTGGCACCGTTACCTTTCATGTCATGCATCGACTTTGCATCTATTTGCATTGTATTCATTTTTTGTTCCCCCTCTTCTCTCCAGTAGACTATGAGACTGCCGCCGCTGCTGGTGCCCCGATCGACTACGTGGTTGACAACCCCTCCTTGCCAAGAGAAACTAGGCAAGCCCCCCCCCCTTGATCAACCCAATGTCACCTATTCTTCGCTCTACTGCTTGCATTAGAGTAGTGTAGCATGCTACCGCATTCTGATAATCCTATTCCGATGCATAGCCTGTCTTTGCTACTACTGTTGTTACCTTTACCTGCAATCCTAAATGCTTAGTATAGGATGCTAGTATTCCATTAGTGGCCCTACATTCTTGTCCGTCTGCCATGCTATACTGCCGGGCTGTGATCACTTGGGAGGTGATCATGTGTATATACTTATATACATAACATGTGATACATGTGGTGACTAAAGTCAGGTCGGCTCGTGGAGTGATTCCGATGTGGTGGCTGAAGAGGCAGGTGGTTCCATGCAGGTAGTGGTGGGCCTGGGTTCCCGACGGCCCCGACTGTTACTTTGTGGCGGAGCGACAAGGCAGGCTATGACCACCTAGGTGAGAGGTGGGCCTGGCCCTGGTCGGCGTCCGTGGTTACATCAATTAACACGCTTAATGAGATCTTGGTATTTGATCTGAGTTTGGCCATTGTCCTATACGCACTAACCAACTATGCGGGAACAGTTATGGGCACTTGACATCATGGTATCAGCCGAAGCCTTCTTGACATCAGCGACTGAGCGGCGTGCGTCGGGTTGGACCACGTAACGCAACTTCCTTTGTAATGGAGGTTGCTAGGTCTGCTCAGCGGCTGCCCACGCAACGTGCAGGTGTGCAATGGGCGATGGGCCCAGTCTCCTGCACCATAGGATTTAGACCGGCGTGCTGACCTCTCTGTTGTGCCTAGGTAGGGTTGTGACGTGTTGATCTTCCGAGGCCGGGCGTGACCCAGGAAAGTGTGTCCGACCAGAGGGATCGAGCGTGTTGGGAAATGTGTTGCACCTCTGCAGGGAAGTTTATCTATTCGAATAGCCGTGTCCCTCGGTAAAAGGGCGACCCAGAGTTGTACCTTGACCTTATGACAATTAGAACCGGATACTTAATAAAACACACCCTTTCAAGTGCCAGATACAACCCGGGATCACTCTCTCACAGGGCGATGAGGGGAGGATCGTCGGATAGGATTATGCTATGCGATGGACTTGGTTAACTTACCATATACTCTCTTCTACTGCTTCAAGATGGAGGCTGCCAGAAGCGTAGTCTTCAGTAGGACTAGCTATCACCCTCTTAGTCTGGCATTCTGCAGTTCGATCCACAGATACTATCCATTTCATTGATGCCAATGCATATGTAGTGTAGATCCTTGCTTGTGAGTAATTTGGATGAGTACTCACGGTTGTTTTGCTACTTCTTTTTCCCCTTTTCTCGGTTATTGTGATCATATAATGGGGTCCAGGAGCCAGAGGATCCTGAGGATGATTCTACGTGGAGTTCGGCATCGAGGAGTAGTTAAGAGGTTCCAGGAAGGAGGCCTCGCCTTTTCGATCGTTGCTACTTTTATGCTAGCCTTCTTAAGGCAATCTTGTTTAGCTTATGTCTGTACTCACATATTATTGCTTCCTTTGACTCTTGTGTTTTCAAGCTTATGTATTCTAGCCCTCGAGGCCCCTGGCTTGTAATATAAATATTGTATTATTTTAATTTGTGTCTAGAGTTGTGTTGTGATATCTTCCCGTGAGTCCATGATCTTGATCGTACACATTTCTGTGTATGATTAGTGTACGGTCAAATCGGGGGTGTCACATGGTGCTTTTCATAAACTGCTTGCTAAATATGATGTCAACCATAGAATTGCATCTCCTTATCATCCTTATTCTAGTGGTCAAGTAGAATTGAGCCATAGAGAAATTAAATTGATCTTGCAGAAGACTGTTAATAGATCTAGGAAGAATTGGTCTAAGAAACTTGATGATGCATTATGGGCTTATAGAACTACTTATAATAACCCTATGGGTATGTCTCCATATAAAATGGTTTATGGATAAGTATGTCATTTACCCTCGAACTAGAACATAAAGCTTATTGGGCAATAAAAGATCTCAACTATGATTTCAAACTTGCCGGTGAAAAGAGGTTATTTGACATAATCTCACCTTATGAATGGAGAACCCAAGCATATGAAAATGGCAAATTGTTTAAAGAAAAAGTTAAAAGATGCATGACAAAAGGATACAAAAGCATGAATTTAATGTAGGTGATCATGTCTTGTTAGAGCATCTCTAGTGGAACGTGTAAATTTGGACGTGTATATCTCCATATACACGTCCATATACACCTTGCTAAATTATACACCTCCCAGTTTTTCAGTGGAACGTGTAAATTAGGACGTGTATATTCCAACGGCTATATTTTTCAAACGGCTATATTTCCAATGGCCATATTTCCGATCTATATAAACCACTCCTACCACCTCTTCCAGCACACTTCTCTCCTCACCTAGATTTTTCTATCGTTTCTCACGCAACACAATGAACACATCCACTTGGGACATGAGTTCTTCGTCATCTTCATCTGGCGATGATGAACTCATACTTGCAGCATTCGCCGAGCGCGAGGAGGAAGAGAGGAAGAACGCTCGACGCCATGGCGGTTCCAAGCATGGACGTCAGTCAATCGATCGAGGAAGAGATGCCGGATTTCTTCTTCTGTGGGACGACTACTTCAAAGAAGTTCCTCGCTTTCCCGAACATTTGTTTCAACAAAGGTTCGTAATTAGTACACTTCTCTGCTTTGGTCCTTTTTTCATTTCCCTGTCTCATTTAATTTTTATGCACAGATTTAGGATGTCGCGTACTTTGTTCAACCGCATAGCTGATGGTATACTTGAGCATGACTATGATGATTATTTTACGCAAAAAATAAGTGCTTCTGGAGCTCTTGGGTTACATCCTTTGCAAAAGATGACCGCGGCGATGCGGATACTAACATATGGAGTAGCAGCTGATTATGTTGATGAGTACATCCGGTCCGCTGAGTCTACTAATTTAGAGTCTTGCAAGAAATTTGTGATCAAAATTTGTGAAGTTTTTGGGGAAAAGTACCTGAGATCTCCAAATGAAGAAGACATTGCTAGGTTACTTGCAATAGGGGAGGAAAGAGGATTTCCCGGTATGTTAGGGAGCATAGATTGCATGCACTGGGGGTGGAAAAATTGCCCCAAAAAAGGGCATGGCATGTTTAAAGGCCATGTGAGCGAGCCCACTATGATCTTGGAAGCAGTTGCTTCACAAGATCTTTGGATTTGGCATGCTTATTTTGGTTTACCAGGGTCTCTGAATGATATAAATGTTCTTCAACATTCTCCTGTTTTTACAAAGCTAGCCGAAGGCCAAACTCCTCCAGTGAATTATAGCATCAATGGCCATCAGTACACAATGGGGTATTACCTTGCAGATGGTATCTATCCACGCTGGGCAACATTTGTGAAGAGCATACCAGCTCCAACTAGCAGAAAGCATAAAACTTTTGCCAAGAAGCAAGAGGGGGCTAGGAAAGATGTGGAACGAGCCTTTGGAGTTCTGCAATCCCGTTTTGCCATTGTTCGTGGACCTGCTAAAGGATGGAAACGTAAAGAAATCACTGATGTCATGAAAGCTTGTGTCATAATGCACAATATGATAGTTGAAGAGGAGCGACAAACTGGTCGGCAAAGCTGCACTTTTGAGGCAATGGGAGAAAGAGTCACAGTCTCTCGTACTCATGCGGAAGAACTGAGCTCTTTTATTCAGATGACTCATCGGATTAGAAATTTTGATGAACATGACCAGCTTAAACTTGATCTAATTGACCATGTGTGGCAAAAGTTTGGAAACGAGTAATCCATGTCTTTGTAATGCAGCTATCAATAAAAATATTTATGCAATGAGTGATGTAATCCATGTCCTCAACTAGCAGAAAGCTTTAAATAGTTCTTACAACTACAACATATAGCTCACATTACCCTAGGCCGCGAGCAAGGATCTCCTTCTGCTTAGCTTGGTAGAACTGCTTTTGAACATCAGTCATACCACTTGTGTCGATGAGCATGATCCTCTCATCTAATTCAAACTATCTCCGTGCATCCTCCCTCTCGTTTCGTGCATCCTCATTCTTTTTGAGTGCAATCTCCTCTTTTCGCAATTCCAATTGTTGTGCATAGCGAGCATTTCTTGCCGCCTCTTTGATCTCATCCTTCTCTAGCTTTGCTGCCCACACAGTTTCTAATGACAGCTTGCAAGCACTGTCATCAGCTTTACCTCTCTTGTCCCTCTTCACACCATCAGGTCTTTTCTCATGTTCAAGAGCATCAGTGTGTATCGAGGTAGCATCAGTACGTACCGAGGATGCATCAGCCGGATCATTGGTGGCTGTGCCCGGACTTGCATCAATGGTCTTCTTTTGTTTCTTAAGAGAAGTTTCAACTTCTCTTGTCTGCCACTTTGGATACTTCGAAAACTCTACATAGCAATGCATCAGTGTGAAAGGCTTCTTTTTTTTAAGATCCATTTCCTTGAACAAAATGTGTGCATCGTTTGTCTGCACATATAAATATGTTGTTAAAATAAGCACAACACATATAGAATATTGCACATCACATATAGAATTACAAGAAAGGCGCATACCTTTTCTTGTATAGTCCTTCCACTTTCTTGCCTATTTAAAATCTGCTGAAGGCAACCACAAAATTTAGAGGTCTCTCTGTTAATCATTGTGTAACGGCAATTGATTGCATTAGCATTACGCTCCGGCCATGATGATTCCTTGTGTGTGTTGTAGTACTCTGAAATTCTATCCCAATAAGCATCCCGGTTTTGATCTGTCCCAACAATATCCAAACTTGTATTTGCCCATGCTGCTATGAGAACCTTGTCCTCATCACTAGACCAATTATTGCCTTTGTTGGATTTTCCTTTCTCTGTTATTGCAGAACGATGCTGAGTTGATGGAGTTGCCTGCTCTTCAATTGGACTTTCTAGTTGTGTTTGCGTGTAACCAAAATCAAGGATGTCCAAGAAGCTTTGGTCAGTATCCATCTGCAAGCAACCAATGCACAGCTATTTTAGACCACAATCTGGCATCAAATTGATAAGCAAAAATTATTTTCTTCTCCTTCCAAAGAGCTATGCATCTCCCCTGCATCTCCTCCCGGCGCCACTCGTCCCTGCATCTCCCCACGGCGCCCCGCTCGTCCCTGCATCTCCCCCCTCCCCCCCACCGCCCCTGCATCTCCCCCCTCCCCCCCACCGCCCCTGCGTCGGCCCAGCCCCCCGTCCCTGCACAGCTCCGTCGCCCAGCCCCTCGTCCCCAGCCGCCGCCCCTGCATCTCCCCCTCCCCCCCACCGCTCCGCCGCCCAGCCCCCCGTCCCCAGCCGCCGCCCCTGCATCTCCCCCTCCCCCCTACCGCTCCGCCGCCCAGCCCCCCGTCCCCAGCCGCCGCCCCTGCATCTCCCCCCTCCCCCCCACCGCTCCGCCGCCCAGCCCCACTCATTGCCCAGCACCCCGTCCCCGCCCTCTATTCTCACCAGGGCGCGCGCCGGCACCGGCGCCGCCGCCAGATCGGGCTGCAGGGCGTGCTGCCGCCGCCCCTCTGCTCCCGCTCGCGAGAAAGGAAAAAATGGTTACCTTGGGCAGCGGCCGGTGAGGAGACGCGACGGCGACCTTGGGCGGCGGCCGGAGAGGGGCGACGGCGACCTTGGGGAGGAGGCCGGAGAGGAACGGGAGCGGAAGCGGGAGGCTTTTTTCGGTCGTGGGAGCGGGAGCGCGAGGCCATGAGCGTGGCTCGGTCGTCTTTAGTCCCACGCCAGGTACGCTCGTGGGAGCGACGTGTATAGGTGCACCACCTGATACACGATCCAGTGGGAAAGCTTTTTTGATTTTGATCGTGTATATTTAGCATCCACCTCCATATACACCATCCAATAGAGATGCTCTTATACAACTCTCATTTAAGAATTTTTGCAGGAAAGCTTCTCTTTAAATGGGAAGGTCCTTACATTATCGAGGAGGTTTGTCGTTCCAGTGTCGTCAAAATCAACAACACCAAAGGCACTAACCCGAAGGTGGTAAACGGGCGAAGAATCAAACATTATATCTCAGGTATTCCCATAAAATGTTGAGACCAATATTATTAATACCATAACACCGGAGGAGCACATAAGGGAAACCTACCAAAAAGTTTCAGAATCTGAAAAGGAATAGGTATGTGGTACGGTAAGTAAACCAACTCCAAAACTATTCTAATGGAAATTTTTCTCCGTTTTGGAATATATAAAAAAATTAGGAAAAATTAAAAGTAGTCCGAAGAGTGCACGAGGAGGCGACAAGCTTTGGGGGGCGCCTACCCCTTGGGCACGCCTCCCTAGTTTTTGGCCACCTCATGTTCCCTCCAAAATCCGTTTTCTTGCACAACACTTCTTTTGGTTGGTAAAAATACGTTACATAACCTCCCAAAGGTTTTGACCACCGTACCACGGCAATATCCCCTATTTTTGTTTTAAGCTATTTTCTGCTAGAGTTTTAAAGGTGAAAGGACATGCGGTGCCCCCATGTGTGGTTTTGGTAATTGATGACAATCTCTATGGACTAACGGTTGCCTTGAGTTATATTTGAAGCATTTGTCCATAGGATTGTCTTGAAGTCCATGTGTTGGTTTCACGGAGTTTATGAGATAGCCAAAGTGCTTTTCAAGGAATTATCCAAGGATTGGTCATGTGTGAGTCGATATGGCCAAAGTGCTTTTCAAGCAATTATCCAAAGATTGGTCATGTGTGAGTTGAGATTGCCAAAGTGCTTTTCAAGGAATTATCCAAAGATTGGTCATGTGTGAGTTGAGCTTATTGCAAGCATGTCTTGAAGAAGAAGATTGTGTGATCATTCATTTTTACCTTCAAGACATCATCCAAATGAAGAGAGTTGGAAAGATTCAATGTTGATCAAGACTAAGTCAAGAGTGAATCAAGTTGATCAACTCACAAAACGTAGAAGAAGTACCGAGAGGGATCAAGTGATCCCATGGTATGGTAAGCATTGTCCATTACGCTTTGTGTACTAACCCATGGTCTACGTGAGAGTTCTTTGTGGGGTTAGGTATGTTTCCATGGTCTTGCATCAAGAGGAAGATCGCATACAACCCATGGAGGATGCATCAAGTGGTGATCGCCATCAAGTTTGCAGTGTGCAAG
Organism: Triticum urartu; assembly: GCF_056163025.1. Taxonomy (NCBI): domain Eukaryota; kingdom Viridiplantae; phylum Streptophyta; class Magnoliopsida; order Poales; family Poaceae; genus Triticum; species Triticum urartu. Next base: position 337,328,296 of record NC_141879.1, on the reverse strand, counting down.
TTTAAGTGGAGCAACTCGAAGAGTGGCTCACCCATAATGGAGTATGGGGGAGCAATCAAGCTTGAAGCTTGCCGTCCATTGTGGTGTCAATGGAATTTTGAAGATGTGCCAAAGAGTGGCTCACCCATAGTGGAGTATGGGGGAGCAATCAACTAGTCTTCATCGAGCCAACACAATCAAGAAAGATGGTCCAACTTGAGGAAGTCAAGATCGTCATCATCTAGCTCAAGTGGACTATGTGCAAGCCAAAGGTTTGCCCTTGATAGGTTTTCTATTTTACCGGTCTCATAGTGGTAGTTGGGAGACCGGGTTGTAGGATCGATTGCCGTACTATCAAGGGGGGCTCTCTAGGGAGTAGCTTGATCGTATCATTAGTCGAGAGCTCAAACCATTGCATCCTTGCATCATCTTTCTTGGTTCTTGTTTGGTTCCATTTGTGAGTCTTAGAGCTTATGGTCATCTTGATGACAAGCTTGAGTTCATCGAAAACGGAGTTCGCATGCATCTTCTATGATGTTTTCGGTGTTGGAGGTTTTACCAGTCTTATCCGAGGAAGGGTTCTCACCATTTTATTATGGTCCTTTTCTCATTTTCTTCTAATTGATATTTCTCTCAAGATTGTGTTAGCCCTTGTCATTAGCTTTCCAACAAACTTGGTTTCGTTGAATTCGGAGCTCGTATGCGAAAGTTGTGGCTGTTTTGATATTGCCTGTTTTACACAGAGAGGTTGTACCGCCCCATGGAGAGGTTGTACCGCTTGACCGGTACAACCGGTGTTTGGAGCGGTTGTACCGCTCCAGAATTGGTCTGGAGGTTGTACCGGTCATGTACCGCTCTACCACCGGACTGGTCTCTGTTGTGGTGCGGTTGTTGGGCGGTTGTGGGCCGGTTGTACCGCTTATTGCCTGTTACCGGTTGTACCGGTGCTCATAGAGGTTGTACCGCTCCTATGTTATTCTGTACATAACGGGCAGATTCGTGGGGACCTATTTAAGGGAGTCTTCTTCCCCAATGGTTCCCCATCTCTTGAGCTCGTTTTTCCCCCATTGTTGACCTTCTTTGAGCTTGCTAACTCTCAATCCCTCCATGGATTCTTGCTAGTTTTTGAGGGAAAAGAGAGAGGAGATCTAGATCCACATTTCCACCAATCACTTTCTCCTCTATGTGAGGGGAACCCCTTGGATCTAGATCTTGGAGTTCTTGGTATTCTCCTTCTTGTTCTTCCTCTCATTTTCCTCCCTAGCATTAGTTGCTCCGGTGGGATTTGAGAGAGAAGGACTTGGGCACTCCGTGTGCCCTTACCATTGCATTTGGTGCATCGGTTTGAGTTCTCCACGGTGATATGTGGAAGTGAAGTTTGAGAAGCTTATTACTCTTGGGTGTTTGGGCACCCTAGAGCTTGTTCCTCTTGGGTGCCTTGGCGCCCTAGACGGTTGGTGTTGTTTGGAGCTCAATCATTGTGGTGTAAAGCTCTGGGCAAGCGTCGGGGTCTCCAATTAGGTTGTGGAGATCGCCCCGAGCAATTTGACGGGTACCGGTGACCGCCCCCAAGGGTTGCCAAAGTGTACGGGTTCGGTGACCGCCCCCAAGGGTTGCCATTTGTACAGGTTCGGTGACCGCCCTCAAGGGTCCCTTAGTGGAATCACGGCATCTTGCATTGTGCGAGGGCGTGAGGAGATTACGGTGGCCCTAGTGGCTTCTTGGGGAGCATTGTGCCTCCACACCGCTCCAAACAGAGATTAGCATCCACAAGGGTGTGAACTTCGGGATACATCATCATCTCCGCGTGCCTCGGTTATCTCTTACCCGAGCTCTTTACTTATGCACTTTACTTTGTGATAGCCGTATTGTTTCTTGTCATATATCTTGCTATCACATAGTTGCTTATCTTGCTTAGCATAAGTTGTTGGTGCGCATAGGTGAGCCTAGTTGTTTTAGGTTTTGTGCTTGACAAATTAACCGCTAGGTTTTTTCCGCATTTGTTCAAGCCTAAATCGTAATTATTTTAAAACGCCTATTCACCCCCCTCTAGGCGACATCCACGATCTTTCAATTGGTATCAGAGCCTCGTCTCTCTTTATAGGGCTTAACCGCCTAGAGAGTAAGGATGTCGACTAGGGGTTTAGGATTCTCTGACACTCTTAGTTTCGATGGCACAAATTTTGATGTTTGGGTAATTCACATGCTTAATCTCTTTAGGGTCATGGACCCAAATTTAGAGCGAAATGTAGATATGGGTTTTTCTCCTCCAAAGGATCCACAAAGATTATCTTTAGAGGATGAGAAAAACTCTTATCTCAATGCGCAAGCTTCTAATGTGCTTTTTGATGCTTTGAGCAATGTAGTTATATTTCAACTCATGCCGTTTTGGGATGCTCATGAGTTGTGGACAAAGCTTCAAGACAAATATGGTGTGTCCGAGATTTGTGGAGATGATTGTCCTCCTTCCACCTTCAGTCGTATAGTTTTCTCAACTTCTTCTACTTCACCTACATGTGGTTTGCCACAAGGTAATGATATGGTGAGTAGTTGTGTTCATTGCAATGATTATAGTGAGCTTATTATTGATGATCCTTCATCACTTTATTATTGCAATGCTTCACCTTTAGACTTTAACACTTCGAGCCCTCTAAATGTTTCACATGCTTGTGTTAAAAGTTCTTGCATATCTTGTAGAAATTGCTTGCTCAAATCTCATGATGATATGGTTTCTATGTCTTGTTGCCATGATAAAATTGTATCTATATCGTCGAGTTGTTGTGCTAACAATGTAGAGGAAACCCAACACTCCATGGAACAAGATGTGGTCTTGAACGGTGCTTCAAGGGATCCTACATCATCATCGATTGCTTTTTGCCTTATGGCCAAGGCTTCAAAGGTATCTCCCACTTTGAATCCCAATATATCTTGTGATAATATTGATGATGGCAAGAGTGATGATGATGTCGATTATGATGAAGAGAATGATGATGTTGCCTCCTTAAAAGTTAAGGGGGAAATAATTAAAGCCCTTCTTAAGAATAAAATTGCTTGTTCCAACTTCATGGAAATCATGTCTATTGCTATTGAGGGCAAGAAATATATTGATGAGTTGGAATCTCATCTTGAGGAGCATGAGGTCACCATTGATAAAATGGAAGGTCATGAGCGTGATTACGCTAATGAGATTGCGGACCTCTCTCAAGCTCTTGAACTTGAACAAACCACCAAGGAATCTCTTGAGGAGACTTTTGCTCTAGAGTTATCTAGAGTGAAGGAATCTCGTGATAGAGCTCTTGAGGTGGCCAATGTTTTTGAAACTAAAAATGCTAAGATTGAAGTTGCTCATGCTCGACTCCTTGAGGATTTTGAGCACCTCGAAAATGGCTCAAGGGTCATCAAGGGTGAGCTCATCAAACTCACTGAGTCTCATGCTCAACTTGAAGCTTCTTATTTAAAAGAGCTTGCCAAGTTGCCTTCTCCTCTTGTTGTTAATGATGATGCTTGTGATACTAACTCTATTTCTTGTGAAGCATCCATTTTAAAGGAGAATCTTGAGCTAAGGGCTCAACTTGAGTTGCTATCTAGCAATTATGGGAAATTGGAAGAAAGTCATGAAAAGCTTTCTAGCTCTCGTGATGATCTTCTTGTATCCCATAATGTGCTAAAAATAGCTCACGAGGCTATGTTTGCTAAGGTAACATCTAGTGAGCCTCATGTGGACATTAGCACTACTTTTAGTCAAAATGCTATATTGCCTTGTGCTAGTCCTCGTACTTCCTCTAGTACTTGTGTTGAGACTAACCATGTAGGGGAAATCAAAGAGCTCAAGGCCCAAGTCACTTCTTTGAAGAAAGACTTGGAAAAGTGTCATGAAGGGAAATCCACACTCAACAATATCTTGAGTGTGCAAAAATCCCCCAATGACAAAGGTGGACTTGGATTCAACTCCAACAAGAATAAGAAGTCCAAGATGAACAAGAAGAAGGGCCAAGAACACGTCAAGAATTTGGCCAAGATTATTTGCTTCAAGTGCAAAATTGAAGGGCACCATGTTAGATCTTGCCCATTGAAGAAGAAGGCCATTAGTGACAAGCAACAAGGGAAGCGGCTACAAGTGCATTCTCATGCTCAACCTCAAGTTGAAGAAAGGCCTCTTCCCAAGAAGACTCGAGCTAATGCTTTTCAAGTTGAGAAATCAAGTGAGAAGAAAGTGAAGAGTAGACATTGCTACCTATGTCATGAAAAAGGTCATGTCGCTTCTTCATGCACGAATGGTACCTTATCCAACCCTATTCTAATTGATGATATCTATTCTCTTGGGAAGGATAAGGTCGGCAATGTGTTTGCCAAATTTGTTGGTACTCAAAGTGGTGTCAAGAAAAGAACCATTTGGGTAGCCAAGCCTATTGTGACTAACCTCTAAGGACCCAACTTAGTTGGGGACCAACAAGCTCAAACTTGATCAATAGGTGATGTTGGAAGTCATTGGAGACTTGGCTACATTATGAAGAATTAAGGGGAATTCATCATTCTTATTGTCTCAAGCCAAGTCATTCAGATTATCGAGTTTCTATCTTATATCCAATGTTCCTCCTTGCAGTAACTCGTGCTTAAATTGTTTGCATTGAAAGTTACTTGCCCCTTTGCATGTTTGGCTTTGTTCCTTGCATGTGTTTGTATATGTTGTGCTTCCAACTTGATTATCTTGAGCAATCAAGTATGTGTGTGTTGGTTTGCACATCATGTAGGTGTGTGTCGTTCGTTGAGCCTTTGTGCATCTTGGTCATATCTTAGTTGGATCTTGTGAGAGATTAACAGAATATCCCATTATGGGGGAGTGATGTGCTTTGTGCACTTCACAATCCTATAAAGGTGGGTACATGGGGAATACCACTTAGTATTGATATTGCAAGCTTATCTAGTCGCTATGTGGTATGTCTTCTCATGTGAAATTCAAATTCTAAATAGTCCATTAATTATCTCTTGTTGGATCCTTTTATTTGCCTCTTGTTTATCTTTAACGGGTATCACATTATGGGGGAGTAATATGCTATGTCTATATTACTAGCCTAGAAAATGTGTACATTTGAGATATTGTCATCTAGAGTTGATATTGTAAATTATCTTGTTCCTAGGTGGCATGTTAGCTCTACAAGTTGCAATTTGCTTTTTGTTTGGTGTGAAGATGATGTCGGATATCCTTGCTATCTACCATCGGGAATTATTTCCATTTACTTCTTGTCTTTTGACAATTGGTACTCATTTTTGTGGTATAATTTATTGATCATCTTTACATTGGCTTTTGCCTTTTATTTTCCTTTTCTCTTACCAAGGATTGTATCAACTCCCTTTGTCTTCCATACCACTTGTGGATCTTGTTTATTCTTGATCTTGTCTAGTGTTTTGTAGATATAGTGAAAGTGGTGATCCCACCTTCTGCATTTTGTATTCAAATGCAATTTCTCTATAATGCACTAGTCTTGGGGAGCTATCTTATTTTCTATAAAACATTCATCTTGTCATCCTTGTCAAGTGTGTGTCGGTGGAAGGAAAGTCGTTTCTTTTGGGTACTTTGTGCCATCATGAAACTTTGTAGAGAGCTTGGTTTGTTTGGAACCATCCTCTCTTTTGGGGGTTTGATATCCTTTTTAGTGGGTATCAATGGATATCTCGTTCCTTGATGTATCTTTTATTGATATCCTCCAAGTGATGATTTATTCAATTGGTATCTTTTCTTCACTTGGTATTTCTTTGTCATTTGGTATCGGTTCTTGAAAGTCTTGAGCATGCATATTAACTTCGTGTAGTATCTTTGGCACGCTTTCCTTCTTTGACCCAATATATAAGGGAAACTCCACCAAGCCTCTAATTGGATGAGATGTGCATGAAATTCATTTCCTTATCTATATGCACATATCTATGTGGAGTTTGTCCTATGTATATTGGTGTTTCTAACTCTTTGGTCCCAATGAGTTTGGGTACCATTTTGTTTGTGTTGTTGTTCTAGGAACAATTAGAGATGCATTGGATGCTCGGCTCACTCACAAGGAAGGTGGTGTGACCATGTGCTTATTGGAGTCAAGCTAGGATGCTCAATGAACTACTATCTACTACCTTCAATTGGTTTCTTCTACATCCTTCCAATGATATCTCGGTAACAAGTATCTATTCATGCATTCTTTTCTTGCATCCAACCTTTTGTAGGTTGCATCTTGGCATAATATTCATTCCATCTTGTGATACTTGTTTCCTATCTCAAAGCATCTCAACGATGATCTCATGTTGCTAGTTGTGATGTCTTTGATGGGTGTGTGGTAGGAATTCATTTATATACAATAAGACCATATCTAGCCAAGTGCTATGCTTCCAAGAAAATATCTTATTGGTATATCTATGACTTCCTTTTGGATATATTGTTCCTTCGTGTTGTAACTATTTCGGGTGTACATCCTTCTTTGTAGATTTATATCATCATGATTTCGTCTACCTAGAACCTTATACACTTGAGAGAAATTACATCTCTAGATGATATCCTTTCTTTCACATCCACCTTGTCTTTCTTATGTTGTTTCTTTGGTGGCTCCGTGAAAGTTTTTGCCTTGAGTGTGTGTCTTCTATCGTTGCATCTTGATGCACTCTTGTGTGTGGTGAAGATTATTTTCCTCATGCTTATCTTTACGAGGCTTTGCCATCTTAATTGGTATCCCTCGTCTTGATGAGGCTTTCATCTTCTATCTTCACCACGGGTTGTCACAAGCATAGATTCTTTATATGCTTATTAGTAAGATTGTGAACCCATTTGCTAGTTGTGCGTGGGAATGATAGGCCTTGCATCGTGTGCCTCATTCTTTCAAGACTTTATTGATGCTTAATTCTCATCTATACATTAGTCTTCTCAAGTGCATTGCCTTGACTCACACACATCATTTTGGTTGAGCCCATTCTTAAGTTGCCTCTTTCACTTGTTGCTCAACCATGTGTTTGTTGCATGTACTAGGCTTTGTTTCCTATATGCTCACTTGCACTTGTTGTAAGTTTCTATTGATTTTGGGGGAGCTGTGATCCTATTTTGTGCACTTTGTATCCAAATACAAAAATTCTTATGTGTGCACAAATCATGGGGAGCTTCTCTAGTTTCTTTAGAACACTACTTTGCCCATATCTTAATATCCTTTATTCACGTGGTTCGTAGGATCTTTGGTCTAGTTGGTTCAATTAGTATCTTTTGACAGCTTGCTTCAGTTGGTATATTTTGGTTGCTTGATTGCTTATGTCTCTCTCGGTTATGTCTTTGTGGCATATCTTCCTTTAGCAATCTTGGTGCCTCAATATAGTTGGTCTCCCTCCAAGTATTACCTTTGGATATGTGTATGGCATTCCACTCTCTTGTTGAGAAATACACAACTTTCGGAGGAACACCTTTTATATTGGTCTTCTTAGCTTTTCACCCATTTTGGCAATCGATGCCAATGGGGGAGAAGTTTCAGTGAGTTTTGTTGAGAAGTCTTCAGAGCTTTCTCCTTGTTTTAGTTTTGTTCCTAAGCATTTGCATCTCATATACATGCATTATTGGTTGTTGCATTGCATGGTGATGCATAATTCCTTATATAAACTCTCTTGAAAGTGATTGTCATCAATTACCAAAATGGGGGAGATTGAAAGGACATGCGGTGCCCCCATGTGTGGTTTTGGTAATTGATGACAATCTCTATGGACTAACGGTTGCCTTGAGTTATATTTGAAGCATTTGTCCATAGGATTGTCTTGAAGTCCATGTGTTGGTTTCAAGGAGTTTATGAGATGGCCAAAGTGCTTTTCAAGGAATTATCCAAAGATTGGTCATGTGTGAGTTGATATGGCCAAAGTGCTTTTCAAGGAATTATCCAAAGATTGGTCATGTGTGAGTTGAGATGGCCAAAGTGCTTTTCAAGGAATTATCCAAAGATTGGTCATGTGTGAGTTGAGCTTATTGCAAGCATGTCTTGAAGAAGAAGATTGTGTGATCATTCATGTTTACCTTCAAGACATCATCCAAATGAAGAGAGTTGGAAAGATTCAATGTTGATCAAGACTAAGTCAAGAGTGAATCAAGTTGATCAAGTCACAAAGCGTAGAAGAAGTACCGAGAGGGATCAAGTGATCCCACGGTATGGTAAGCATTGTCCATTACGCTTTGTGTGCTAACCCATGGTCTACGTGAGAGTTCTTTGTGGGGTTAGGTATGTTTCCATGGTCTTGCATCAAGAGGAAGATCTCATACAACCCATGGAGGATGACATCAAGTGGTGATCGCCATCAAGTTTGCAGTGTGCAAGTTCAAGTGGAGCAACTCGAAGAGTGTCTCACCCATAATGGAGTATGGGGGAGCAATCAAGCTTGAAGCTTGCCGTCCATTGTGGTGACAATGGAATTTTGAAGATGTGCCAAAGAGTGGCTCACCCATAGTGGAGTATGGGGGAGCAATCAACTAGTCTTCATCGAGCCAACGCAATCAAGAAAGATGGTCCAACTTGAGGAAGTCAAGATCGTCATCATCTATCTCAAGTGGACTATGTGCAAGGCAAAGGTTTTCCCTTGATAGGTTTTTTATTTTACCGGTCTCATAGTGGTAGTTGGGAGACCGGGTTGTAGGATCGATTGTCGTACTATCAAGGGGGGCTCTCTAGTGAGTAGCTTGATCGTATCATTAGTCGAGAGCTCAAACCATTGCATCCTTGCATCATCTTTCTTGGTTCTTTTTTGGTTCTATTTGTGAGTCTTAGAGCTTATGGTCATCTTGATGACAAGCTTGAGTTCATCGAAAACGGAGTTCCCATGCATCTTCTATGATGTTTTCAGTGTTGGAGGTTTTACCACTCTTATCCAAGGAAGGGTTCTCACCATTTTATTATGGTCCTTTTCTAATTTTCTTCTTATTGATATTTATCTCAAGATTGTGTTAGCCCTTGTCATTATCTTTCCAACAAACTTGGTTTTGTTGAATTCGGAGCTCGTATGCGAAAGTTGTGGCTGTTTTGATATTGCCTGTTTTACACAGAGAGGTTGTACCGCCCCATGGAGAGGTTGTACCACTCTAGAATTGGTACGGAGGTTGTACCGGTCATGTACCGCTCTACCACCGGACTGGTCTCTGTTGTGGTGTGGTTGTTGGGCGGTTGTGGGACGGTTGTACCGCTTATTGCCTGTTACCGGTTGTACCGGTGCTCATAGAGGTTGTACCGCTCCTATGTTATTCTGTACATAACGGGCAGATTCGTGAGGACCTATTTAAGGGGGTCTTCTTCCCCAATGGTTCCCCATCTCTTGAGCTCGTTTTTCCCCCATTGTTGACCTTCTTTGAGCTTGCTAACTCTCAATCCCTCCATGGATTCTTGCTAGTTTTTGAGGGAAAAGAGAGAGGAGATCTAGATCCACATTTCCACCAATCACTTTCTCCTCTATGTGAGGGGAACCCCTTGGATCTAGATCTTGGAGTTCCTGGTATTCTCCTTCTTGTTCTTCCTCTCATTTTCCTCCCTAGCATTAGTTGCTCTGGTGGGATTTGAGAGAGAAGGACTTGGGCACTCCGTGTGCCCTTGCCATTGCATTTGGTGCATCGGTTTGAGTTCTCCACGGTGATAGGTGGAAGTGAAGTTTGAGAAGCTTATTACTCTGGGGTGTTTGGGCACCCTAGAGCTTGTTCCTCTTGGGTGCCTTGGCGCCCAAGACGGTTGGTGTTGTTTTTAGCTCAATCATTATGGTGTAAAGCTCAGGGCAAGCGTCGGGGTCTCCAATTAGGTTGTGGAGATCGCCCTGAGCAATTTGACGGGTACCGATGACCGCCCCCAAGGGTTGCCAAAGTGTACGGGTTCGGTGACCGCCCCCAAGGGTTGCCATTTGTACGGGTTCAGTGACCGCCCTCAAGGGTCCCTTAGTGGAATCACGGCATCTTGCATTGTGCGAGGGCGTGAGGAGATTACGGTGGCCCTAGTGGCTTCTTGGGGAGCATTGTGCCTCCACACCGCTCCAAACGGAGATTAGCATCCGCAAGGGTGTGAACTTCGGGATACATCATCGTCTCCGCGTGCCTCGGTTATCTCTTACCCGAGCTCTTTACTTATGCACTTTACTTTATGATAGCCGTATTGTTTCTTGTCATATATCTTGCTATCACATAGTTGCTTATCTTGCTTAGCATAAGTTGTTGGTGCACATAGGTGAGCCTAGTTGTTTTAGGTTTTGTGCTTGACAAATTAACCGCTAGGTTTATTCCGCATTTGTTCAAGCCTAAATTGTAATTATTTTAAAACACCTATTCACCCCCCCTCTAGGCGACATCCATGATCTTTCAAAAGGCCAGGGATCATGTCGTCCTCCTCCTCCAACAACGTGGATGGCGATGATTAGTTGATGCAGATGGAACTTAGAAGGGAGGATGCCGAGGGAGTCATGATGGAGGAGGATGAAGGAGATTCGCTTGAGGTTCAGCCTCCAGCTTCGGAGAGAGGTACTCTCGCAGGCATCTCCACTATTCCAAATCCCCATCAAGCAATAGGGACTACAAACAACCATGAAGGCCAAGAGGTTCGAGAAGGGATTCCCCCTAGGAGGCCCTTGCACAGGTTACATCAGAACAACTTTCATAATTTGGTTCATAATTACGTAGTAGAGAACACTCCTCGTGTACATATACCCTCCAATTGGGACATATCCCGTCCAAGTGAAAGCAATGCAGGAAAAGGTTCTTGCTGGCCTAAAAATAAGCATCTTTTGGAGGAAATTCAGAAGAATGCAAATATTCTCCAACGTGTGCTCCAAGAATTGCAAGTCCTGAAGGGTGCCTTAACGAGGCTGACGGATACATCATCAACTCCATCATCACCACCTCCGAAGACAGAGATCTAAATACATGGGTATGGGCACTCCCCTTGGCAACTGCCAAGCTTGGGGGAGGTGCCCCGGTATCGTATCACCGTCACACCTTTACCATTATCGTTTTTCTTAGTTTGATCCTTTTGGTTATATCTTGATCTAGTAGAATAGTATGATCTAGCTTTAAGTTTTTGCTTTGAAGTCTATCTCTGTAATCGAGTCCGTGAGTTATATAATAAAGATTAGTTTTGAGTTAAGGGCTTTGTCTTTCTTGCTATGATCTTGAAAAGAAAAAGATAGAATAAAAATAAATAAAAAGATCATATAATGATCTTATGGAGAGTGATGACTTCACATATAAATAGTATGATGAATAAAAGTTGTTAAGAGTTGACAAATATAGTTTTGGTCATTGTTGCAATTAATAGGAAGTAATAAAGAAAGAGAGGCTTCACATATAAATATAATATCTTGGACATCTTTTCTGACTGTGAGCACTCATTAAAATATTATATGCTAAAGAGTTGATGTTGGACAAGGAAGACAACATAATGAGTTATGTTTTCTTATATCCGAATAGAAGTTGTATTGTCATGGATCCTCCAACATGTGGAAATTGCTTCTAACCCCTTGCTAGCCAAATCTTTCACACCAAGTAGAGATACTAGTTGAGCATCCAAACATCCCTTAAACCAGTTTTTCCTTAAGAGTCCACTATACCTACCTATTGATTGAGTAAGATATTCCAAGTAAGTTGTCATCGGTGCAAGCACTAAAATTTGCTCTCTAAATATATATGATATTTTTGTGTGGAGAAAATAAGCTTTATATGAACTTGTGATATGGAAGAAATAAAAGTGACGGACTGCATAATAAAGTTATTTATCACAAGCGGCAATATAAATTGACGTTCTTTTTCATTAAGATTTTGTGCATCCAACCATAAAAGCGCATGACAACTTCCGCTTCCCTCTACGAAGGGCCTATCTTTTACTTTTACCTTCTACCCTTATACAAGAGTCATGGTGATCTTCACCTTTCCCTTTTTACACTTTTTCTTTTTGGCAAGCACTATGTGTTGGAGAAAGATCTAGATATATATATCCACTCGGATGTAGGTTATCATAAAATATTCTTGTTGACATTACCCTTGAGGTAAAAGGTTGGGAGGCGAAACTATAAGCCCCTATCTTTCTCTATGTCCGATTGAGGCTTTGAACTCATAAGTATCGCGTGAGTGTTAGAAATTGTGAAAGACTAAAAGATGGTTGAGTATGTGGACTTGCTATACAAAGCTCTTACATTGACTCTTTTCGATATTATGATAAATTGCAATTGCTTCAATGACTGAGATAATAGTTTGTTAGTTCTCAATAAAGGTTTCTAATTTATACTTTAATTTGTGAATGAATTATTGCTTTGGCAAAAGAGATTATATGACAATATATGTTGCTCTCATAAAGATGATCATGATGCCCTCATGTCCGTATTTTATTTTATCGACACCCCTATCTCTATACATGTGGACATATTTATCGATTTTTGCTTTTCCTTGAGGACAACCGAGGTCTAAGCTTGGGGGAGTTGATACGTCCATTTTTCATCATGCTTTTATATTTATATTTATTGGATTATGGGCTGTTATTACACATTATGGTATATCACTTATGCCTTTTCTCTCTTATTTTACAACATTTACATGAAGAGGGAGAATGTCGGCAGCTACAACTCTGGACCGGAAAGTGAAGGAAATATGCTCTCGAGGCAATAATAAAGTTCTTATTTATATTTCCTTATATCATGACAAATGTTTATTATTCATTCTAGTATTGTATTAACCGTAAACTTAGTACATGTGTGAATACATAGACAAACGAAATGTCACTAGGATGCCTCTACTTAACTAGCTCGTTGAACCAATGATGGTTATGTTTCCTAACCATAGACATGAGTTGTCATGTGATTAACGGGATCACATCATTAGAGAATGATGTGATTGACTTGACCCATCCGTTAGCTTAGCACAATGATCGTTTGGTTTGTTGCTATTGCTTTCTCTATAACTTATACATGTTCCTATGACTATGAGATCATGCAACTCCTGAATACCGGAGGAACACTTTGTGTGCTACCAAATGTCACAATGTAACTGGGTGATTATAAAGGTCCTCTACAGGTGTCTCCGATGGTGTTTGTTGAGTTTGCATAGATCGAGATTAGGATTTGTCACTTCGATTGTCAAAGAGGTATCTCTGGGCTCTCTCGGTAATGCACATCAATATAAGCCTTGCAAGCAATGTGACTAATGAGTTAGTTACGGGATGATGCATTACGAAACGAGCAAATAGACTTGCTGGTAATGAGATTGACCTAGGTATTGAGATACCGACGATCGAATCTCGGGCAAGTAACATACCGATGACAAAGGGAACAACGTATATCGTTATGCGGTTTGACCGATAAAGATCTTCGTAGAATATGTGGGAGACAATATGAACATCAAGGTTCCGCTATTGGTTGTTGATCGGAGACATGTCTCGATCATGTCTACATAGTTCTCGAACATGTAGGGTCCGCACGCTTAACATTCGGTGACGATCGGTATTATGAGTTTATGTGTTTTGATGTACCGAAGGTATTTCGGAGTCCCGAATGTGACCACGGACATGACGAGGAGTCTTGAAATGGTCGAGACATAAAGATTGATATATTGGATGACTATATTCGGACACCGGATGAGTTCCGGAGGTCACCGGATAATTATCGGAGTGCCGGGGGGTTATCGGAACCCCCGGGGGAACAAATGGGCGAACATGGGCCTTGTGTGGGAGAGAGGAGGGGCCATAGGGCTGGCCGCATGCCCCCTTGGGAGGCGAATTGGACAAGGAGGGGGGCGCCCCCTCTTTCCCTCCCTCTCTCCCTCTCTTTCTTCCCCCCTCCTTCTTCCTAGTTGGACTAGGAAAGGGGGAGTCCTACTGCTACTAGGAGGAGGACTCCTCCCTCTCCTTGGCGCGCCCCAAGGCCGGACGGCCTCCCCCCTTACCCCTTTATATACGGCGGCAAGGGGCGCCCTAGAACACACAAGTTGATTGTTTCCAGCCGTGTGTGGTGCCCCCTCCACCATAATCCACCTCGGTCATATCGTAGCAGTGCTTAGGCGAAGCCCTGTTTCGGTAGCATCATCATCATCGTCATCACACCGTCGTGCTGACTAAGCTCTCCGTCAACGCTCTACTAGATCGTGAGTTCATGGTACATCACTGAGCTGAACATGTGCAGATCACGGAGGTGCCGTACTTTTGGTACTAGGATCGTTCGATCGTGAAGACGAACGACTACATCAACCGCGTTGTCTTAATGCTTCCGCTTACGGTCTAAGAGGGTACGTAGACAACACTCTCCCCTCTCGTTGCTATGCATCACCATGATCTTGCGTGTGCATAGGAAAATTTCTGAAATTACTGCGTTCCACAATAGTGGCATCCGAGCCAGGTTTATGCGTAGATGTTATATGCACGAGTAGAACACAAAGGAGTTGTGGCCGTGGGTATATACATATTGCTTGCCATCACTAGTTGATTCTTGATTCGGCGGTATTGTTGGATGAACCAGCCCAGACTGACATTACGTGTACGCTTATGCGAGACTGGTTCTACTGACGTGCTTCGCACACAGGTGGCTGGTGGGCGTTATTTTCTCCTACTTTAGTTGAATCGGATTTAATGAACAGGGTTCTTTCTGAAGATCAAAAAGCAATCACTATACTGCGTTGTGGTTTTTGATGCGTAGGTAAGAACAGTTCTTGCTCAGCCCATAGCAGCCACGTAAAACTTACAACAACAAAGTAGAGGACGTCTAAGTTGTTTTTGTATGGCATGTTGTGATGTGATATGGTCAAGACATGATGCCAAATTTTGTTGTATGAGATGATCATGTTTTGTAACAGAGTTATCGGCAACTGGAAGGAGCCATCTGGTTGTCGCTTTATTGTATGAAATGCAATCACCATGTAATTCTTTACTTTATCACTAAGCGGTAGTGATAGTCGTAGAAGCAATAGTTGGCGAGACGACAACGATGCTTCGATGGAGATCAAGGTGTCAAGCCGGTGACGATGGTGATCATGATGGTGCTTTGGAGATGGAGATCAAAGGCACAAGATGATGATGGCCATACCATATCACTTCTATTGATTGCATGTGATGTTTATCCTTTATGCATCTTATTTTGCTTAGTTCAGTGGTAGCATTATAAGATGATCTCTAACTAAATTTCAAGGTATAAGTGTTCTCCCTGAGTATGCACCATTGCTACAGATCGTCGTGTCGAGACACCACGTGATGATCGGGTGTGATAAGCTCTAGTTCACACACAATGGGTGCAAGCCAGATTTGCACACACAGAATACTCAGGTTAAACTTGACGAGCCTAGCATATACAGATATGGCCTTGGGACACTGAGGCCGAAAGGTCGAGCGTGAATCATATAGTAGATATGATCAACATAGTGATGTTCACCATTAAAAACAACTCCATCTCACGTGATGATCGGACATGGTTTAGTTGACATGGATCATGTGATCACTTAGAAGATTAGAGAGATGTCTATCTAAGTGGTAGTTCTTAAGTAACTTGATTAACTGAACTTTAATTTACCATGAACTTAGTACCTGATAGTATTTTGCATGTCTATGTTGTTGTAGATAGATTGCCGGTGCTGCTGTTCCGTTGAATTTTAATGCGTTCCTAGAGAAATCTAAGTTGAAAGATGATGGTAGAAACTACACGGACTGGATCCGTAACTTGAGGATTATCCTCATTGTTGCACAGAAGAATTACGTCCTGGAAGCACCGCTAGGTGACAAACCCGCTACAGGAGCAACGCCAGATTTTGTGAACACCTGGCGGAGCAAAGCTGATGAGTACTTGATAGTTCAGTGTGCCATGCTTTATGGCTCAGAACTGGGACTTCGACGATGTTTTGAATGTCCTGGAGCATATGAGATGTTCTAGGAGTCTGGGTACCACAACCACTTAAGTTAATATTTAAGGCAAATGCCCGGATAGAGAGATATGAAGTCTCCAATAAGTTCTAAAGCTGTAAAATGGTGGATAATAGTTCTGTCAGTGAACATATACTCCGAATGTCTGGGTACCACAACCACTTGACTCAGCTGGGAATTAATCTTCCAGATGATAGTGTCATTGACAGAGTTCTTCAATCACTGCCACCAAGCTACAAGAGCTTCATGATGAACTATAATATGCAAGGGATGGATAAGACGATTACTGAGCTCTTCGCAATGCTAAAAGTTGCGGAGGTAGAAATCAAGAAAGAGCATCAAGTGTTGATGGTCAACAAGACCACCAGTTTCAGGAAAAAGGGTAAAGGGAAGAAGGGGAACTTCAAGAAGAACAGCAAGCCAGTTGCTGCTCAAGTGAAGAAACCCAAGTCTGGACCTAAGCCTGAGACTGAGTGCTTCTACTGCAAAGGGACTGGTCACTGGAAGCGGAACTGCCCCAAGTATTTGGCGCAGAAGAATGATGTCAAAGTGAAAGGTATATTTGATATACATGTTATTGATGTGTACCTTACTAATGCTCACAGTAGTGCCTGGGTATTTGATACTGGTTCAATTGCTGACATTTGCAACTCGAAACAGGGGCTACGGATTAAGAGAAGATTGGCTAAGGACGAGGTGACGATGCGTGTGGGGAATGGTTCCAAAGTCGATGTGATTGCCGTCGGCACGCTACCTCTACATCTAACTTTGGGATTAATCTTAGACTTAAATAATAGTTATTTGGTGCCAGTGTTGAGCATGAACATTATATCTAGATCTTGTTTGATGCAAGACGGTTATTCATTTAAATCAGAGAATAATGGTTGTTCTATTTATATGAGTAATATCTTTTATGGTCATGCACCCTTGATGAGTGGTCTATTTTTGCCAAATCTTGATAGTAGTGATACACATGTTCATAATATTGAAGCCAAAATATACAGAGTTGATAATGATAGTGCAACTTATTTGTGGCACTGCCGTTTAGGTCATATTGGTGTAAAGCGCATGAAGAAACTCCATTCTGATGGACTTCTGGAATCACTTGATTATGAATCACTTGGTACTTGCGAACCATGCCTCATGGGCAAGATGAACAAAACTCCATTCTCCGGAACAATGGAGCGAGCAACAGAGTTATTGGAAATCATACATACTGATGTATATGGTCCAATGAACATTGAAGCTTGTGGTGGATATCGTTATTTTCTCACCTTCATAGATGATTTGAGCAGATATGGGTATATCTACTTAATGAAACATAAGTCTGAAACATTTGAAAAGTTCAAAGAATTTCAGAGTGAAGTGGAAAATCATCGTAACAAGAAAACCAAGTTTCTACGATCTGATCGTGGAGGTGAATATTTGAGTTATGAGTTTGGACTTCATTCGAAACAATGCAGAATAGTTTCGCAACTCATGCCACCTGGAACACCACAATGTAATGGTGTGTCCGAACGTCGTAACCACACTTTATTAGATATGGTGCGATCTATGATGTCTTTCACCAATTTACCGCTATCGTTTTGGGGTTATGCTTTAGAGATGGCTGCATTCACATTAAATAGGGCACCATCTAAATCCGTTGAGATGACACCTTATGAACTGTGGTTTGGCAAGAAACCCAAGTTGGCGTTTCTTAAAGTTTGGGGCTGCGATGATTATGTGAAAAAGCTTCAACCTAATAAGTTCGAACCCAATTTGGAGAAATGTGTCTTCATAGGATAACCAAAGGAGACTGTTGGGTACACCTTCTATCACAGATCCGAAGGCAAGATATTCGTTGCTAAGAATGGATCCTTTCTAGAGAAGGAGTTTCTCTCGAAAGAAGTGAGTGGGAGGAAAGTAGAACTGGACGAGGTAATTGTACCTTCTCCCTTATTGGAAAGTGGTTCATCACTGAAATCAGTTCCGGTGATTCCTACACCAGTAAGTGAGGAAGCTAATGATTATGATCAAGAAACTTCTGATCAAGTTACTACCGAACCTCGTAGGTCAACCAAAGTAAGATCCGCACCAGAGTGGTACGATAATCCTGTTCTGGAAGTAATGTTACTTGACCATGACAAACCTACAAACTATGAGCCTAGATTCCGCAAAATGGCTTGAGGCCATGAAATCTGAGATGGGATCCATGTATGAGAACAAAGTGTGGACTTTGGTTGACTTGCCCGATGATCGGCAGGCCATAGAGAATAAATGGATCTTCAAGAAGAAGACTGACGTTGACGGTAATATTACTATCTACAAAGCTCGACTTATTGCAAAAGGTTTTCGACAAGTTTAAGGAGTTGACTAGGATGAGACCTTCTCACCCGTAGCAATGCTTAAGTCCGTCCGAATCATGTTAGCAATTGCAGCATTTTATGATTATGAAATTTGGCAAATGGATGTCAAAACTGCATTCCTTAATGGATATCTTAAAGAAGAGTTGTATATGATGCAACGAAAAGGTTTTGTCGATCCAAAAGGTGCTAACAAAGTGTGCAAGCTCCAGTGATCCATTTATGGACTTGTGCAAGCCTCTCGGAGTTGGAATATATGCTTTGATAGTGTGATCAAAGCATATGGTTTTATACAGACTTTTGGAGAAGCCTGTATTTACAAGGAAGTGAGTGGGATCTCTGTAGCATTTCTGATATTATATGTAGATGACATATTGTTGATCGGAAATGTTACTGAATTTCTGAATAGCATAAAAGGATACTTGAATAAGAATTTTTCAATGAAAGACCTCGGTGAAGCTGCTTATATATTGGGCATCAAGATCTATAGAGATAGATCAAGACGCTTAATTGGACTTTCACAAAGCACATACCTTAATAAAGTTTTGACGAAGTTAAAAATGGATCAAGCAAAGAAAGGGTTATTTCCTGGGTTACAAGGTGTGAAGTTGAGTCAGACACAATGCTCAACCACTTCAGAAGATAGAGAGAAAAGGAAACGTGTTCCCTATGCTTAAGCCATAGGCTCTATTCATGCATGCAATGTTGTGTATCAGACCTGATGTGTGCCTTGCTATCAGTTTAGCAGGGAGGTACCAAAGTAATCCAATCGCTGGACAGCGGTCAAGACCATCCTGAAATACCTGAAAAGGACTAAGGATATGTTTCTCGTATATGGAGGTGACAAAGACCTCATCGTAAATGGTTACATCGATGAAGCTTTGACACTGATCCGAATGACCCTAAGTCACAAACCGGATACATGTTTTAATTAAATGGTGGAGCTATCAGTTGGTGCAGTTCCAAGGAGAGCGTCGTGGCGGGATCTATGTGTGAAGTGGAATACATAGCTGCTTCGGAAGCAGCAAATGAACGAGTCTGGATGAAAGAGTTCAAATCTGATCTAGGTGTCGTACCTAGTGCATCGGGTCCAACAAAAATCTTTTGTGACAATACTGGTGCAATTGCCTTGGCAAAGGAATCCAGATTTCACAAGAGAACTAAGCACATCAAGAGACGCTTCAATTCCATCCGTGATCAAGTCAAGGAGGGAGACATAGAGATTTGCAAGATACATATGGATCTGAATGTTGCAGACCCATTGACTAAGTCTCTCTCACGAGCAAAACATGATCAGCTCCATGACTCCATGGGTGTTAGAATCATTACAATGTAATATAGATGATTGACTCTAGTACAAGTGGGAGACTGAAGGAAATATGCCCTAGAGGCAATAATAAAGTTGTTATTTATATTTCCTTATATCATTATAAATGTTTATTATTCATTCTATAATTGTATTAACTGGAAACTTAGTACATGTGTGAATACATAGACAAACGGAATGTCACTAGTATGCCTCTACTTAACTAGCTCATTGAATCAATGATGGTTATGTTTTGTAACACCCAGGTGTAATGATGCTACAGTAATCCCAGAGGTTAACTTAATCTTTTTGCTAAATATGTGCCTGATCATTATTGTCTCATGTTCTTTCAAATTCCAGTTGAATTCAAATTCAAATTCTGTGTGGAATTCAAAATGCTCTGACATGAAATCTAAAATGTTCATCATGTGGATAATATTCTTCTGGTAATATTGGTTGTGAACCGACATTTTTGCAAAGGGTTTAAGTGGCCTAAACTACTTAAAAAAATGACCTAAACAATAAATTGAATGCCCTTTTTAATTAAAATTGGCAACTATTCCAAAAGCCTCCCAACCTTTTGTGGCAGTGCACAATAATTCTAGGAATTTGTTTTGGCCAGTGGCATAATTTTGCAAGGTCATTTTTGGCTAAAAGGAAAATGCAAAAGCTGTTGACAATTAAAAAAAAGGAAAAAGGTAAAGTGGGAGAGGCCCTCTACCCCCTCCCTGGACCGAACCCCCCTGGGCCTGCCCAACTCCCCCCATCCTTGGCGGCCCACCTCCCCCGTAGCTCTCTTCCTCCCCCTGTTCAATCGACCATGGGCGCGCGCCCGCGCGTCGCCGCCGAACCACCTCGCCGTCGACGACGAGGGATAAGACCCCGACGCCTCGGGCTCCCTTCTCCCCTCCCACTTGCCCTGCCGCCCCCACTCGCGCCAGTCTCTATCCCCTCTCCCCGCTCGCTCCGTCGCCTTGCCTCCTTCTCAGAGCCACCACCCGAGCGCGGTTACCGCCGTCCTCCGTCATTGTCGCGGCCACCCGCGGCCCCGCGCCCGCTGACCATGTCGGTGAGCTCCGCGGGGGTCTACTCCTTCGACCGGTGGCCTCAGCTGGAGCTCGGAGGCGTGGCAGCACCGGATCCCCTTCGTCCCCATCTCCGGCTGTCGTCGTTCTTCTTCATCTCCGGCGACGCCTTCTGCTGCTACTAAACCTCTCACCGGCCTCCGTGTGCCGGGCGGTGAGCTCCTCCCTCCCTCCTTTGCTCTCCTCACGCCTTGTGCATCGCCGTAGCTAGCTCGCCGCTGCGCCAGTTTTCTGTCCGCCGCCCGAGCTCGTCGCTGCCGTCTCTTTCGACCACCATAGCCGGCGCCGTTGGGTTAGAACGACGTAGTGATACTCCCGTGTTTGAATGAGCCCGAACGCGCGCGCAATTTCGCACCGCAGCCGCCCCGCCGTAGCGCACCCGCGAGCTCCCTCCGTCGACGTGCTCGCCGTCGTTGCCGTGGAGCCTCCCTGGCCGCGAGACCACCACCAGTCGACGCGGAACGCTTCCACGGTTCGAACTCAAGTTGTCGCGCGCGGTTTGGTGCTTTGTAGCGCGATCCCGACGATGTCCCGAACGCCACAACCGCCTCCACCACCGCGAAGATTCCGGCTGTTTCGGCCCACGCCACCACCACGGATGGATGCGGCCCAGCCTCACCGTTCGAACACGCCCTCGCACGCTCGGAGCCGAACCCCGTAGCCCGATTCCGACGCTCTCCGGCGAACTCGCCGCTGCGGGAGGCTCGCTGGAGCTACTCCGGTGCCAGCCCTGACCTGGAATGGCATGGGGCCCGCCCAGAGCCGCTGACAGTGGGCCCCTATGCCTCTGTTTAACCGTGTTGACCACGGTCAACGCGGGCTACTATTCGCCAGCCACTAACTAATGGGGCCCACACCCCTAATTAGGTTAGTCAAACGTTTTTAAAAATAAACCTAATTAGTTTAGTTAATTAGACACTGACAGGTGGGCCCAGAAGTTTTACTAACTAAATTTAGATTAGTTTGAACTCTGTTTAACCCACTGTCTATGACAGGTGGGTCCCCCATGTCAGTTTTGACCAGTCAACCGGGCTGTGGACTGCTGACGTCACACATACGTCATGCTGGCGCAATAATTCATTTCTGTTAAATAATAATTTCAGAAAATACTTGAATCTTTAGAAATTCATAGAAATTAAACCGTAGCTCGGATGAAAATGTTTTCTATGTGAAAGTTGCTCAGAAAAATCCATGCCCCTAGCATGCTGAACATGGAACCGTCCCCTCTCTTTCATCTGTCTGGAGTCCGCCTAACACCGGTAATTCATTCTCGGATGTTTATCCCGTCCGTCTGCAATGTGTAGTACTACGTTAGGGCAACCCTAGCTCTGCCCTTCGTCATGTTATGCCTTGTGATGCATTGTTTGCTCTGTATTTACTGTTTCTTCCCCCTCTTCTCTCCGGTAGACCCCGAGTCCGATGATGCCGCTATGATCGAATACGTCACCGACTGTGACACCCCAAAATTTTAACCTTGTTTTATTAATTAAAAAATTTCGAGGAAATTTAAACTTTTAATTTTCTGCATTTTCTTTTGATTTCAGAGCCATCCTTTTCCTTATTATGGAGTTTTTACCTCAAGTGAAAAACTTTCCAAAAATATTATTGGACTTGTTTAACCTCTCAAGAAAACATTTCTATTATCACTGGAATTTATTTGCACAATTATTTCTCTCTGAGCTTTATTCCTTAAAATGATTTTTCTTTAGTTTTGGAGCTCTTTTTGAACTACAACCACTTGATATATTTATTTAAAATTTTCACCAAAATTTGGAGATGTCATGTGATGTTTTTAAATCACTTTTATGCAAAAATATATTTCATTCATTTAATATTTTGAGCTCTACCCCAATTTTTCAAATCTGGTCCAGTGGGCAATTTTTCACTGCAACCCATTTAAATATTTCTTTCTATCCTCCACCAAAATTTTGGGATGTTCATAGGAGTATATTATTCAACTTTATGCAAAAACCCATTGATGTTCTTGGTAAAATTTGAGTGAATCAACCTCTTTTTCATTCTGGTCCAGCTTGGTGATTTGTACTGCATCCCTATTAAATTTTGCTCTAGTGGCCATGAGCTTTCTCCTGCTTGTAGTACACCATACCAAACCCTTAAGTCCAGGAGAGTGGACCCATTGGAAGATTTTTGGCTCCTGAATCAATGCCTTTTTCCTTCTGCCCAGAACTGAAGTTTGGCAAAACTTACACTAACAAGTTTGAGCTTTTGGAAAACTAACCTCACCACTCTCTTATTCATCCAAAGAGACTCTGATCTGGAGATTTGGGCCACCCCAAGAATTGCCTAGGTGCCGTAGGCATTCTGTCAAACACCTCGTGTGCATGTCCAGTTTTGGCATGATTTTTGTTTTGCACTGTGATCTTGCCCCTCTGTACGTACTTGCATGTCCGCTAATCTCCTAAGGGACCCTAGCCTAGACCTGCTAACCCCCAGCTTCACCCTCGCCGCCTAGCATGCTCTGGCATTTCGCCGAACGCTTGGCGTGCACGCTCTGGGCGCGCCCAGAGCGCGTGTTTTACATGTGCGTGCACCGAGCCACCGCATCCCGCTGCCGACGCCCGCGCTCGCTTTGGCCCTTCCCCTCTCCCAGTCGATGCCCCGACCCCTCTCCTCGCCGCAGAGTCGCCCCTAGAGCTCCATAGCGCCGCCGTCAGGTCGGCAGTGGCAACTAGCGGCCGGCCACAGCAGGCCCCGGCCATGGCAGCACCGCCCGAGCCCCCCCCCCCCCAGCGCGCCAGCTGCCCCTGGGACAGCTCGATCTCATCCGCAAACGCGTCCGCTAGCGCTCGTCGCCGCCACGTCGCCCAGCCACTACAGAACGGTGGTTGCCGACGAGCTTATCCACGGCCGCCGCGGAACCGACCCCGTTGCGCTATAAAAGGGAACCCTGAGCTCGACTAAGCATTCAGGCGACCTCAAGCCACCCCTCTAGAGTTACCACAGCCAGAAATCGATGGCGGGAAGCTTCATTCCCCGTCTCCGATCAGTGCGGCCTCCGCCTCGTTCCGGTGCCGTGCATCGCAACCCGAGCCCCTCCCGTCCATCTAGCGCCATCGCTCGACTCCCCTCAACCTCGTGGAGCTGCCCAACCTCTCAAACGCAACCCAGAGCCACCGTAGCCCAAACCCCCATTGCTCCCGAAGCTTCCTCCGCCGCGGAGCTCGTCGCCGGCGATTCCCTCCACACCCGCCGACCCAACAACCACCGAGAGGACCGCCCCGGTCTTGCGGATCCATCCCAACCCTCTGGAGCCCACGGGGAGCCGCCGTTCGCTGGCGTTGATCGCCGGAGCCCTCACCTCTGTTCGGCCAGAGGAGGACGAAGGTAGGGCGACCGGTCAAACCTGACCAGTGGGCCCCTTGGACCCACTGTCAGCAACCCTGATCGAGTCCATGCTGGCGTAAGTGGAAGCGCAAACCCCCGAGTACGTCTCCTCTGCTTCGAAGACGTATTCTGCCCGAAACGTTTTCCCTTTTTCTGTTTTATTTAAAAAAACAGAATTGACTAAACTTTGACTGGCTATAACTTTTAAAATATAAATCCAAATGACTTGATTTTTTTTCTGTTGTTCCTCAAATATTGTCTAGTTTATTTTCATATTTATTTCAAAATTTTCCAAGCAACTTTTTTGTACTGTTTTTAAACTATGTGTTAATTAAAATATTTCCAAAAATAGGATTTGTTGGAGAGAGAAGAAAACTTTCGAAGTTTTGGAATGTACCCTGCCTCTCCACAACTTGAAGGCAAGCATTTCTGAACTCAGGCCTAATATTATTGTGTGTTGTTTGATACAGTTACAACACCACCATGACACGGAGTATCCATTATGTGTTTGTGACGTTATGATCATACACCTTGAGTGCATAAATGAAAATTCTTGCTGTTGGAAATGGATAAGCTTGTGATAGCAATCACCCTCATATGCCTCTCATGCCTACCGGGAAGGACCCGGGAAAGTCTCTGTCTTGTGTAGACACGAGCTTGTCCCTCGTCGAGACGGTTATGACCGGTAGGGCAGGAGGAGGTATGATGAGTGGTGGTTGTGTCTGATGACTGTGAAATATAATTCTTGAGCTAACCATGCAGGAAATACTTAAGCCTCCTGAGTCGGCCGTAGATCGAGTCTTGTTCCAGTAACCCCCATACTTGTTTTGTGCTGCCACTTGTCCCTGCCGTAGGTAGGGTACGGTTCAGTAAGTTATCAACCCCTGTCCTAGCACACACCGTACAGAGAGGCCATGGTGGAAGATACCGGTTGTAGGTGGTAGGCATGCCACCTGGTCCGGGGGCATGGGTGTTTCCGGTTGGGACCGAGAGGGGAGGCCCCCCTTAGAGCGCGGGATAAAAATTTGATCCCATGCTACGCGAGGTTGTAGCCTCCCCACATAGAGTTTTGCTTAACAGGTGTCTGGGTGATTCCAGACACGAGTAAAGTTAAGCTGGTGTGTCAGGCGTGTTTTCGACTAAAAGACTGTAGAAGGAATTAGTTCTGATGGACTAAAGAAATCCGTTACTCGTTGATAAAGAGTACACCCTATGCAGAGATACTGAACCTATTCGAATAGCCGTGTCCATGGTTAAGGACTACAGTCTGGGATGGGTCAAGTGTCAGTCTTAGTGTCGGTCTTCGGAGGAGAAACTACTAAACCAGAATATTGATTATGACTTGTAATATATGATGGTTATGATTATTATCATTGTGGACTAACCGTTGGCATTGTTTGAAATAATGAATATCCCTGGGACAGTACTACCTCCTGGATATTCACTATGGATATGTTTATATATAAGCCCTTCATGTGGCGTCGCTCAGACGCCCGACTATGGCATGTTTGTTATTTCATTTACTTATAAGCCCTTTATGTGGTGTCACACAGACGCCCGACTGTGGCATGCTTGTTATTTCATTTACTTATAAGCCCTTTATGTGGTGTCGCACAGACGCCCGACTGTGGCATGCTTGTTATTTCATGTACTTATAAGCCCTTTATGTGGTGTCGCACAGACGCCCGACTGAGGCACGCTTCATATTATTATCCTTTCGAGGCGTCGCTTCAGACACCCGATCGGTGCTCTTCATTTCTACTCCCTGATTGTTTACTCATATGATCTGCTTGCGTGCATCATGAACCTTATTTCATAACTGACGAAGTGATCATGGAATATTTCAAAACATGATTATCAATGGCTATATTATACCTATGTTCTTAATGTTTGCGAGTACATTCAAAGTACTCCCTGGCTTTTCCCTGGCTATTGTCTTGGCTAGATTTCTTGCGTGGAGAGGAGAGTTGTGATGACAGCCCCAGAACCTACGCAATGGAGATAGCAGCCTCGGGAAGATAGGAGTTATCCTGGTCAGTTGTTCCTGTGGGAAATGGAGTCCCATAGACGCTGGTGACCCGCAAACCGCTTCCACCTTCAGCCACTAGAAAACCAATTGTTGTACTCATAGGCCAGGATGGTCTTGTACTACATATTATGTACTTTGCTTGGAATTAATTTATCAAGTTGGTGCCTCATCAGCTAACAGTAATCCTGGGGCTGATGAGCACAAGGGCCATTTTCTGGGAAATTATATCCCAAAAAACCGGTCCTGACACCCTGACACCGACGACCCCTCATTCTTGTCTGAGCAACCAGGCAAGCAACCCTACCCCCTTGAGCATTCCGATATCGCCCATTTCTTTCCCTCTCATGCTTGCATTAGAACTGCTACTATTTTCTGTATGATCCTACTCTGATACATAACCTGTTGTTGTTACCTGTTTTCATACCTTACCTGCTTATCCTAAACTGCTTAGTATAGGTTGGTTAGTGATCCATCAGTGACCCCCACCTTGTCCCAGTTACCCCGCTTTATGTTCGATGACTCGATCAACGTGATCGACGTCCAGGCCCCGACACCGCACATCACCCCCCTAGTTGTACGACTCTGTAGAGTTACCATCGAGTGCCGAGGGTGGAACCTCTTACATCACTCCTGATGAGACCTCTATTGTGTAGCTATTCGGATGTGGTCATCGAGGGTGATTTCCTCCTTAACCACTTCCGTTACCGCTCTGTCATGCAACCCCTCAGGCGTGAACCTCGAGGGTGGATCCTCTTATGTTCACCTTGATGATAACATCGAGTGGGATTCACCGGGGGTGATTCCTCGGGTTTTCCCCTTGGTGTTAGACACACAGTTACTATGGTTACTATGACTTTACACTGAGCCATGTTACTAAAGACGGGTCGACCCTGAGGGGTACCCGCGCGAGCTTAATTGCGAGTGATGTGGAGTCGGGTTGACCTGGAAGGTGACCGCGAGATACTTACGAGGTGTGGCCGGGCATTCTTAGCCCTTGCTGCCAGTACTCGAGACGGGGCGACGGGGTCACATCGATCGTGAGTCTCTGCTTGTTACCACGCGTTCCTAATCCACTACGATTTGGATATTTGATCCGAGGGGCTCTGGCCTGATAGCACTAACCATCACGTGGGCATAGTATGGGTGTTCTACGTCATATACATCAGCCGAAGCTTAATAGACGCCAGCGACTGAGCGACGTGCGCCGGGTTGGACTGCGTAAGCTCCTACCTTGTTGGAGGAGGTAGCTAGGTCTGCTCATCGGCCGCGTTAGCAACGTGCAGGAGTTCCTGGGGAGATGGCCCATGACCCCTAGGGGCATAGGTTTAGTCCGGCATGCTGACCTCTCTATTAAGCCTAGGTCGCGTTGCGGCGTATTGTTTGGCCGAGGCTGGGCATGACCCAGGAAAGTGTGTCCGGCCAGAGTTAATCGAGCATGGTGGGTAAGTTGGTGCACCCTGCAGGGAAGAAAACATCTATCAATAGCCTGTCCTACGGTAACGGACACTTGGAGTTGTATCCCGATCGATACAACTAGAACTGAGACATGGAGATGAGACTTGGTTATGAGATGATAACTGGATAGTATGGCTCTGGGATTGCTTTCTCGCAGGGAGTCGAGAAAGGATCTCTGGCCGAGGTTGATAACACTACTGCTACTTTACTTAATGCTACTCTACTGCCTCATGTTGCTGCAAGATGGTGGTTTCCAGAAGATGCTAGTCTTTGATAGCCTAGGCTTTCCCCTTCCCTTCTGGCATTCTGCAGTTTAGTCCACAGATACAACCCTTTCCTTTGATACAGATGCATACTTAGTTTAGATCTGATGTAAGTCTTGCGAGTACTTTGGATGAGTACTCACGGTTGCTTTGCTACTTCTTTTTCCCCCATACCCGATTGTTGCGACCAGATGACGGATCCCAGGAGCCAGACGATGCCACTGATGACTACTACTACCCGGAGGATGCCTACTACTATGTGAAGACTGCTGACAACTTGGAGTAGTTTAGGAGGCTCCCAGGCAGGAGGCCTTGCCTTTTCGATCGATGTTGTTTTTGTGCTAGCCTTCTTAAGGCAAACTTGTCTAACTTATGTCTGTACTCAGATATTGTTGCTTCCGCTGACTCTTGTGTTTTCGAGCTTATGTATTCGAGCCCTCGAGGCCCCTGGCTTGTAATATAAAGCTTGTATTATTTTAATTTGTGTCTAGAGTTGTGTTGTGATATCTTCCCGTGAGTCCTTGATCTTGATTGTACACAATTGCGTGTATGATTAGTGTACTGTCAAATCGGGGGCGTCACAAGTTGGTATCAGAGCCGACTACCTGTAGGTAGCCCCCTTTCCAACTCCTTGGCCGAAGTCAAGTCTAGTCACTACAAAAACTTTTACTAACATGGCTGTGTGTCTTACGGGCCCACGTCGCCATTGGGTGGTATTAGGATCTTTTATTCCTCGTCTATACTCTGGGACTCTGATCTCTCTTCTATTCAGGTTAAAATGGTTTTACTAACTCTAACATTAGGATCCCGTGACCACATCCACCCCAAAGCTGGATAAGCCATAGTTTTCCTTAGAATAGTGTTCTGGATAGTACACACACCGTCGTGATGACCACGAAGTGGTATCCATCGTACCTCTTTCATTATGCATGTTTGATCATGAATGATCCTTGTTTCTACAAATGCTCAATGCTGAACTACCCCCTATTATATGTTAGCAGGATGGTTAGACCCGCTGGTCGTGGCCGTGGTGCCAACAATCCACCACCGCCCGAATTCTTTGCTGGAATGATGCAACAGTTTGAGCTGAATCGCCAATTCATGGAAGGAATGATGGCTCAGTTTCCTCGTCTGAACATGAAGCAACAGCCAACCCCAGGAATTCTGCAGGACTTCATGCGTCTCAACCCAACTATTTACCGCAGCTCAACTCAACCCCTTGATGCTGATGACTAGCTCCGCGACATCACATATGAAAATGGAGTCTGCTAGTGTGGCCCTTGCTAGCTATGTCACCTTTGCATCTTTATTTCTGAAGGGTCCCGCTGCTCAATGGTGGGATAGCCACAGGCGTACCCTACCTGCTAGAACGGTCATCACTTGGCTGGATTTCCAAGCTGCCTACCGTGCCCGCTTCATTCCTCAGGGAATCATGGACAGGAAGAAGCGAGATTTCCACAACCTCACCCAAGGCAAAAATACTGTAGATGCTTATCAACGTGAATTTCTGTACTTGTCTCGTTATGCTGAAGAAGACATTGCAACTGATGCTCGTAGGCAAGAAAAGTTCTGTGATGGACTTCGCCCTGATATTAAGCAAGCACTGCTTGCTCATGACTTTGCCGACTTCGCCACCTTGGTGAACAAGGCTATTCAGGTTGAGACTGGTCTTCAGGAACACCAGGGATCCCTTAGGCGCAGCCGTGATGCTGGCTCATCTTCGGGCCCGTCAGCGTAGAAGCGTCGGATATGGATTCCCCACAACATGTATCGTCCAACTGCACCTGCACCAAGACAGTCCTATGCCGCACCTCGTCTGCCTCCTCCACCGCAGAGGCATCCCCTTCGGGCTGTACCACCCCAAGCTTCTGCTCACAATCCCAATGATGGTCTGTGCTTCAAGTGTGGCCTTCCGGGCCATCATTCCAGGAACTGCCCTCAGAATCAAAACAAGCTAGCTTTGCCTTCAACTGGCCGTAACAACCAGCCCCACAACAAGAATGCCACACCTTATGGTCGTGGTCAGGCTAATCATGTTGATCTGAATGAAGCTCAAGACCAGCCTGCTACTGTGATGGGTACTCTTCTTGTTAATTCAGTACCATCATCTATTTTATTTGATTCACGAGCATCGCAGTCATTCATGTCAGAAAGTTTTGCATATTCACACGACATTCGATGCGAGCCCATGAACACTCTGATTGTGGTACGCACCCCTGCGGGCCGATGTCAAACTACCATGATTGGTCGTGATGTTCCCGTTGAGATTGAAGGGTTGGAATTTCTTGTTTCCCCCATTATTCTGGAGTCTTCCAATATTGACCTCATTCTAGGAATGGAATGGTTGAAAGCGCATGCTGCTTCTATCGTTTGCACCACCAAGGTCGTTCACCTCCTACATCCTTCCGATGAGATAGTAAGCTACCATGCTCAACTTGTTCAAAACGTTGAAGCACGACTTTATGTCTTGAATGCATTGAACGCAGCACCTCTTGAGGGAATTGAAAAGATTCCAATTGTTCGTGACTTCCTAGATGTATTTCCAGAAGAACTTCCAGGAATACCCCCTGCCCGGGCTGTCGAGTTCGTCATCGATTTGAAACCAGGCAACGTTCCTATTGCCAAACGACCCTACAAGATGCCGCCTCATGAACTCCTTGAACTTAAGGAGGAAATTGACAAATCTCTTCGCAGTGGTTTCATTCGTCCAAGTTCCTCAGCTTGGGGAGCACCTTCTCTCTTTGTAAAGAAGAAGGATGGAACGAACCGTTTGGTCCAAGACTATCGTCCTATCAACCAAGCTACAATTCAGAACAAATATCTGCTTCCTCGGATCAACGATTTGTATGATCAACTGGTTGGTTCATCAATATTCTCTAAACTCGACTTGAGGTTGGGTTACCACCAGATCCGTGTTCGTGAAGAGGATATTCCAAAGACCGCATTCGTCACTCATTATGGTTCTTACGAGTACACCGTCATGTCTTTTGGCTTGACCAATGCTCCAGCCACTTTCTATCATGTGATGAACTACATATTCATGGATTACATCGACAAGTTCGTCGTAGTCTATCTGGATGATATTCTGGTATATTTGAAGAACAAAGAAGAACATGCTGAACATCTTCGACTTGTTCTAGAGAAGCTTCGAGAACATCAACTTTATGCCAAGTATTCCAAGTGCGAATTCTGGCTTCCTGAAGTCACCTACCTTGGTCATATCATCTCCAAGGATGGTATTGCCGTCAACCCAGAGCGGGTTCAGGCTATTCTTGACTGGACCCCTCCGAAGACTGTCAAGCAAGTCAGAAGCTTTCTCGGTCTTGCCAGCTATTGTCGTCACTTTGACGAGAACTTCTCCAAGATTGCCAAGCCACTAACCAATCTTCTTCACAAAGGCGTTAAGTTCGATTGGACAGTCAAATGTCAGGAAAGTTTCCAGGCACTCAAAGACAAGCTGACATCTGCCCCAGTGCTTGCTCCCCCTGATTCTCGCAAGGACTTTGTCATCTATTGCAATGCTTCACATCAAGGATTAGGCTGTGTCCTAATGCAAGAGCGCAGAGTGATTGCTTATGCCTCTCGTCAAGTGTGTCCTCATGAAGAGAACTACCTAGTTCATGACCTTGAGCTTGTCGCGGTTATCTATGCACTGAAGCTATGGCGACAGTACCTTCTCGGTAATCGTTGCGAGATCTTCACTGATCATCAGAGTCTGGAGTATTTGTTTACTCAGCCAGATCTGAACCTCCGTCAGCAGCGATGGATGGAAGCTATTGCTGACTACAACTGCGGTATATCCTATACCCCTGGTAAGGCTAATGTAATGGCCGATGCCCTGAGTCGTAAGTCTTATTGCAACAATCACATGGTCTTCAAAGCTCAACCCCGCCTTTATGAAGAGCTATGCAAACTGAACCTTCAACTAGTTCCACAAGGTTCTCTGAATAACCTTGTCCTGGAACCAACTCCGCTGAAAGCAATTAAGTCTGCTCAAGCCAAAGATGCTCACATGGATTTGATGAAAAAGGATCTTGCCTTAAAGAAATCCAGAGATTTCTCACTTGGTGAAGATGGAACCTTATACTTCAGAGATCGCATTGTCGTACCCCGGTTCGAGCTTGTGACAGAGAAATTGATGAAAGAAGCGCATGATACCCCTCTCTTTATTCATCCGGGAAGTACCAAGATGTATCTAGAGATCCGTCAGAAGTACTAGTGGTCTAATATGCAGCAAGACATTGCTGGATATATTGAATAATGTGACATTTGTCGTCGCGTCAAAGCAGAACATCAGAAACCGGCTGGAGTTCTACAACCGCTTCCGATTCCTGAATGGAAGTGGGATAAGATCCAAATGGACTTCGTCACTGGCCTTCCCAAGTCTCAGAAAGGTAATGATGCAATCTTTGTCGTCATTGACCAATTCTCGAAGGTTGCTCACTTTCTGCTAGTCAAGGAGACTATCACTACTAGTCAATTAGCAAACTTGTATATCTCCAGAATTGTGTCACTCCACAGCATTCCGAAGGAAATTAGTTCAGACCGTGGCCATATTTTCACTTCTAAGTTCTGGGATAGTTTCCAAGAGGCAATGGGAACTCATATAACCTGGAGCACTGCTTATCATCCCCAATCCCAAGGCCAAGTCGAGCGAGTCAATCAAATTCTTGAAGACATGCTTTGGGCTTGTGTTATTTCTTTCGGCAAGAAGTGGGAAGAATCTCTCCCTTATGCGAAGTTCTCTTATAACAACAGTTATCAAGCCAGCTTGAAGATGGCACCCTTCAAAGTGCTTTATGGACGTAAGTGTCGAACCCCTCTGAATTGGTCAGAAACTGGGGAAGGGCCGCGCATTGGTCCAGACATTATTCAACAAGCTGAAGAGTAGGTTTGCATTGTCCGGGATAATCTTAAGGCGGCCCAGTCCCGCCAGAAGAGCAACTATGACCGAAAACACTGGGGTTCAACTTATCAACCTGGTGAACAAGCTTATCTGCGTGTCACTCCTTTGAGAGGCACTCATCGGTTCGGAGTCAAGGGCAAGCTAGCTCCTCGCTACATTGGTCCCTTCCGTATTCTCGCCCGTCGTGGACTGGTGGCTTATCAATTGGAGTTGCCACCTCAGTTCTCTCACGTCCATGATGTCTTTCACGTGTCGCAACTTCGTCGATGCTTCAAGGATCTGGAACGTGAAGTGGATCCGGAATTGATTGAAGTTCAAGATGATCTCACATACAAAGAGCATCCGATCCGCATTCTTGAAGAAGCCGAACGTCGAACCCGCCAGAAGGTTACCAAGTTCCTCAAGGTGCAATGGTTGAATCATACTAAAGATGAAGCCACTAGGGAATGCGAAGATAACCTCTGGGCTGAATACCCCGACCTGTTCCCTTCTACCTCTTAATTCTCGGGACGAGAATTTCTTTTAGAGGAGGAGAGTTGTAACACCCCGGTGTAATGATGCTACAGTAATCCCAGAGGTTAAGTTAATCTTTTTGCTAAACATGTGCCTGATCATTATTGTCTCAAGTTCTTTCAAATTCCAGTTGAATTCAAATTCAAATTCTGTGTGGAATTCAAAATGCTCTGACATGAAATCTAAAATGTTCATCATGTGGATAATATTCTTCTGGTAATATTGGTGGTGAACCGACATTTTTGCAAAGGGTTTAAGTGGCCTAAACTACTTAAAACAGTGACCTAAGCAATAAATTAAATGCCCTTTTTAATTAAAATTGGCAACTATTCCAAAAGCCTCCCAACCTTTTGTGGCAGTGCACAATAATTCTAGGAATTTGTTTTGGCTAGTGGCATAATTTGCAAGGTCATTTTTGGCTAAAAGGAAAATGCAAAAGCTGTTGACAATAAAAAAAGGAAAAAGGTAAAGTGGGAGAGGCCCTCTACCCGCTCCCTCGACCGAACCCCCCTGGGCCGGCCCAACTCCCCCCATCCTAGGCGGCCCACCTCCCCCGGTCGCTCTCTTCCTCCCCCTGTTCAACCGACCATTGGCGCGCGCCCGCGCGTCACCGCCGAACCACCTCGCCATCGACGATGAGGGATAAGACCCCGACGCCTCGGGCTCCCCTCTCCCCTCCCACTTGCCCTGCCGCCCCACTCGCGCCAGTCCCTATCCCCTCTCCCCGCTCGCTCCGTCGCCTCGCCTCCTTCTCATAGCCACCACCTGAGCGCGGTCGCCGCCGTCCTCCGTCGTTGTCGCGGCCACCCGCAGCCCCGCGCCCGCTGACCCTGTCGGGGAGCTCCGCGGGGGTCTACTCCTTCGACCGGTGGCCTCAGCTGGAGCTCGGAGGTGTGGCAGGACCAGATCCCCTTCATCCCCATCTCCGGCTGCCGTCGTTCTTCTTCATCTCCGGCGACGCCCGCTGCTGCTACTAAGCCTCTCACCGGCCTCCGTGTGCCGCGCAGTGAGCTCCTCCCTCCCTCCTTTCCTCTCCTCGTGCCTTGTGCATCGCTGTAGCTAGCTCGCCGCTGCGCCACTTTTCTGTCTGCCGCCCGAGCTCGTCGCTGCCGTCGCTTTCAACCACCATAGCCGGTGCCGTTTGGTTAGAACGACACGGTGATGCTCCTGCGTTCGAATGAGCCCGAACGCGCGCGCAATTTCTCACCGCAACCGCCTTGCCGTAGCGCACCCACGAGCTCCGCCGCCGACGTGCTCGCCTTCGTCGCCGTGGAGCCTCCCTGGCCGCGAGACCACCACCAGTCGACGCGGAACGCTTCCACGGTTCGAACGCAATTTGTCGTGCGCGGTTCGGTGCTTCATAGCGCGATCCTGACGATGTCCCGAATGCCACCACCGCCTCAACTCACCGCCGGCGAAGATTCCGGCCGTTTCGGCCCGCGCCACCACCACGGATGGATGCAGCCCAGCCTCACCGTTCGAACGCGCCCTTGCACACTCGGAGCCGAGCCCCGTAGCCCGATTCCAACCCTCTCCGGCGAACTCGCCGCCGCGGGAGGCTCGCCGGAGCTACTCCGGCGCTAGCCCTGACCTGGCATGGCATGGGGCCCGCCCAGAGCCGCTGACAGTGGGCCCCTGTGCCTTTGTTTGACCGTGTCAACCACGGTCAACGCGGGGTACTATTCCCCAGCCACTGACTAATGGGGCCCACACCCCTAATTAGGTTAGTCAAACATTTTTAAAAATAAACCTAATTAGTTTAGTTAATTAGACACTGACATGTGGGCCCAGAAGTTTTAGTAACTAAATTGAGATTAGTTTGAACTCTGTTTAACCCAGTGTCTATGACAGGTGCGTCCCCCATGTTAGTTTTGACCAGTCAACCGGGCTGTGGACTGCTAACGTCACACATATGTCATGCTAGCGCAATAATTCATTTTTGTTAAATAATAATTCCAGAAAATACTTGAATCTTTAGAAATTCATACAAATTAAACCGTAGCTCGGATGAAAATGTTTTCTATATGAAAATTGCTCAGAAAAATCCAACGAATCCAAATGCGCGGTCCATTCAGCTGTCACATGCCCCTAGCATGCTGAACATGGAACCGTCCCCTCTCTTTCATCTGTCCGGAATCCGCCTAACGCCGGTAATTCATCCTCGAATGTTTATCCCCTCCGTCTGCAACGTGTAGTACTATGTTAGGGCAACCCTAGCTCTGCTCGTCATCATGTTATGCCTTGTGATGCATTGTTTGCTCTGTATTTACTGTTTCTTCACCCTCTTTTCTCCGGTAGACCCCTAGACCGATGATGCCGCTGTGATCGACTACGTGACCGACGACCCCTCCTTCTTGTCTGAGCAACCAAGCAAGCAAACCCCCCCCCTTGAGCATTCCGATATCACCCATTTCTTTCCCTCTCATGCTTGCATTAGAACTGCTATTGTTTTCTGTCTGATCCTACTCTGATGCATAGCCTGTTGTTGTTACCTGTTTTCACACCTTACCTGCTTATCCTAAACTGCTTAGTATAGGTTGGTTAGTGATCCATCAGTGACCCCCACCTTGTCCTAGTTGCCCTGCTTTATGTTCGATGACTCGATCAACGTGATCGACGTCCAGGCCCTGACACCACACATCACCCCCTAATTGTACGACTCTGTAGAGTTGCCATCGAGTATCGAGGGTGGAACCTCTTACATCACTCATGATGAGACCTCTATAGTGTAGCTATTCGGTCGTGGTCATCGAGGGTGATTTCCTCCTTAACCACTTCCGTTACCCCTCTGTCGTGCAAACCCTCAAGTGTGAACCTCGAGGGTGGATCCTCTTACGTTCACCTTGATGATAACATCGAGTGGGATTCACCGGGGGTGATTCCTCAGGTTTTCCCCTTGGTGTTAGACACACAGTTACTATGGTTACTATGACTTTACACTGAGCCATGTTACTAAAGACGGGTCGACCCTGAGGGGTACCCGCGCGAGCTTAATTGTGAGTGATGTGGAGTCGGGTTGACCTGGAAGGTGCCCGCGAGATACTTACGAGGCGTGGCCGGGCATTCTTAGCCCTTGCCGCAAGTACTCGAGATGGGGCGACGGGGTCACATCGATCGTGAGTCTCTGCTCGTTACCGCGCGTTCCTAATCCACTACGATTTGGATATTTGATCTGAGGGGCCTCTGTCCTGATAGCACTAACCATCACGTGGGCATAGTATGGGCATTCTGCGTCGTATACATCAGCCGAAGCTTAATAGACGCCAAGGACTGAGCGGCGTGCGCCGGGTTGGACTGCGTAAAGTCCTGCCTTGTTGAAGGAGGTAGCTAGGTCTGCTCACCGGCCGCGTTCGCAACGCGCAGGATTTCCCGGGGAGATGGCCCATGACCCCTGGGGGCATAGGTTTAGTCCAGCGTGCTGACCTCTCTTTTAAGCCTAGGTCCGGCTGTGTCGTATTGTTTGGCCGAGGCCGGGCACGACCCAGGAAAGTGTGTCCGGCCGGAGTTAATCGATCGTGGTGGGTAAGTTGGTGCACCCCTGCAGGGAAGAAAACATCTATCGATAGCCTGTCCTACGGTAACGGACACTTGGAGTTGTATCCCGATAGATACAACTAGAACTGAGACATGGAGATGAGAGTTGGTTATGAGATGATAACTGGATAGTATGGCTCTGGGATTGCTTTCTCGCAGGGAGTCGAGAAAGGATCTCTGGCCGAGGTTGATAACACTACTGCTACTTTACTTAATGCTACTCTACTGCCTCATGTTGCTGCAAGATTGTGGTTTCCAGAGGATGCTAGTCTTTGATAGGCTAGGCTTTCCCCTTCCCTTCTAGCATTCTGCAGTTTAGTCCACAGATACAACCCTTTCCTTTGATACAGATGCATACTTAGTTTAGATCTGATGTAAGTCTTGCGAGTACTTTGGATGAGTACTCACGATTGCTTTGCTACTTATTTTTTCCCCATACCTGATTGTTGCGACCAGATGATGGATCCCGGAGCCAGACGACGCCACTGATGACTACTACTACCCGAAAGATGCCTACTACTACGTGAAGACCGTTGACGACTTGGAGTAGTTTAGGAGGCTCCCAGGCAGGAGGCCTTGCCTTTTTGATCGATGTTGTTTTTGTGCTAGCCTTCTTAAGGCAAACTTGTCTAACTTATGTCTGTACTCAGATATTGTTGCTTCTGCTGACTCTTGTGATTTCGAGCTTATGTATTCGAGCCCTCAAGGCCCCTGGCTTGTAATATAAAGCTTGTATTATTTTAATTTGTGTCTAGAGTTGTGTTGTGATATCTTCCCGTGAGTCCTTGTTCTTGATCGTACACATTTGCGTGTATGATTAGTGTACGGTCAAATCGGGGGCGTCACATGTTTCCTAACCATAGCCATGAGTTGTCATTTGATTAATGGAATCACATCATGAGAGAATGATGTGATTGACTTGACCCATCTGTTAGCTTAGCACAATGATCGTTTAGTTTGTTGCTATTGCTTTCTCCATAACTTATACATGTTCCTATGACTATGAGATCATGCAACTCCCGAACACAGGATGAACACTTTATGTGCTACCAAACGTCACAACGCAACTGGGTGATTATAAGGGTGCTCTACAGGTGTCCCCGATGGTGTTTGTTGAGTTGGCATAGATCGGGATTAGGATTTGTCACTTCGATTGTCGGAGAGGTATATCTAGGCCCTCTCGGTAACGCACATCAATATAAGCCTTGCAAGCAATGTGACTAATGAGTTAGTTATGGGATGATGCATTGCAGAATGTGTATAGAGACTTGTCGGTAACGAGATTGAACTAGGTATTGAGATACCGACGATCGAATCTCGGGCAAGTAACATACCGATGACAAAGGGAACAACGTATATCGTTATGCGGTTTGACCGATAAAGATCTTCGTAGAATATGTGGGATCCAATATGAACATCCAGGTTCCACTATTGTTTATTGACTGGAGACATGTCTCGGTCATGTCTACACAGTTCTCGAACCTGTAGGGTCCGCACGCTTAACGTTCGGTGACGACCGGTATTGTGAGTTTATGTGTTTTGATGTACCGAAGGTAGTTCGGAGTCCTGGATGTGATCACAGACATGACGAGGAGTCTCAAAATGGTTGATACATAAAGATTGATATATTGGATGACTATATTCGGACACCGGATGAGTCCCGTAGGTCACAGGATAATTATCGGAGTGCCGGGGGGTTATCGGAACCCCCGGGGAACTAATGGACGAACCTGGGCCTTGTGTGAGAGAGAGGAGGGGCCATAGGGCTGGCCGCCCCCCTTGGGAGTCCGAATTGGACAAGGAGGGGGGCGTTACCCCCTCTTTCCCTCCCTCTCTCCCTCTCTTTCCTCCCCATCCTTCTTCCTACTTGTACTAGGAAAGGGGGAGTCCTACTCCTACTAGGAGGAGGACTACTCCCTCTCCTTGGCATGCCCCAAGGCCGGCCGGCCTCCCCCCTTGCTCCTTTATATACGGGGCAAGGGGGCACCCTAGAACACACAAGTTGATTGTTTTTTGCCGTGTGCGGTGCCCCCCTCCACCATAATCCACCTCGGTAATATCATCACCGCCATCATCATCACCGCCATCACGCCATCGTGCCGACGAAGCTATCCCTCGACACTCTGCTAGATCGTGAGTTCGTGGGAAGTCACCAAGCTGAACGTGTGCAGATCGCGGAGGTGCCGTACTTTTGGTACTAGGATCGGTCGATCGTGAAGACGTACGACTACATCAACCGCGTTGTCAAAACTCTTCCGCTTACGATCTACGAGGTTAGGTAGACAACACTCTCCCCTCTTGTTGCTATGCATCGCCATGATCTTGCATGTGCGTAGGAAAATTTCTGAAATTACTGTGTTCCCCAACAGAAAGGAGCAAATCTGAGAGACCTATTCAGCACATCTCCAAAAGTCCTAAAAAGTTACGCAGAATTATTTTGGAATATATAAAAAATATTGGGCGAAGAAAATACCAGAGGGGACCCACCAGGGGGCCACAAGGCCGGGGGTGTGCCCTACCCCCCTGGGCGCCCCCTGTGGCTTGTGGGCCCCCTGGCAGGCCTCGTACGCCCATCTTTTTCTATATAATGTCTTTTGACCTAGAAAAAAATCAGAAGAGAGCTTTGGGGATGAAGCGCCGCCGTCTCGAGGCGAAACCTAGGCAAAGCAATCTAGGGCTCCGTCGGAGCTATTCTGCCGGGGAAACTTCCCTCCTAGAGGGGGAAATCGAAGCCACCGTCATCACCAACGATCCTCTCATTGAGAGGGGGTCAATCTCCATCAACATCTTCACCAACAACATCTTCTCTGAAACCCTAGTTCATCTCTTCTATCCGTTCTTTGTCTCAAAAGCTCAGATTGGTACCTGTGGGTTGCTAGTAGTGTTGATTACTCCTTGTAGTTGACGCTAGTTGGTTTATCCGGTGGAAGATCATATGTCCAGATCCTTAATGCTATTCAATACCCATCTGATTATGAACATGAATATGCTTTGTGACTAGTTACGTTTGTTCCTGAGGACATGGGAGAAGTCTTGTTGTAAGCAATCATGTGAATTTGGTATCCGTTCGATATTTTGATGAGATGTATGTTGTCTCTCCTCTAGTGGTGTTATCTGAACGTCGACTACATGACACTTCACCATGATTTGGCCAATGGGAAAGCATTGGGAAGTAATAAGTAGATGATGGGTTACTAGAGTGGCATAAGCTTAAATCCTAGTTTATGCGTTGCTTCGTAAGGGGCTGATTTGGATCCACATGTTTCATGCTATGGTTATATTTATCTTAATTCTTCTTTCATAGTTGCGGTTGCTTGGGAGAGGGGTTAATCATAAGTGGGAGGCTTGTCTAAGTAAGGACAACACCCAAGCACCGGTCCACCCACATATCAAATTATCAAAGTAACAAACGTGAATCATATGAGCATGATGAAAACTAACTTGATAATAATTCCCATGTGTCCTCGGGAGCACTTTGCTTTATAGACGATTTGTCTAGGCTTGTCCTTTGCTACAAAAATGATTGGGACACCTTGCTGCACCTTAGTTACTTTTGCTACTTTTTACCTGTTATGAATTATCTTATCACACAACTATCTGTTACCGATAATCTCAATGCTTGCAGAGAATACCTTGCTGAAAACTGCTTGTCATTTCCTTCTGCTCCTTGTTGGGTTTTACACTCTTACTTATCAAAAGGACTATGATAGATCCCCTATACTTGTGGGTCATCAGCTTCCAACGTCCCTTCTGCTTGCAGTAGAAACATTCGGTCTCTTTAGAGGCTCCGCCCTTATTCTTCTTTTAAGACTCGGTCTTACCGACTTTAGTAGATTTTTTCTGGGCCCCCTTCTTGAAACTGGTGGTGTTGTTGACCATCAACACTATTTTGTTCTTTTGCATTCTAGCTTCCGCAGTTTTGAGCATAGCAAACAACTTGTTTGCGCTTTTCTCCATCCCATTCATGTTGTAATTCATGATAAAGCCTTCGTAAGATGGGGGAGTGAAGCAAGCACAATATCTGTACCGAGTGTCGGCGGAATTCCAAATTCCAGAGAAGCCAATCTATTAACATAGCCAACAAGCTTTTCTATATACTCACTCATTGAGGAACCTTTTTTCATATTGCATTCATCAAGGCCTTGGTTAATTTAAAATGTTCGGTCCTTGCCTGCTTCTTGTACAGAACTTCCAGTGATCCAATTATGAATTGAGTAGTAGATCATTCAAAACGCCTCTGTAGTTCAGGATCCATGCAAGTTAACATGAGGCACTAGACTGAATCGTAGTCATCTCTACGAGCAGCGTAAGCAACAACTTCTTTTAGTGTTGCATCCTTTCCGGGAGCATCACCTAGGCGTTGATCCAGCATGTACTCTTTCTTAGCACTCCTGAGAACAAATCTTAGGTTCCGGATCCAATCCACATTGTTTCCACCATTACCAACCAACTTCTCTTGCTCAAGCATAGGGGCTAAGTTGAACATGTTGCGAGCCATTGATCTACAATGATAGACAGAAAATTCATTTAGACATCTATTCGTAATTAATTTTTGCAGTAAGTTGTTTAACTAACAATATAAAGTGCACTCCTACTCAAATTAATATCTCTCATAATTAATAGTGAGTGATTTAAGATCCGAATGTAGTTCTGAATCATTGATGTGGACATCACTTATGACGAGAATTTTGACCTATGGGCAAACTATTGCCGATCATATCACCATATGACTCTTCTTAATCTTTCGTTTCTTTGTGCTCCGAGCTCAGAATGATTACGCTAGAACTTCAAGATAACCAAGTGATATCTACACACATGGTCTGACCATCTCCGTCTTACATCTCCCATCTCGTTTGAATTCATGTGGACATGACGAACTCCCAGATGCTAGAATGTTGTAGATGGTTGCAATGCTGGGAAGAGCACCTTTTAACTTGATATTTACTATGGCAGATCACCCTAATAATTGGTTACTACGTGATACATCCATTTTGCATCATGCTTTTATATCGATATTTATTGCATTATGGGCTGTCATTACACATTATGTCACAATACTTATGCCTTTTCTCTCTTATTTTACAAGGTTTACATGAAGAGGGAGAATGCGGGCAGCTGGAATTCTGGGCTGGAAAAGGAGCAAATATTAGAGACCTATTATGCAGAAGTCCAAAAGTCCTGAAACTCCACGAAAGTCAGTTTTGGAATATATATAAAATATTCGGCAAAGAAAGCACCAGAGGGGGGCCATCCCCTGGGAGCGCCCCCTGCCTCGTGGGTCCCCTGGCAGGCCTCCAGTGCCCATATTTCGCTATATGAAGTCTTTCGCCCTGGAAAAAATAAGGAGGAAGATTTCGGGACGAAGCGCCGCCGTATCAAGGCGGAACCTTGGTGGAACCAATCTAGGGCTCCGGCGAAGCTGTTCTGCCGGGGAAACATCCCTCCGGGAGGGGGAAATCGTCACCATCGTCATCACCATCTATCCTCTCATCGGGAGGGGGTCAATCTCCATCAACATCTTCACCAGCACCATCTCCACTCAAACCCTAGTTCATCCCTTGTATTCGATCTTTGTCTCAAAACGTCATATTCGTACCTGTGGGTTGCTAGTAGTGTGATTACTCCTTGTAGTTGATGCTAGTTGGTTTATTCTGTGGAAGATTATATGTTCAGATACTTTATGCATATCAATACCCCTCTGATTATGAATAAGAATATGATTTGTGAGTAGTTACGTTTGTTCCTCAGGACATGGGAGAAGTCTTGTTATAAGTAATCATGTGAATTTGGTATTCGTTTGATATTTTGATGAAATGTATGTTGTCTTTCCTCTAGTGGTGTTATGTGAACGTCGACTACATGACACTTCACCATTGTTTGGGCCTAGGGGAAGGCATTGGGAAGTAATAAGTATACGATGGGTTGCTAGAGTGATAGAAGCTTAAACCCTAATTTATGCGTTGCTTCGTAAGGGGCTGATTTGGATCCACATGTTTCATCCTATGGTTAGGTTTACCTTAATACTTCTTTTGTAGTTGTGGATTCTTGCAAGAGGGGTTAATCATAATTGGTATGCTTGTCCAAGGAAGGGCAGTACCCAAGCACTGGTCCACCCACATATCAAATTATCAAAGTAACGAACGCGAATCATATGAGCATGATGAAAACTAGCTTGACGATAATTCCCATGTGTCCTCGGGAGCGCTTTCCTTTATATAAGAGTTTTTCCAGGCTTGTCCTTTCCTACAAAAAGTATTGGGCCACCTTTCTTCACCTTGTTTACTTTTATTACTTGTTACCCATTACGAATTACCTTATCACAAAAATATCTGTTACCGAAAATTTCAGTGCTTGCAGAGAATACCTTACTGAAATCTGCTTGTCAATTTCTTCTTTTCCTCGTTGGGTTCGACACTCTTACTTATCAAAAGGACTACGATAGTTCCCCTATACTTGTGGGTCATGAAGACTCCTTTCTAGCGCCATTGCCGGGGAGGGAAGCGCCTTTGGTAGGTGGAATTTGATAAGGAAAAATTTATATAGTGTGCTGAAATTTACTATCACTTGTTACTATGGAAAGTAATCCTTTGAGGGGCTTGTTCGGGGTATCTTCACCCCGACCAGTAGAGCAAAGAGTTGCTCCTCAACCTACTGAACCTA
Source organism: Triticum urartu (assembly GCF_056163025.1). Taxonomy (NCBI): domain Eukaryota; kingdom Viridiplantae; phylum Streptophyta; class Magnoliopsida; order Poales; family Poaceae; genus Triticum; species Triticum urartu. The sequence goes on along the minus strand of NC_141879.1, from coordinate 337,285,019 downwards.
CTGAAAATGTTTACTTTGAGATTCCTTCGGGTATGATAGAGAAACTGCTAGCCAATCCTTTTACAGGAGATGGAACATTACATCCCGATTTGCACCTAATCTATGTGGATGAAGTTTGTGGATTATTTAAGCTTGCAGGTATGCCCGAGGATATTATCAATAAGAAGGTCTTACCTTTATCTTTGAAGGGAAAGGCATTGACATGGTTTAGGCTATGCGATGATATTGGATCATGGAACTACAACCGATTGAAATTGGAATTTCATCAGAAGTTTTATCCTATGCATCTGGTTCATCGTGATTGTAATTGTATATATAATTTTTGACCTTGCGAAGGAGAAAGTATCGCTCAAGATTGGGGGAGGCTTAAGTCAATGTTATATTCATGCCCCAATCATGAGCTCTCGAGTGAAATTATTATTCAAAAAATTTATGCTCGGCTTTCTCTCAATAATTGCTCCATGCTCGATACTTCTTGTACTGGTTCTTTTATGATGAAGACTATTGAATTCAGATGGGATTTATTGGAAAGAATTAAACGCAACTCTATAGATTGGTAACTCGACGAAGGTAAGGAATCAGGTATAACACCTAAGTTTTATTGTGTTAAATCTTTTATGGATACCGATGCTTTTTGTGAATTTAGCACTAAATATGGACTTGACTCTAAGATAGTAGCTTCTTTCTATGAATCATTTTCTACTCATGTTGATCTCCCTAAGGAGGTGTGGCTTGAATATCATCCTCCCATTGAAGTAAAAGTAGTTGAACCTACTAAAGTTGAAGAAAATACTATCACTTATAATGTTGATCCTATTGTCCCTACCGCTTATATTGAGAAACCACCTTTCCCTACTAGAATAAATGATCATGCGAAAGCTTCAACTGTGGTTCATAAGAGTAATACTAGAACACCTACACCCCCTGAGAAAATTAAAGTTGAACCTAGTATTGCTATGGTTAAAGATCTCTTGGTCGATAATATTGATGGACATGTTATTTACTTCTGTGATGAAGCTGCTAGAATTGCTAGACCCGATACTAAAATTAAACATAGACCTATTCTAGGCATGCCTATTAATTCTGTTAAAATAGGAGATCACAGTTATCATGTCTTATGTGATATGGGTGCTAGTGCGAGTGCAATACCTCATTCTTTATATAAAGAAATTATGCATGATATTGCACCTGCTGAGATAGAAGATACTAATATTACTATTAAGCTTGCCAATAGATATACTATTTCACCAGTTGGGATTGTTAGAGATGTTGAAGTCTTGTGTGGGAAAGTTAAATATCCTACTGATTTTCTTGTTCTTGGTTCCCCACAAGATGACTTTTGTTCCATTATATTTGGTAGACCCTTATTGAATACTATTAATGTTAAAATAGACTGAAAAAAGGATGTTGTTACTATTGGTTTAGGGGATGTCTCATGATTTTAATTTTGCTAAATTTCGTAGACAACCCAATGATAAAGAATTGCCTAGTAAAGATGAAATTATTGGTCTTGCTTCTATTGCCGTGCCTCCTAGTGATCCTTTAGAACAATATTTACTGGACCATGAAAATGATATGTTTATGAATGAAAGAAGGGAAATAGATGAAGTATTCTTTAAGAAGGGACCTATTTTGGAACACAATTTGCCTATTGAAATTCTAGGGGATCCTCCTCCACCCAAGGGTGATCCCGTGTTTGATCTTAAACCATTACCTGATACTCTTAAATATGCTTATCTTGATGAAAAGGAGATATATCCTGTCATTATTAGTGCTAACCTTTCAGAGAAGGAAGAAGAGAGATTATTGAAAACTCTGAAGAAGCACCATGCTGCTATTGGATATACTCTTAATGATCTTAAGGGTATTAGTCCCACTCTATGCCAGCACAAAATAAAATTGGAGAAAGACGCTAAACCGGTTGTTGATCACCAACGATGGTTAAATCCTAAGATGAAAGAAGTGGTAAGAAATGAAATACTAAAGCTTCTGGAGGCGGGTATAATTTATCCCGTTGCTGACAGTCAGTGGGTAAGTCCTGTCCATTGTGTCCCTAAGAAGGAAGGTATTACTGTCGTTCCTAATGATAAATATGAATTGATCCCACAAAGAATTGTTACGGGTTATAGAATGGTAATTGATTTCCACAAATTGAATAAAGCTACTTGAAAAGATCATTACCCTTTACCTTTTTTGATCAAATGCTAGAAATATTATCCAAACATACACATTTTTTCTTTCTAGATGGTTATTCTAGTTTCTCTCAAATACCCGTGTCAAAAGAGGATTAGGAAAAGACCACTTTTACTTGCCCTTTCGGTACCTTTGCTTAGATACGTATGCCTTTTGGTTTATGTAATGTACCTGCTACCTTTCAAATATGTATGACTGCTATATTCTCTGACTTATGTGAAAAGATTGTTGAGGTTTTCATGGATGTTTTTCCATATATGGAACTTCCTTTGATGATTTCTTAAGCAACCTTGATCGAGTTTTGTAGAGATGTGAAGAAACTAATCTTGTCTTGAATTGGGAGAAGTGCCACTTTATGGTTAATGAAGGTACTGTCTTGGGGCATAAAGTTTCTGAAATAGGTATTGAAGTTGATAAAGCTAAAGTTGATGCTATTGAAAAGATGTCATGTCCTGAGGACATTAAAGGTATAAGGAGTTTCCTTGGTCATGTCGGTTTTATAGGAGGTTCATTAAAGGCCTCTCAAAAATTTCTAGGCCTCTGACTAATCTTTTACAAAAAGTTGTTCCTTTTGTCTTTGATGATGATTGTGTAGAAGAATTTGAAATACTTAAGAAAGCCTTGATTTCTGCACCTATTGTTCAGCGTCCTAATTGGAATTTAACATTTGAAATTATGTGTGATGCTAGTGATTATGATGTAGGTGCTGTTCTAGGACATAGAGTTGATAAGAAATTAAATGGTATCCAATATGCTAGTAAAACTCTAGATAGTGCCCAGAGAAATTATGCTACTACTGAAAAGGAATTTTTGGCAGTTGAATTTGCTTGTGATAAATTCAGACCTTTTATTGTTGATTCTAAAGTAACTGTTCACACTGATCATGCTGCTATTAAATATCTTATGGAAAAGAAAGATGCTAAACCTAGACTAATTAGCTGGGATCTCCTACTACAAGAATTTGATTTGCATATTGTTGATAGAAAGGTAGCCGAGAACCCCGTTGCAGACAACTTATCTAGGTTAGAGAATGTTCTTGATGACCCACTACCTATTGATGATAGCTTTCCTGATAAACATTTAGCTATGTAAATGCTTCTCGTACTGCTCCATGGTATGCTAATTATGCTAATTACATTGTTGCTAAATTTATACCACCTAGTTTCACATAACAGCAAAAGAAAAAAATTCTATGACTTAAGACATTAATTCTGGGATGACCCACACCTTTATAAAGAAGGGGCAGATGGTGTTATTAGACGTTGTGTACCTGAGCATGAACAGGAACATATCCTACGCAAGTGTCACTCCAAGGCTTATGGAGGACACCACGCTGGAGATAGAACTACACATAAGGTATTGCAATCCGGTTTTTATTGGCCTACTCTCTTCAAGGATGCTCATAAGTTTGTCTTGTCTTGTGATGAATGTCAAAGAATTGGTAATATTAGTAGACGTCAAGAAATGCCCATGAACTATTCACTTGTTATCGAACCATTTGATGTTAGGGGCTTTGATTATATGGAACCGTTTCCTTCCTCTAATGGGTATACACATATTTCTGTTGCTGTTGATTACGTTACTAAGTGGGTAGAAGCTATTCCAACTAGTTGTGTTGATCATGACACCTCTATTAAGATGCTTAAAGAAGTTATTTTTCTGAGGTTTGGAGTCCCTAGATACTTAATGACTGATGGTGGTGCACATTTTATTCATGGCACTTTTCGTAAAATGCTTGCTAAGTATGATGTTAATCATAGAATTGCATCTCCATACCACCCACAGTCTAGTGGTCAAGTAGAACTGAGTAATAGAGAGATTAAATTAATTTTGCAAAAGACTGTTAATAGTTCTACAAAGAATTGGTCCAAGAAACTTGATGATGCATTATGGTCCTATAGAACTGCATATAAAAATCCTATGGGTATGTCTCCGTATAAGATGGTTTATGGAAAAGCATGTCACTTACCTGTCAAACTAGAACATAAGGCATATTGGGCCATTAAAGAGCTCAATTATGATTTCAAACTTGCTGGTGAGAAGAGACTATTTGACATTAGCTCACATGATGAGTGGAGAACCCAGGCCTATGAGAATGCCAAACTGTTTAAAGAAAAAGTTAAAAGATGGCATGACAAAAGGATACGAAAGCGTGAGTTTAATGTAGGTGATTATGTTTTGCTATACAACTCTCGTTTAAGATTTTTTGCAGGAAAACTCCTCTCTAAATGGGAAGGTCCTTACGTTATCAATGAGGTATATCGTTCTGGTGTCATAAAAATCAACAACTTCGAAGGCACAAATCCAAAGGTGGTGAACAGTCAAAGAATCAAACACTATATCTCATGTAATCCCATAAATGTTCAAACTAATGTTATTGACACTGTAACCCCGGAGGAGTATATAAGGGACACTTTCCAGAACGTTTCAGACTCTGAAAAGAAATAGGTATGTGGTACGGTAAGTAAACCAACTCCAAAACAGTTCTAATAGCAAATTTTCTCCGTTTTGAAATATTTAAGAAAATAGGAAAATAAGAAGCAGTCCGGGAAGGACACGAGGCGTCCACGAGGGTGGAGGGCGCGCTCCCTGCCTCGTGGGCACCTCGTGTGCCCTCAGAACTCCGTTTTCTTGCATGATACTTCTTTTGGTCGGTAAAAAATCTTTATATAATCTCCCGAAGGTTTTGACCACCGTACCATGCAAATATCCTCTGCTTTTGTTTCGAGCTGTTTTTCTAATAGGTCTAGATCACCATGACGTCTCCAAGCACCCAAAGGACATGTTTTTTGAGAGGGTCATCAACCCCTACCTCTCGGAGGTGCTACAACACCCTCAAAACCATTGAGTTGCGTGAGGGGGTGCTGCACATCCGCGATGTTGAGGGACCAAGGAGGACCGGAAGCGTGGAGACAAGACTCGAAGCAATGGAGCAACAAGTTTTCAAGTGCTAGGGGACAGTGGAACGCGCACTTGATGCCATCCACATGATGATCATGGAGTTCACCAACAACCACAAGCTGGATGCCAAGAACATTGGGGAGACCATCTTCAAGCTTCACGGGAAAATCGAGCACCTCCAGGCCCAGATTTATGACCTGCAAAACCAAAACTGTGAGTATTAATATAGATTCAAGAGGATAAGTTTGGCTGCAGATTTGAGGATCCTGGAGACTCGATCATCCTTCTATGATGGTGAGCCTATGCCTTGGAAGATGGACGACAAGCCTACATCATCAACAACTCCATGATCAGTACCACCAAAGGAGAACTGAGTATCGGGTATGGGCACTCCCCTTGGCAATTGCCAAGCTTGGGGGAGTGCCCCGGTATCACCATCACACTTCTATCTTTACCTTTTTCTTAGTTCAATTCTTTTGGTAATATCTTGATCTAGTAGAATAAAGTTTTAGTATAATCTAGTTTTGAGTTTTGCTTTATGATCCTTCTATGTAATCGAGACCATGAGCTATATATAATAAAGATTAGTTTTGAGTCGAGGGCTTTGCTATCTTGCTATGATCTTAAGGGAATAAAAAAAGAGAATAAAAATAAATAAAGAGATCATATTGATCTTATGGAGAGTAATGACTTCACATATAAAGAGTATGATGAATAAAAGTTGTTGAGAGTTGACAAACATAGTTTCGGTCATCGTTGCAATTAATACGAAGTAATAAAGAAAGAGAGGTTTTCACCTATAAATATACTATCTTCGACATCTTTTATGATTGTGAGCACTCATTAAATTATGACATGCTAAAAAGCTGATGTTGGACAAGGAAGACAACGTAATGGGTTATGTTTTCATACATCCGAAATAAATTATATTTTCATGGATCATCCAACATGTTGAGCTTGCCTTTGCCCCTCATGCTAGCCAAATTCTTTGCACCAAGTAGAGATACTACTTGTGCCTCCAAATATACTTAAACCCAGTTTTGCCATGAGAGTCCATCATATCTGCCTATGGATTGAGTAAGATCTTTCAAGTAAGTTGTCATTGTTGCAAGCAATAAAAATTGCTCTCTAAATATGTATGATCTATTAGTGTGGAGAAAATAAGCTTTATACAATCTTGTGATGTGGAAGAAATAAAAGCGATGGACTGCATAATAAAGGTCCATGTCACAAGTGGCAATATAAAGTGACGTTCTTTTGCATTAAGATTTCGTGCACCCAACCATAAAAACACATGACAACCTCTGCTTCCCTTTGCTAAGGGCCTATCTTTTACTTTTTTCTTATAATTTATACAAGATTCATGGTGATCTTCACCTTTCCTTTTTACATTTTATCCTTTGGCAAGCACTGTGTGTTGGAAAGATCCTGATATATATAGCTCATTGGATGTGGGTTTTCATAAAGTATTATTGTTGACATTACCCTTGAGGTAAAAGGTTGGGAGGCGAAACTATAAGCCCCTATCTTTCTCTGTGTCCGATCAAAGCTTCATACCCATAAGTATTGCGTGAGTGTCAGCAATTGTGAAAGAATAAATGATAGTTGAGTATGTGGACTTGCTGAAAAGCTCTTATATTGACTCTTTCCGATGTTATGATAAATTGCAATTTCTTCAATGACTGAGATTATAGTTTGCTAGCTTTTAATGAAGTTTCTGATTCATACTTTACATTGTGAATAGATTGTTACTTTAGCATAAGAAATCATATGAAAATATATATATATATTGCTTTTCTAAGAATGATCACGATGCCCTCATGTCCGTATTTTATTTTATCGACACCGCTTTCTCTAAACATGCGGACATATTTTTCGATATTGGCGTCCGCTTGAGGACAAGCGAGGTCTATGCTTGGGGGATTTGACACGTCCATTTTGCATCATGCTTTTATATCAATATTTATTGCATTATGGGATGTTATTACACATTGTGTCACAATACTTATGCATTTTATCTCTTATTTTACAAGGCTTACATGAAGAGGGAGAATGCCGGCAGCTGGTATTGTGGGCTGGAAAAGGAGCAAATATTAGAGACCTATTCAGAATAACTCCAAAAGTCGTGAAACTCCATGAGTCAGTTTTGGAATATATAAAAAATATTGGGTGAAGAAAGCACCAGAGGGGGGCCACCCACCGCCCACGAGGGTGGGGGCGCGCCCTACCCCTTAGGCGCGCCTCCCTGCCTCGTGGGCCCCCTGGTAGGCCTCCGATGCCCATCTTTTGGTATATGAAATATTTCGCCCTGGAAAAAATAAGGAGGAAGCTTTCGGGAGGAAGCGCCGCCGTCATCAGGTGGAACCTTTGCGGAACCAATCTAGGGCTCCGGCGAAGCTGTTCTGCCGGGGAAGCAGCCCTCCGGGAGGGGGAAATCATCACCATCGTCATCACCATCGATCCTCTCATCGGGAGGGGGTCAATCTCCATCAACATCTTCACTTGCACCATATCCTCTCAAACCCTAGTTCATCTCTTGTATCCGATCTTTGTCTCAAGACCTCAGATTGGTACATGTGGGTTGCTAGTAGGGTTGATTACTCCTTGTAGTTGATGCTACTTGGTTTATTTGGTGGAAGATTATATGTTCAGATCCTTTATGCATGTCAATACCTCTGTGATTATGAACATGAATATGATTTGTGAGTAGTTATGTTTGTTCCTGAGGACATGGGAGAAGTCTTGTTATAAGTAGTCATGTGAATTTGGTATTCATTCGATATTTTGATGAGATGTATGTTGTCTTTCCTCTAGTGGTGTTATGTGAACGTCGACTACATGACACATCACCATTGTTTCGACCTAGGGGAAGGTATTGGGAAGTAATAAGTAGATGATGGGTTGCTAGAGTGACAGAAGCTTAAACCCTAGTTTATGTGTTGCTTCATAAGGGGCTGATTTGGATCCACATGTTTCATGCTATGGTTAGGTTTACCTTAATACTTCTTTTGTAGTTGCGGATGCTTGCAAGAGGGATTAATCATAAGTGGGATGCCTGTACAAGGAAGGGCAGTACCGAAGCACCGGTCCACCCACATATCAAATTATCAAAGTAACGAACGCGAATCATATGAGCATGATGAAAACTAGCTTGACGACAATTCCCATGTGTCCTTGGTTGCGCTTTCCTTTATATAAGAGTTTCTCCAGGCTTGTCCTTTGCTACAAAAAGGATTGGGCCACCTTGCTTCCCCTCGTTTACTTTTATTACTTGTTACCCGTTACAAATTACCTTATCACAAAACTATCTGTTACTGAAAATTTTAGTGCTTGCAGAGAATACCTTACTGAAATCTTCTTGTCATTTCTTTCTACTCCTCGTTCGGTTCGACACTCTTACTTATCGAAAGGACTATGATAGATCCCCTATACTTGTGCATCATCACTATGCAATCAAAGGGTGCAAACAATAAAGAGATAAAAATCTCATGCAATTCATAAAAGCATGATATGGTATAGCCTTGGGCGTCGGGAATCTCTGTGATCATCTTCAATCTCCAGTTGAAGCATCTTGACAACCAAAATTTCATTGTCATGGCAACCGTTTCAAAAATGTTAGCGTGGCAGCAATACCAGAAAATGTTGCCATGGCGACTATTTGAGGAAACATTGTTGTGGCACCAAATTCAGAAATTACGCCGCGGCACAAAATTATAATTGTTACCATCACCGAGTTGAAGCCGAAGAATAACATGTCAGTGTAGATCGTACTTGGAGTCCCTTGATCCGTTGATGAATGATCCTGCGAACCAATCATGAATAGTCCATTGAACAAAAGACCATAAGCGCGTCCTCTCTACTTGGTTACAAGCGTGTAGCCTTTCACAATCCGGCAGTGCTTCGCCATCCAGACAGACCTATTCATTGCTGGAGAATTATATGGATGAGATTAGACCCACATGGGGCTTCTAATTATGAGGACAAGAGGATTAGTCTAACTCTAATTAGTCAGCTAGGACCAACTAGAAATAGAACTAGAAGAACTAGAGGAGGCTCCAAAACTTGTGATGTCTCAAAGGACAAAATCCTCTAGTATATATAGGTTTGAGGGGAGGTGAGGGGCTGCCACTAGGGGAAAGAACCCCCCTTGGGGTACCAGCTTAGGAGTGGGAGGAAGACCCCCCCCCTATCCATTTCGTCATCCTTACTTATGGACGGAGGCACCACCTCCACTTGGGCCTTTGTGGCCCAAGTTGCCTTCCACCTCTTGGCCTTTTTAGGCTCGTTGATATTAAAATTTAATATAAAATGTGAAGGAAATATGCCCTAGAGGCAATAATAAAGTTGTGATTTATATTTCCTTATATCATGATAAATGTTTATTATTCATGCTAGAATTGTATTAACCAGAAACTTAGTACATGTGTGAATACATAGACAAACGGAATATCATTAGTATGCCTCTACTTAACTAGCTCATTGAATCAATGATGGTTATGTTTCCTAACCATAGACATGAGTTGTCATTTGATTAATGGGATCACATCATTAGAGAATGATGTGATTGACTTGACCCATCCATTAGCTTAGCACAATGATCGTTTAGTTTGTTACTATTGCTTTCTCCATAACTTATACATCTTCTTATGACTATGAGATCATGCAACTCCCGAATACCGGAGGAACACTTTGTGTGCTACCAAACGTCACAACGTAACTGGGTGACTATAAAGGTGCTCTACAGGTGTCTTCGATGGTGTTTGTTGAGTTGGCATAGATCAAGATTAGGATTTGTCACTCCGAATGTCAGAGAGGTATCTCTGGGCCCTCTCGGTAATGCACATCAATATAAGCCTTGCAAGCAATGTGACTAATGAGTTAGTTACAATATGATGCATTATGGAATGAGTAAAGAGACTTGTCGGTAATGAGATTATTCTGCCTTTGCGAGCTATTTTTAGGCGTTGAGGCTCATTTCGCGCTGTGGAAGAGGTTATTCTGCCTGGTGCCCCGTTATCGAGAGGGGTCTATATACCAAGTGGGCAGAGCCGAAGTATGGCGCATCGCCGGGACCGGATACCTATCCGAAACCCCAAAGAAGGCGTCCGAGGACTGGCCTTCGGAATGGTTTTACATAGATGACGCCCCGCTACCGGACCCTATCCGGGTCGGTCTCCCTAAGTTCAACAGTGCCCCATTGAAGAAACGCTTGAGCTGGCGTGCGCGGAGCTCTCAGAAAGAAAGCGACAGAGACGTCCTTTACCTGATGGGCCGGATAAGACGGTTGGCTCATTCCGGACTAACCATGATTGGAGTCATGGCCGCATGCATTATGCGAGGGGTGCAGCCGCTTCAATATAGAGGCCACCCCATGCGGGATTTCAACTGGGAGGCTGACGCCACCCGTTACGGTCGTAAGGGGCCGGCCTCAGCTGCCGCCCTAGTAAAGATCTTATCCTCTTTGTACAAGGGAGAAAAGGAGGAATTCCTCCGCGTCAATCCGCAGGCCGGATTTACTATGTACGATCCTCCAAGTTGGGTAAGTGAACAACTGTGCTTGCCTGTTTGTTTTATACTCCCACGGTTAGATATGTAGTCTAACGACTTCAATGCAGGAACTGCAACAGGTGGTAAAGGATATAAACAGCCGCCCTCCACAGCCCGAGGACCCCGAACGGTCCCTCGATCCGGACTCCGAAGAGGATCCGGACATATCGGTGGACCTTATCGACAGGGTGTTCCATCAACTAAGCAAGGACAATACCTTGGTAGCCATCACGGCTGATTACCCAGGGTTAATCCCGGCCTCCCAGGTGACAGAAACCGGAGTCTCATTCCCTTGAGAGAGATTCCACTCTCACGTATTCCGATGTTTCTGATGACAACCGTGTTTTGCAGGGGAGATTTCCGAGGCAGGAGGCCGGTCCTGCGGCGGCTAGCCAACGAGGGGCCGCAGGGCCCCGTCGGGCAAAAAGGAATGTAGTCTGGACTGAGATGCCGGCGCAAAGGTATAGCGCACCCTCTGTTTCCCTGGTGTTATTCCGTCAGGGCATATTAACGTTCGTGCTATCTTCAGAACGAAGAGACCTCGCCGGACTACATCCGGAGAGGTTGCCAATCGCACCTCCACCAGCCAGGCTCCAACGTCTGGCCAGGAAGCGGAGGCGAGCACAAGGCGCGCACCGGACGCTCCTCCGACAGAGGATGCGGACAGGCTGTCTGCCACAAATTCTGAAGTGGAGAGTGCCATGAACCACGGGCGTCGCCGGACAGTTCTACGCGATGCTTGTTTCTCCCAAGAGGCTTTAGATGTCTTTAATTCGGGAGATGCGTACCTCCGTGCCACTGAAAATGGTTTAGCCAGAGCCACGGAGCAGTATGTAAAAGACATACGGGTAAGAAAATTTTGGTCAAATATATATATATGCCAGTAGCCCCCGAGAGTTGAAGCAGTTAGAGCAACTGATTTAAGGATCATTTAATATGCAGGTTCTTACAGAGAAGAAGATTGTACTATCCCAGGAGCTGGAAAAGTGCAAGGCCCAACTAGAGGCCGCACTAGCCGCAGCAGGGGAGCCCAAAGAGACCCCCTCAGGTAAGATACACTTCGAAAGATTAGTATTGTGCGGTGTGGGTGCAAATCTGACAAATCATGTTGCAGATGGCGCCGGACTCGATCCGGAAAAGCAACAACTCTTACGCCGGTTAAAGGCCGGTGAGAGTACGTTGACAAAGGTGAGGCGAGAGAAGAATGATCTTCAGGATGCCAACACCTAGCTGGATGTCGAACTTAAAGATGTTCGTGGCCAGCTGTCGGACTCCACGAAGGAGAATCAGCGGCTTCGACGCGGCATATTTAGTAAGTGCTTGAACGAACTTTGAAAAAAAAGAGTTCGGTGAGGAAGTCCACTAATAGAGTAATGTCTGTAGGTATGCTCACAGGTCGTCCTGCAGAGGAGATGCCCGGTTCTACGGGTGACCTTCTTCCCGAACTCACGCAACTGCACGAGCGAATTCGGCAGGCGATGCGAGGCGTTGCCCAAGCCTTATGGCCTGCCCACTCCATGCCCGAGGGCCTTGGAGAGCTTGCGGAGAAGCTGAAGGGAGCTCGGCGGCGCTTCCGGTTGTGGAAGATATCGGCCTGCCGACAAGGCGCTAGGGAGGCCTGGGCCATGGTGAAGACCCGGTTTACGAAGTCTGACCCAAACCACATGGCCGAGGTCGGACCAGTGGGGCCTGACGGGAAGGAGATCCCTGTAATCTTAGTATATGGCCAAGTCGAGTTAGCCGCGAAGTATTCCCAGCAGGTCTGTAAATTAGACAGCCTGTTAGATGGTATAGAAGAGGAATACAATCAGTCAGAATGACTATGTAATTTTGAATTGACATGTGTAATGCCTTCTAGCCGGATTGTAGATCGTTTGTCGTTGCCGACCTTTTCGCTTCAACCTCGGGACCTGACGGTCCGGAGTGTGTCCGAATACCATAGCGGTTATATAAGAACCATGGTATGCGTGGAGACCAGGCGTAGGGGTCATTAGTGCTTTATCAGACAAGTGCCCAACTAGTTATGTTATATTACATGGTTAGTAAGAAACATCTTCCAGAGAGAATAGTTCCGTTAGGGGTTCCTTTCGCTGGGAGGCATGCCCTAAAGGGCATGTCCGGACTGCGTAAAAAGACGTAGAAAAAGCATCTGGGGGCGCATAAAATGAGTAAAAAGATCATCTTTTATCTCAGCGACCGAATATTCCCTTAAGAACGCTAGCTTTCGGCTTCACCCACTCTGAGGTACACATCCGGCTGACCCGGCATTAACAATCGCAGAGGTGCTCCCTTTACCGCCTAGCCGAACAATCGGGAACGTAGGGGTAAGCACAGGAGCCAGGCAACCCAGCTTGGCCAAAACTTAAGTCATATCGATGCATATAATGGTAAAGAAAAAGGTACATGCGGAAGTTTGACGCATGTGTTGGGCATGAAGCCCGTATAAATAAGCTTCTGTTAAAGAAGCCCCCAGGTTTAATGAGCGCGAGTGGCGCATCACTAGATGAGCCTTTAAGGGCTATAAAAGAAAAGAGGGGAAGGAGAGAAATGTAAGACAGAAAAATGCAAAAAATGGACAAAGGAAGGAGACGAACACAGAGTCCGGCGCTAGGCATAGAATCTTCGGAGACGGGTGGCGTTCCACGGGTTCGGCTCGAGTCGGTTATCCGACGCATCTCGCAGGCGGTACGCCCCGCCAGTCAGGACTTGGTCGATTATGAATGGACCTTCCCACTTGTGCTTGAGTTTGTCCTTTTTGTTATCCGGCAGGCGTAGAACTAGTTCGCCAACATTGTAATTTTTGGCCCGTACTTCTCTGCTTTGGTATCTCCGGGCCTGCTGTTGATAAAATGCGGAACGGGCTTTTTCCACGTCACGCTCCTCCTGTAGGGCGTCCAAGTTGTCTTGCCGATCGAGCTCGGCTTCTCTTTCTTCGTACATGCGCACTCTAGGTGAGTCATGAATTATGTCGCAGGGCAGAATTGCCTCTGTGCCGTACACCATAAAAAATGGTGTGTATCCGGTGGTGCGATTTGGCGTGGTCCGCAGCCCCCATAGCACGGAGTCGAGCTCCTCTACCCAGTGCGTGTTAGATTCCTTGAGGGACTGCACAAGTCTGGGTTTAATGCCACTCATGATAAGACCATTTGCACGTTCGACCTGGCCGTTGGTTTGTGGGTGATAGACGGAAGCATAATCGAGCTTGATGCCCATGTTTTTGCACCAGAGTTTTACCTCCTCGGCGGTAAAGTTTGTACCGTTATCGGTTATGATGCTGTGGGGGACGCCATAACAGTGTACAACCCCGGATATGAAGTCTATCACAGGTCCGGATTCGGCCGTTTTAACAGGCTTGGCTTCTATCCATTTGGTGAATTTATCCACCATGACCAGTAAGTATTTTTTCCTATCGGTCCCACCTTTAAGTGGTCCGACCATGTCAAGCCCCCAGACCGCAAAAGGCCAGGTGATGGGTATAGTTTGGAGTGCGGTGGGTGGCATATGGATTTGGTTGGCAAAAAGTTGGCAACCAGCGCATCGTTGGACTAGGTCCTGAGCGTCTGCCCAGGCTGTCGGCCAATAAAAGCATGTACGGAAAGCCTTGCTAACAAGGGACCGAGCAGCGGCGTGGTGACCACCGAGTCCGGCATGAATTTCAGCCAGAAGGTTCCGCCCTTCCTCTTTGGAGATGCACCTTTGAAGGACTCCGGTAGTGCTTTTCTTATAAAGCTCTCCCTCATGGACTCTATAAGCTTTAGATCGCCGCACTATGCAACGGGCCTTGTTTTGGTCCTCCGGGAGTTCCTGCCTAGTAAGGTAGGCTAGGAATGGTTCTGTCCATGGGGCGATGACTGCCATTATTACGTGGGCTGAAGGTGTAATTTCATTGGCAGAGCCTCCAATTGTGTCAGATTGTTCGGCGTCGAGTGGTGTGGCTGGGTCCGGGCTGTTATTTGCGGGTTCCCCTTCCCATGCTATGGATGGCTTGAACAATCTTTCCAAAAAGATGTTGGGGGTTACTGCATCGTGTTTTGCTCCGATGCGTGCCAGGACGTCCACTGCTTGATTGTTTTCTCGGGCTATATGGTGAAACTCCAGCCCTTCGAACCAAGCTGACATTTTTAGGACGGCGTTGCGGTAAGCTGCCATTTTTGGGTCGTTGGCGTCGAAGTCTCCATTTATTTGGGATATCGCGAGGTTTGAATCCCCGCGTACCTCTAGGCGCTGGATACCCATGGATACTGCTATCCGGAGACCATGTAGGAGGGCCTCATATTCGGCTGCATTGTTGGAATCCGTGTACATGATCTGGAGCACATATTGGACTGTGTCTCCTGTGGGGGACGTCAAGACGACGCCAGCCCCCAGTCCAGCCAACATTTTGGAGCCGTCGAAATGCATAATCCAGTTTGAATATGTGCCGTACTCTTTAGGGAGCTCGGCCTCCGTCCATTCTGCGACGAAGTCGGCCAAAACTTGCGATTTAATAGCTTGCCGTGGCTTATAGGTTATATCGAACGGGAGAAGCTCGATGGCCCATTTTGCAATCCGGCCCATTGCATCGCGGTTGTTGATAATATCGTTTAGTGGCACTTCCGAGGCTACTGTTATGGAACACTCTTGAAAGTAGTGTCGTAGCTTCCGGGATGCCATGAATACCGCATATGCAATCTTTTGATAATGCGGGTACCGTGACTTGCATGAGTGAGGACAGTGGACACATAGTAGACCGGCCTTTGAAGGGGGAATTTGTGTCCGTCCGTTTCCCGCTCGACAACGAGCACTGCGCTGACAACTTGGTGTGTTGCTGCAATGTACAATAACATTGGTTCGCCGGTGATTGGCGCGGCCAGGACTGGGTTTGTTGCCAATATGGCTTTTATTTCATCAAGTCCGGCCGTGGCGGCATCCGTCCACTCGAAGTGTTCGGTGCGCCAAAGGAGGCGATAGAGGGGTAGTGCCTTTTCTCCCAAGCGGGAGATGAAGTGGCTTAAAGCCGCCACGCATCCGGTTAATTTTTGTATTTGTTTGAGGTCCTTTGGGATATCCAATTGTGACAAAGCTAGGATCTTGGCTGGATTTGCTTCAATTCCTCTACCGGATACAATAAAGCCCAAGAGCTTTCCGGCTGGAATGCCAAAGACGCATTTTTCGGGGTTGAGCTTGATGTCATATTTTCGGAGGTTATCGAATGTAAGCCTCAAGTCATCTACTAGAGATTCTACATGTCTTGATTTGACGACCACATCATCAACATACGCCTCCACTGTTTTGCCGATCTGATTTGCCAGACATGTCTGGATCATGCGCTGATATGTTGCGCCGGCGTTTTTCAGCCCGAAGGCCATTGTGTTGAAGCAGAATGGGCCGTATGGTGTGATGAATACTGTTGCGGCTTGGTCTGATTCTGCCATCTTGATTTGATGGTATCCGGAGTATGCGTCGAGGAAACACAACGAGTCGTGTCCTGCGGTGGCATCGATAATTTGATCGATACGGGGGAGGGGGAAGGGATTCTTTGGGCAAGCCTTGTTGAGGTCTTTAAAATCGACACACAGGCGCCAGGATTTGTCCTTCTTTGGTACCATCACCAAGTTTGCTAGCCAGTCCGGATGTTTTATGTCTCTAATGAATCCGGCCTCCAATAGCTTGGCTAGCTCTTCTCCCATAGCCAGTCTCTTGGGTTCAGAAAAACGCCGAAGGGCTTGTTTAACAGGTTTGAATCCTTTTAGGATATTTAAGCTGTGTTCGGCCAATCTGCGTGGGATCCCTGGCATGTCTGAAGGGTGCCAGGCGAAAATGTCCCAGTTCTCTCGTAGGAACTCTCGCTATGCGGCGTCTATATCAGGGTTCAGTCGTGCCCCGATGGAAGCTGTTTTATTGGGGTCCGTTGGATGGACCTGGAATTTGACTATTTTGTCAGCTGGCTTGAAGGATGTGGATTTGGATCTCTTATCGAGTATCACATCATCCCTGTTAACCGTGGAGCGCAGCGCAGTCAGTTCCTCGGCCGCTAAGGCTTCGGATAGTGCCTCAAGGGCTAATGCGGCCGTCTTGTTTTCGGCGCGGAGTGCTACGTCCAGATCACTAGCTAGAGTGATAATTCCGTTCGGCCCGGGCATCTTAAGCTTCATGTACCCGTAATGGGGTACTGCTTGGAAGATTGAGAATGCTTCCCCTCCCAGTAAAGTGTGATATCCGCTCTTAAACGGGGCCACCTGAAACGTGACTTCTTCGGACCTGTAATTATCCGGCGTGCCGAACACCACATCTAGTGTGATTTTTCCTGTGCAGCGCGCTTCCCGACTGGGGATTATTCCTCTAAAGGTTGTGCTACTTAGCTCGATGCGGTTCCAGTCTATTTCCATTTTTTGAAGGGTTTCCTCATAAATGAGGTTCAGTCCGCTGCCTCCATCCATGAGCACCTTGGTGAGGCGAAAGTCGTCCGCTATGGGACTGAGGACCAATGCGGCTGGTGCTCGAGCTGTTCGGAATCTAGGTTCATCACTTGCATTAAAGGTAATAGCAGTGTCACTCCATGGATTTATTGTTGCAACTTGATAGACTTCGGCGAGGCCGCGGAGTGTTCTTTTTCGCATATTGTTTGATGCGAAAGTCTCGAAGACTGTGAGAACGGTACTAGTGTCCTCGGGCTGGCTTTCTGCGGCCTCCAGAATTAAGAGGTCCTCGCCAATTTTGGCCACCTGCCGGAGTATCCAACATGCTCTAAGGCTGTGAGTTGGTGTGGCGTGCTCTGTACTGTGAATTCTACAGGGTCCATCAAGCCACCTTTACAGTACGGTTCCATGCCCTGTAGAGGGTTTTGGCTTTTTGGTGTTTATCCCAGGTGTCCTATGATGATGCACCCTCTTAGTTCGGACGGGATTACTACTCAAGGCCGGATTATCCCAAAATTTTATTTCGGTTTTCCAGGCGCTTTCCATCGCACAGTATTTTTGTACTATGGACGCCAAGTCAGCGAAGCATGTAATGACTTACGGCGTTAAGGATTCCCTCGTCCGTGCAATTACTGCAGAAAATTGAGATTGCGTCTCCCTCGTAGCAATCCTTTATCCTGTTCATAACCAGGAGGAATCTGGCCCAGTAATGATGTACTGTTTCCTCGGGCCTCTGCCTGATTTGGGAGAGATCGCTTATGTTCGGGTGGGCGGGTGTCGTTGAATCTGAAACCTCACCCAATCCAAGATTCGGAGGCCGAAGAGTTTCCGAACTCTGAAGTTCAGATTCTTGGATGTTGTCCAACGAATCTAGCCCGTTGGCTGATCCTAAGCTCAGGTCTTGAGTTACATCCTCCTCTCTGCGGGTATCCGGCTTGGAGGAGTCGGGAATTCGGATGTAGCTAGTCCTTGAAATAGATGAAGGGTCGCCGCACTACGCCTCTACCACGGCAACGTCGTGGGTGACTTGGGGAGAGTTAATTTCTCTTAGATCGGGTTTAAGCCCAACCTGGTCGTAATCCGTAGCGACCCCCAGGGCGGCGATGCGATCCAAGAGCTCGTTTACGGAAGAGAGCTCCATTGGATCTAGCTGCTCGACGAGCTCCGAGCTAACGTGTAGGTTGCTTTTGATGACCCGAGAGGTCACCGTCGGCGCAACAGCCGAACAGGCGGTCATGAGGAAACCACCTAGCCGGAGGGTTTGGCCGACAGCCAAGGCTACCTTAGCAACGGTGCCGTCTTTAAAGACGGGAGGAGGCATCCTTCCTGATTGTGACGGCACAGAGGAACTCTCAATGAAAGCACCAATGTCGGTGTGAAAACCGGCGGATCTCGGGTAGTGGGTCCCGAACTGTGCGTCTAGGCTGGATGGTAACAGGAGGCAGGGAACACGATGTTTTACCCAGGTTCGGGCCCTCTTGATGGAGGTAAAACCCTACGTCCTGCTTGATTAATATTGATGATATGGGTAGTACAAGAGTAGATCTACCACGAGATCAAGGAGGCTAAACCCTAGAAGCTAGCCTATGGTATGATTGTTGTATATGGAGTTGATTGCCTACGGACTACAACCCTCCAGTTTATATAGACACCGGATAGGGTTAGGGTTACACAGAGTCGGTTACAATGGTAGGAGATCTTGAATATCCGCATCGCCAAGCTGGCCTTCCACGCCAAGGAAAGTCCCATCCAGACACGGGACGAAGTCTTCAATCTTGTATCTTCATAGTCCAGGAGTCCGACTGAAGGTATAGTCTGGCTACCCGAACACCCCCTAATCCAGGACTCCCTCAAGGATCATTTTGGTTTTAATTTTCTCTCCGAAATATTCTCAATATAAAAATAAAAGAGCGGAGATAAAATGACTTCTCCAAAATAAAAGAAATATTGGAGGAAAAATGTTAAAATCAAATAAATATTTTATTTGGATTTTATTGTTATTTTATTTGAATTAGAAAATATGCAATTTTCAAAATTGCATTTTAGGCCAGAAAAATGTTCATTTTGTTTTAAATATTTTATTTAGACGGTGAAAATTGTTTTTTGCATTTTTAGAATTTTTCTATTTATTTAGGATTTTTGCTTTCAGTGGTTTTTATTAAAAAAAAGCTAGGTCGGCCCAGCTAGAGGCCGAGCCAGCCCAGCCGCCGCCTCCCCGCGCCTCGCGCGCGCGCCCGAGTGGGCCACGGCCTAGCTCGCGCCCCGGTCATCCCCGACCTCCAAGCGGAGTCCCGCCGCCGCATGGGATCGCCGACGATATCGTCGCGGCCTCGGACTCCCCTCTGCCCCTCCCGCAAGCAGCCCCTCCCCGTCCTTTATATACCGAGGCCCCGGTCTCGTTTCTCTCACCACCCGAGCCCCACATCCGCCGCTGCCTGCCAGAGCCGCAGTCTGCCCGCACCGCGCCGCCTCGCCGCTGCCGCCCGCGCCGCCACCCGCTGACCCCGCCGCCGTAGCCCCGCCTCACCGGAGTCCAGCCGCCGCCGTTGACTTTGTCGTCGCTGTTTTTTCGGTTTTAGTTATAAACCATTTGGTTTTTTTAAACCCTAGATCGGGTTTTTTATTAGATCGAATTTTTCTCGATTTTCTTCGGTTAGGATTATTTTGCGAGCGTTCATTCGTTAGTTTGTTTTAATGAACAAATCCGTTCGTTTGCCTCTGTTAGGGAACGTTTGCGCCGTAGCCTTTTCTTTTTATTTTATTTTTCGGCTAGGGACCTATTCACGAATATATTTTTATCGCCAATTAGCCCCTGATCTTCAAACCCTCGCAACTTTTTAAACGTTCGCCCAAATCCAGTGAAACCAACGCCAAAATCTTTGTCTAGATCCCCTCTTTCCGTTTAAACAACTTGAACATGGTTTTTACAATTTAAAATTTGGTTTCAAGCAGATTTGAATTCGATGTTCTTGTGACCGTAGTTTTAGTTCCGTAGCTCCGTTTCGATTGATTCTTTTTGCAAATCGAAACTCTTCA